>NC_044004.1:33843287-34149335 GCF_900496995.4 Aquila chrysaetos chrysaetos | reverse complement strand
AATTATGTTTACATGGGCTAATTCTCCAGTCTGTGGTTGAATCATATTTAACATATAGAATTAGATATACCAGCTCTGGTCAAGACAGAGCGCTGTGTCTTTCAGCATGGAATCTAAACCCATTTAGCCTACTGGCCTCAAGTCAGCCGCAAAATCGAGCAAGAGCAGATGTGCCTGCATCAGGATCGCAGTCGAAAGCTGTGAGAAGACCATATAGAGATAATTGTGCAAGACTCTACAAAGTAACCAGGACCTAACAGTTCTGGCTCATCTCTGGCTCTGTTGAATCTGAAGTGCTGCCACAGCAACAAGGCAAACATTGACCTTAACCTTAATTCTCTGTCTTCCAGGAGAGAAGGAATGCCAGATCTAAGTTGGCTCCATGCATTCTCATAGCAGTGTATGAACCAGTCCTTTATGTAACAAAGATCCAATGAGCAACTTCAGATAAAATAGGAAGTCATGTTCAAATCCTTCTGGATTCAGAGTGTTTCTCTGCCCTCTTTACAAGGCACTCCGCAGTCTCTCTCATACTAGCCATATTACTGGTATATCTAAGTTGAACTATCTTGAAATATAGCTGATGATATGCTTAAAACTGCTTATAGGATGTTATGACAGATTCACAAAATATCTTACGTTGACATTTTAAAATGAGTTAAGGGTTTGCTTTGGTATTTGTGTTTCTAAAAGAAAGCTGAAAGGACACTGAAGTTGTAACTATACTATACAAGAAGAAACACTGAGATAGATTCCTGACTGATTTAAGTATATGAACATGATGTGTTTTAGTGTTTGTTTTGTAAGCAGTTCATATAACTAAAAAAAGCTACATTCCTAAAAACTGCAATACTAAAATTAAAAACGGTGATGCAATGTCTTTAATAATTTAAGTGGTGCGAAAACCAACCAAAACTTGCTTTGTTAGAGCAGAATACGTGCTACAGTCTCAAATATTTCTGAAAAGTTTATATATAATTTTACACTCCAAGTCTAGAGAGTGATACTTTCTATATATGCCAACAATCCAACTATTTGATGACTTCATAGGACTTATTCAAGTCAGGTAAAGATGGTGCCTAAATAAGCTACTGCAAGGAAAGCTGACCCCCATATGTCAAAATATTTAGCTGGGATAGAGTTAATTTTCTTCATAGTAGCTTGTATGTGGCTATGTTTTGGATTTGTGCTGAAAACAGTGTTAGTAACACAGGGATGCTTTCATTATTGCTGAGCAGTGCTTACACAGCGCCAAGGCCTTTTCTGCTCCTCACACTGCCCCACCAGCGAGTAGGCTAGGGGGTACAAGAAGTTGGGAAGGGACACAGCTGGGACAGCTGACCCCAACTGACGAAAGGGATATTCCAGACCATACGATGTCATGCTCAGCCTATAAAGTTGGGGGAAGAAGAAGGAAGGGGGTAACGTTCAGAGTGATGGTGTTTGTCTTCCCAAGTAACACATGATGGAGCCCTGCTTTCCTGGAGATGGCTGAACATTTCCCTGCCAATGGGAAGTAGCGAGTGAATTCCTTGGTTTGCTTTGCTTGCACACACAGCTTTTGCTTTACCTATTAAACTGTCTTTATCTCAACCCACAAGTTTTCTCACTTTTACCCTTCCAGTTCTCTCCCCCATCCCACCAGGGGGGGAGTGAGGAAGTGGCTGAGGTGCTTAGCTGCCTACTGGGGTTAAGCCACAACAACTACTCAATGGCCCCAGATATTAATACTAATTTAACACTTCACTATTCCTTCCTAGATGCACATATAACCATTAAAACACATTTCCTCTGAATAACCAACAACAAACTCTACAAAATTAGATATCTGTAACAGACACTCATCTATAACACAGGACATCTCCCTTACTGAGGAAAACTAGTTCATGCTTCTATACAAGCAATACTGTGATTACACAGCAGTAATTTGTAAAAAAATCATATATGACATATGAACTAAGGTAATCAAAGTAGTTTAGGAATACAGATATTTAGGAAACTCAGAAAACCTACATTTTTCAAAAATATAATAAAACAAACCTCTTTAGCATAAGACTGTATCACTTCAGTAGTTTCTATTTTTCTTTTACATCTCTGCTTTACAGAAATACTGTTGTTGTCCAAGTCTTGCATGAGTTTAAAAAAGGCTAATTCATTAAATAATACTTCAGAGATCTCCACAAGAAGATCCTCCCCACAGTCTTTTAATTTTCTACCAGCAAATTTCGCCAGTGAATCCTGTGAAGAGAAATAATTCTTCAGTTTTTGAAACAGGCTTTCAAACTTCAAAGACTAAATATTTTCATATTTCTAATAACTCAAAATTAGTTCAGTATATAATAGCTTGTACCTTTTTTAAAATATGGTTTAGTGTCTTAAACAGGTTTTAATTAGAATCTCTAGTCATAACAGAACTTATCAAGTTACTGATTTAAGCTCTATGCTTAAAAAAAAAAAAAGGAGCCTATTGATTTTCAGGAATTTACACAAAATGTCCACAAAGAACATCACCAGAGCTCTCCTTCAAAACAGCCACAGGCAAGAGATACACCTCTCACTATCTGGCAGTTCCAAAAAAGAAGTTCCATGCATGGTAAAGTTTTAATTTTAGGAAACAAGGCTCATTGCTCTATCAAAGCTGAAGGAGAACAGCAGCTATGCTATTGAAGTTTTAAGTTATAACTTCAGGGAAGCTGGTTTATCTGTTGCTCATTATCCAAGTTCTAATAGTGTTGCAAAACAAGTGAAAAACTACTAACCTGAAGTATACTGCCAAGCTGCTTATGAAAGAACTTCACAAATTCTTTACTTTCATCATTCTGTTGTGTTAGAGTCAAGACCATACGTCTTACTGATGTCAATAATTGAGAAGAACATACTTCATCCATGTGTTCCTAAACAAGTATCACAGAATGAGCTTAGTTACCACTTTAAAAAACAAACAAACAAAAAAAATTAGCCATCAACTCAAATACCAAAATTAATTTATAAAAAAATCACCTGTCTACTAAAGGAACAGCACTCCATGAACAGGTCCTAACCCATCTCGCAAAACAAACTAGCTGGAACACAGTTATAGCAGATAGCATACTTCATTAATGACTGATCGGCCATGACACACAAAGCTTTATCTCACTTTTCCAACACATTAGTACATGCCATCTTTTAAACATTTGGAGAAACGAAGAATCTTCGTATATTGTGGTTGTGTACTCAAGTGTATTAAAGTGTACATTAAGATATCTACTGCTGTAAGCTTCCTTAGAATTGCAAACAAAACAGAAGTCTTCAGGCACTGAGACTGTGGCATGTCAACAATATACAGTTTTTAAACTTAGTATCAACCAAGTACCTTATTAAACAAACCTAAGCTTATAAACTGCACATACTATAAAAGGGAACAGGGAGATGACTTAAGCATCTTACAACTTAATCTTCTCTGCTCTTTAACCTTGCAAAGAATGAACTTTGACTATTTCTCCTTCTTTAAAGTACATTTCTCTGTATTCACAGAAGTTTACAAGCTCTCAACAACTTCAAAGATATTTGTAAATAGGAGAAAATGCTAAAAATCAACTTACAGAGCTAGTCTTCAAAAATATCTCGTTACATTGTACTTCTGAAATATTTGCTGCCTTTTAGCAAAGAGAACTGAGATAATTTTAATTAAAACTGATAGATACGTTCTCAAACATTTCTATTGGATTTGGTCAGCTCCAGATAAAATCTCTCTTCTTCTTGATGTCAAGTCCACCAGCCCTGTGCAATCTAGAAACCTTACCATTTCTTTCTCCTATTAAAAACTCCACTGAATCTTTCTGTTGGAGTATTTAATTCTTACTTCATCCTCAGCAACGTCTGCAACTTAACACATTTATTGGCAGCTGTTGCTAAGATGCAAGTTACCAATTTTAAATAATGTTCTTCTACGCAGTTATGCAGGTCCTTTTCCTATTCTTCTAATTCACACATTATTGAAAAGATTTCTTACCTTCAGAAAAGGAATGACCTCTTTCATGATTGCTTTAATCTGCCGGTCAAGCTGCTGAGTATCTATACGAGGACATGGAACAGCAGAAACTTCACTTGACTGTGGCACAGGAAGACATTCACTGGTACCTAGACCTCATTAAAAAAAAACCGCACATTTAAGTCATTCAACATTACTGTTAAAGAAATACCAATTTGTTTTCAATATAAATGAAGAGGAAAGGAATTCAGCCAATTAAATGATTCTTGATAGTTAGAATAATTATTTTCTAAAACTAAGCAAAATATGTATATATGTGCATACCTTCTAATTTAGCAGCAGAAGCAACCTGAAAATTACTAGAGCAGCCCTCAGAGTCAAGGGTACTTTCAGCTTCAATTTTCATACGCTCATATTCCCTCATCCTAGCCAAAGCTTGATCTAAGTGAATCACTGTGTTGCCTATATTTAGAATAAAAACACCTTTTAATCTAAATAAAAAGTTTTCAATTGATAGACAAGTAAACAATGATAAAAATGAAATCAAAGCCACAAGTTTTGAAATCTACATATAACTGTAGTTGAATTATAATATTTTGTTGCACGCTTTGATCAACTCAAAGTGTTTCACAAGTGGCTAATTTCTCCAAGTGTTGTTTTACAAAACATGTGATTACACACTAAAAATCAAAGAATAGTATACTATTTAAGTGTAAACAATCACAGGCATTTTAGGAAGGAGTAAAAACATTTCAAATCACATCATTCCTACCAAGGTCATCAGTGGCAAAGGGTTCAAAATTTGAAGATGTAGACATAGTACTCCCATTGTCTGCATCATTTTGTTCACAATCTTGACATGCTTCTGTAGAAAAGTTCTTGCCAAAAGTTTCCTAAAAAACACCAAACTGAATACAAAGCAGGAATGCACCATCCTCTCACAGATGTGTCAACAAGCCAGCAATTCTTTTCAGTCACATGCTGTGCTATCAAGACTTGTCACCAGGCTGCCTGACTGGGGAATAACCTTACTTTAAGGATAGAAATCCAGGTGATTCTACCATGTTTGTTTCAAATACTTCAACTATAGAACATGTAAGAAACTGTACAAAGGCATCAGTGACTCCTTAAATACAAAAAAGCAACATTTTTAGGGGAATCTTGTCATCAGTACTTGCCCTGACATTACTCACAAGAGGATTTTGGCTCTTTTTTAATATCATTTTCCAGATTTATGCCCCTCTCCATGTTCTATTCCTCCCTGACACATCACTCGTTTCCAGCATCAAGAATCCTACGGTATTTAATCACTTTGCATTAAGATTATCTTGCATTTCTTTGTTTAGAAAAGCTGTGTAAGTTGATATTAATTTTAGAAAAATTCAATTGCTAGTATGAATATTTCAGTACACAAGCATGCATATAAATTGAAAAGATACGACAAGCTGACAGTAAACTAGCTTCTGAACTCAAAAACTTACATCATCTGTAGAAGCAAGGCTTTCACTGGGAGTGAGTTCAGAATTTGATGCCATCCATGTTGCAGAATTCAGTGATTTTGTGCACTTCCCTTTTTCATTGTTCTCAGAGAGGTGTCTGGTCACTATATCCTGGAAAAGACAACAAATCTATACTGTAAAAAAGGATCTAAGATTTGTTCGATTCATACACAGGATCAAAAATTTTGTGCATACCTGTAAAGCATATAGAGCTCTTTGCCTCAGGTAATCTGTATTTAGCAGCTGAAGCTCATGGAAAAGTTCAATAAGAAAGTGGGGACGAGACTCATTTTGAGAAATAAGAGTTGCCACTTCAGAATAAATTGTGTCTCGCAAAGCTTCAAACATAGAAAGATCACTACCAGTTTCTGTAGAAAAAAAAAAAGGAACTCATTAAGCCCTTGACATGCACGTTACAGGTGCACAAATTGTACCTCTATTATTGTAGATTCCATTATATAGTTGCTTTCTTAAATTTTACTCCTTTCCTGAAGGGCAACAAAGATTTAAACATTCTGAAATAATACTTAATGCAATCCTTCATATACAAAATAAAATTTAAAGCACTCATTGGAATAATTTTCTTTACAATTCTGAACAATACCTTCAGAAAGTATTCTTTCTTAAAGAGAATATCGCACACACAACACTGTTGCTTTCAGAATAGGTATTCAACACTGAAAATGGAGTTTTAAGATATTTCAAGTGAGACAGCCAAAGGTCTCAAGTTTATGTAATACCAGTAGTCCACGCTTTTGCCACACAAGCAACAACATTAAGAAAGCTCTAGACTGAATTCAAGAAAGCCACTCCTTCCCACGCCTCCCACACAAGCATAAATCTTACACTCTCATACATGTCTAATATCACTTCTGAGGCTCACATAAAACCTCCTACCCTTAAGCCCTAATACATACATATGAGAAGACAATGTGTTCCCTAATAAGTCTCCCATTCCTTTGAAAATTAAGGACTATCCTTGCATCACAACAGTTAAATCATTACATACATACTTTGGCAAGTGTTGAATGGAAAAAAAGTTAAATTTGGAAAACCCAGCTTAGTTTAACAGATGCATATTTGTTAGTATACAAGTTAATGAAGTTATTAGAATATAGAGCAAATGTTACTGTGCAATTTGATTATCTGCAAATAGTTTACCAGTCTTTTTAAGCATAGAGGCAAACTTTTTCAACCTTTAATAAGACACCAGAAATCGCTTCCCTTCCCCATTAATAAAATGCAACAGTAGCTTTTAAATGTATTAAAAATGCCTACTGAAATTATTTTTTTGTTGCAGTATCTACCTGCGTATTTTCTATTTGTAATTGTGACTAACCGAGAACATAAGCACATTCTCCTCGATTATAATTCAAAGTAGTTTGTATCATTGCATTTCATGCAAATTACAAGTAACTTCTCTGGCCTTGTTCATAGAGAAGGTGGTGCAATAGTACTAATTTTGAACATCTGCTAAACAGTCTGAGTTATAGGACCCAAGCTAAAGAAAAAAAAAAAGTAATAGGACATTGTTGAAGCTAAGCAGTGAATGCATTACCTGGCGCTTCAATGCATGCATTTCTGTTAGACTGCTGCAGAATTCTCCTAGCATGCGCTGTAGGAAAGTGGGGATAGACAGTGATAAACACAAAAATGCGCACCAGAAATAAAGACAGGGTCTATACAAAACAGCAGGAGGAAGACTGCTTAGTCATCCAAACCACATCAAAGCTGCTTATTGTGAAAACTTAACTGTAGAAGTTCATTTCGTATACCAATAAACAGCTCTTAGCGTGGACACAGCTACATTGACAAAGCTGTACATTGTGCTACAATGACTAAAATTTCTGCATCTTTCAAACAAAACAAAGATACTGGCAGAACCTAAAAAGACACAGAAGAGAATATTTTTATGATCTAGACGCAAGAAAAGCAGTGCAGATGGCAAAAATGTAAGGGTTTATGTGATGTTATAAGATTGAATTTGAATGATATTTGATAGAGCTCCTTTAAGCATGAATAGAAAGAAAACATGTATGCAGTATATGATGCAGTTTAAATGCTAAACAAGTTTCATCTGTTGTGCAGTTACTTTCCATAAAAACACCAACTGGTGAGGTTTCTGGTTGACTAGGTTTTTGTTTTACAGTAACAGGTTTGTTTCTAAATTATTGTAATCAAGTACCTAATCTACAGAAAACACCCAAAAGCAAGCAATACCCAACTTTTTACACACTTTTATGTTTACAGCATCCTTAGAAATTAAAAAGCAAAATCCACATGCTAAATATAGAGTATTGTCTTCTTGTCATAATACACTGCTTTTAAATAATACACCAGCCGCTAAGTGTGGAGGTCCTTTACTCAGAGAAGTTCACAAAATTATTACTGACATTCAGAAAAGAATACCTGAAGACATTTCTGTAGATCTACTGTATTTAATTATTTTTTCCAATTGTTCCCGATTCCTTTTGCTGAACACCTTTGCATTAACAACCTCTTCAGAGTGTCTGCTTTTATTGCTCTTGCAGGGTTCACACACACTAGAAGCACTTGCACTTTCATAACCTAATGGGAGGGAATGAAAAAGAAGAAATTAAAAAAAAAAATAGTTTACAAAATGTTTTATTACTTTTAAAAATTTGTTCAAGGGCAATTTCAAACACGCAAAACACCAATGAAGTTTCCTAGCCAAAAATTTTCCTCTGTACACTGAAGCCATACAGTAGCACTAAATCCTCAGTGACTGCAACAGTAGTATACATGCTGGTACTGTCCCTCTCTTCTCATTCAGTATTTTACTGAAGCACATCTTTCAGCAAGTCATCCAGTTTGAACATGAAGACATAATGAAAAGGAAGATCCTCCTGGTACCTTATTCCAAATCTTAGTGTATCTGCATCCACTATCCATTCAAATCATGATGTCCTAATCAGTTATGCTTTTTATTTACTGAAATACTAAAAAAACCTTATGTAGTTATGTAAAATGAATTCATATTTCAATAACTTATTTTCATTCTTACAGGTACCATTCATGGAGAGTAAATTCTCGGGAATGTAATGATTATAATCCAAGTTGAGTTTGCCATGGTATCTAAGATTACTTTACAACCTACCAGTATTTTTAATTCTGCCTTTTAGCTGAGAAGAACTCTTCCTCTTGTTCTTCGATTTGGGTGTTTTATCTTTTGATGCCAAACTTGCTTGCGCTGATGCTTTTCTAGATTTAAATGTCTTTGTCACAGTAGTTGGGTCTACAGGATCAGGCATGCTACTAAAACTCTCCAAAGACTCTTCATCAAACTCTCTTCTCCTGCTCATATCAGACTGATTTTTATGACCAGAAGCAATGTTTTGTACTGAAACTGCAAAACCTGATTTCAGCTGAGACTGATCATCTTTTTTCAGTTCCTGGGTATCATTAAGCCAAGTTGATCTTTTTTCCATTTCTTCTTCAGGTTGTCTATGACTCCTTCTGTCAGAAAGACAGACAGACAGACCACAATATATCATAACCTAGTCTCTCAGATAGAAACAGCATGTATTACCAGGCAAAACAGCTTTATCCATAATGCTAGTTATCTGCCCTAGCTACTTAGTCATCAACTGAACATTGGGAAAAAAAAAAAAAAAATCTAGTGAGAACCCTTCCAAATGGAAAACGGAAGACATCTGAAGAAATTCACATTTATCACCAATTTCAACCTGAATACACTTATGCATATATTGCTACATTTAAATAGTACTATAGGACAAAACTTTTAAAACATTCATTACAATCTACTGTAGCACAGAAAATAAACATTCACTGAAATTACATCCTCTAGTTTTTCAAACAGTTTCAAAAAACATGGAAATGAAATCTTCCTCCACTTACAAAAAGTATCATAAAACCACTTCAACACTATATTTGATCTTAAAATATTCATGAAATGATACGTTAGTTAATATACAGAAAAGCAGAAAACTTTACTGAAAAAAGTAAAAAAATTAAACTGGAAACTGCAGAAGTAAAGGTCATCTTGTAATCCTGTTACAATAAATTCCCTAAAAGAATGATGAAATCCCACAAGCCCCAGAAAAGGGAGGAAAAATTATTAAAGGAGAGTGTGATGGGTTGACCCTGGCTGGACGCCAGGTGCCCACCAAAGCCATTCTATCACTCCCCCTCCTCAGCTGGACAGGGGAGAGAAAATATAACAAAGAGCTTGTGGGTCGAGATAAGGACAGGAGAGAGATCACTCACCACTTACCGTCACAGGCAAAACAGACTCAACTTGGGGAAAATTAACTCACTTTATTACAAAACAACCAGAGTAGGGTAATGAGAAATAAAACCAAATCTCAGAACACCTTCCCTCCACCCCTCCCTTCTTCCCGGGCACAACTTCACTCCCGGATTCTCTACCAACCCCCCCAGCGGCACAGGGGGATGGGGAATGGGGTTTACGGTCAGTTCATCACACGTTATTTTCTGCCACTTCATCCTCCTCAGGGGGAGGACTCATCACACTCTTCCCCTGCTCCAGCGTGGGGTCCCACCCACGGGAGACAGTCCTCCACGAACTTCTCCAACGTGGGTCCTTCCCACGGGCTGCAGTTCTTCACGAACTGCTCCAGCATGGGTCCTTTCCACGGTGTGCAGTCCTTCAGGAGCACACTGCTCCAGCGTGGGTCCCCCACGGGGTCACAAGTCCTGCCAGAAAACCTGCTCCATGGGCTCCTCTCTCCACAGGTCCGCAGGTCCTGCCAGGAGCCTGCTCCAGCGCGGGGTTCCCAAGGGGTCACAGCCTCCTTCGGGAACCCACGTGCTCCAGCGTGGGGTCCTCCACGGGCTGCAGGTGGATATCTGCTCCACCATGGACCTCCCTGGGCTGCAGGGGACAGCCTGCCTCACCATGTTCTTCACCACGGGCTGCAGGAGAATCTCTGCTCCCATGCCTGGAGCATCTCCTCCCCCTGCTGCTTCACTGACCTTGGTGTCCGCAGGGTTGTTTCTTTTACATGTTCTCACTCCTCTCTCCGGCTGCCGTTTTCTCTCTGTGCCAACTTTTTTTCCTTCTTAAAAATGTTATCACAGAGGCGTTACCACTATCACTGATTGGCTCGGCCTTGGCCGGCGGCGGGTCCGTCTTAGAGCCGGCTGGTATTGGCTCTCTCTCGAACACAGGGGAAGCTTCTAGCAGCTTCTTACAGAAGCCACCCCTGTAACCCCCCCCGGCTACCAAAACCTTGCCACACAAAGCCAATACAGAGAGTTGCACTGTGACATGAAATACCTTTGTTTTTCTGCTCCATTAGAGGAACTGCTTTCAAAAGGTTTGGGGAATGCCATATACTCAGTTTTCCCAGAAGCATTATGATCTAGAGGATGTTCTTGCTGCTGCTGCTCACTGCTGTGTGGGGACATACTGTGTGCAAAATCTCCAAAACCAGAAGGGAACACTGGATTATAGTTAATACCTACAAAGTAAACAAGAGAGTCAGAAGATACTACCTCATTTATCTGTGTGATAAAAGTCAAATTTGAGACATACTGTGTGGCAACATAAAATTATGAAGCAAAAAAATACAGTGGGGAAGTAAGCAAAAACTGTTTTCATCCTGAAAGCACTGCAATAATCAGAATTTCTCTTAGACACAGGTTTCAAACATTTCTGGATACTACACATGCCACTACAATCCCATCAGTGGGGAGATGAAGGTACTTCAAGAAACCCCAGTAAAAAGCTCCTACAACTGAAGGTAAAAATGACATCAGTTCCAAAAAAGGCAGAGTTCTTTCTGCATGAAGACTTTATCAATACTTCAACTACCATCAAATTGACCAGAAAATTCCAACAGTAAGGTTGGAATATGAAACTTGTAGGGCCAAAGAAGTCATCAATTCATAATACTTATTTTAACTTCAGAATCTTTATAGTAGTGGCAAATTGAACATAACTATTCTTCCATGCAGGTTCCATATAATTTAAAATATATTCTTAAACAGAAAACAGACTTTAGAATCTGAAAGCTACAATCTAGGTCTATGCCTATTTCCTTGTTTCCTGAAAAGGATGAAATCTATTAAGACAGCTTTAAGAACTTTTACTGATACAGTAAAATGCCTACATTTTTTTCCATTTCAAATTCAACAGTAGAAGTAGACTTGGTAATGAGATTAGGAACACTGTATCCAAGTCAACAGTTACTCTATACCTCTGATGGAAACAAAAATTAGGAACACACTCCATTTACAGGCATTTAAAACAAAAATGAGTGCTGGAAGTTCTAAGAAAAAGAAATAATTACCAAGTGCCACCTTAAAATTAGAGGGTTCACTTAGAACACTATTAAATGATTGCTGAAGGTATGCAAAAGCTTCAAACGTTACTTTTCACACACTGGATGAAGAACATTTAAAATGTTAACTTTATGGAGTGGGTATTTTCAACTATAACCAACTTATAGAGAAAGTCTTTTTATACTGAAGTCAAAATATACAGTTGCTCAGCAATAAACATTAAGAAACTCCTGCTAGAATAATATGGACTTGTGCAAGTACTGTTTAAGACCATTTCAATATAAAGGAAATGTCACAGAGTGTCAGCAAATTCATATTAAGAATTCAATTAAATGAGGGAACAGAAATTTTTGAAATTTGTGTTACTTTTCACACCTGTAGTAATACTCACCTGGAGCAAAGGAAGAAAAATTAGTAAATCCTGGTACGTTAAACAGGTTCACAGGTTGTGGAGGAAAGCTGAATGGACAGAAAACAGGAGATGGAGGTGGTGGTGCACTACTGCCTCTCTCCTTTCTTGATGGCTTCTCTTGACATTGTTGTTGTTCTTGCTGGCGCATAAGATCATTTAACATTTGTTTCAACCTTGAAAACAAGGAAAAATAAGCACTTGGGGGGGGGGAAGAATGCTAAGGGAAGGCTGTACATTTATACTCAAGTAATTTGAGATTCATATTATTTCACCTGCTCCATGTAATGTACATAAAGAACTGCTAGTAAAAAAAAAAAAACCTCAAAGAAAGAAAAACAACTTGTATTTAATCCTGAGCAACAGACAGGAACAGTTTTATAACCAACCACTCTGTACTAGCCCTCATATTTACAGAAGTTAAACATCCTTGCAAGAACAACAAAAAATTGACCAGATACTAAAAAAATAAGCAGGCTGAAAACGAAACTTACTTAGAAACAACTGAAGATACAAAATATTTGCAGAAGTAGCGCTAAAACTACTTCAAAATATTATGAGGCCAGTAACTATATACCAATTGCCAAATACAAAACAGAGATAAAGAGCTTGAACTTTAATGCAATGAATTAAAATGACTATTTTTTTTTTTTTTTAAAAGATCATTGTTCAGAAGGTAAAAGTGGTACATCCAAATGGAGAATAAGTAAGCATAACTTCTGACTGACAACACTAAGAAAGGACAAAAAGCTTTTCCACCATCTTTCCATAACCATTAGAATCCAGAATCTTGCCAGGTGGTCCAGCAAAGACTACAGACATAAAAGTATATTCAAGGAAAGCAAGTCTAAACCAAAAAAGCCAAATAAAGCTATCACAACAGATTTTTGGAAGTGATGCCAACTTTTGGTTCTGTTCACTAAAGATTACTCAAAAAGAACAATCTCAAAGGCATTAAAGCAGTGGTCAAAACACCCAACCAAAAATGCTGTATACAATTTGAAAAGCTTGTAATCAACTCAGAAGTTCAATAGTCTCATACTTAACCATTATCTGTAATCTTTTATTCACATAACCATGTTCTCTGTTACTGAAACATTTCAAATTCCAGTCAAACACTAATAAAGTCAACAAACCTTTGGACATTATTCTGCTGCCAAGTCAGTTGAGTATAACACTGGTTTAATTGATGCATAATAAGATGCACTTGTGAAGACGCAACATTATTGGGCATCATACTGTAAGGACCTGTAAGCAAAGTTTGTAGTAGACAAGAGAGGGTCTGTGGAAAGAAAACACATGACACTGATCAAATTACCACAACCAGAAATTATTGCTGGAAAGATTTTGGAGGGGGAAGACAAGGTAAGAATAGCAAAATAACTGCTCTTCATATCTACCTGCTGATCCTGCATCAAAGTTTGACAAATGCTGACACTAAATTCATGCTGTTTCTTCAACTGATTGATCTGCTCTTGCCATTGTTCCTTTTCTTCCACATATGAAAGTTCGGACATCCACCGAAGGTTTTCCTGACGTCGCATACTTATGTTTTGCTGTTGCCTGGTCTTAGACAATGGACGGTAATTCCCATCTGCTGAAAGAGGACGGCAATTTTTCCACCTGGGTAGGGAGAAAAGGAAGAATGAGGCAAAAGCTGACATTCCAAACAATTTCTTCTAATGATACTTCCGTTACTCAAATTATGTTTCAGTTGTACATCCAACAACTCACTTGTCACAGTGCCAGCTAATCACCCATGCAATTTTGTCAATCCAACGTTATGCTAAACAAATGGAAAATAACAGCCACCCAACTGACAACCCCTGTCAAAAAAGAATTGCTAAGGATACTTCTGGATCTTGTTTTTAGTATCGTCCATTGCTGATATATAATATGTACTCAGATGAAAATAGAAGCCACCAACATAATACGCTAAGAATTAAGAGGCCCAGTTCCTGACTAGAAGGCCAATATCTACTAAAATTACTTTGGTATCAAAAACAGAGGAAATCAATTGAAGATATATACATTATTTTCAACATGACATCTTCATTTAGTCACACAAAGCTTATTAAGGAAATCAATCAGGTAAGTAAGAGTTAAAAATATTCATGCCAATTAAAAAAATCTAATCAGAAATAGTTTTCAAAGTTGCAAAAGCCAACAATTTGAAAGTTTAATTGTCTGAATTACTTTTTTTGAAGAGACTGATCAATGTCATGGCAAAAATTTTATACAGGTTATCTTTTAAGCTGATAAAAAAATATGGGAACATAAGGAGCTTCTGCAACGCAGCTGGAGACATTTAATATGACTGAAAACAGAAGAAATAATCAAATTAGTTATACGCATTGCAGCTACAGAGACTCAGACAAGAAAGTGCCACTACACACAGCTCCCTAGCAAGCAGAAAGAAATTTAACTTTGCTGTAAAAGGATACCTTGTAGTCAATGCAATGCTTCTTCCACCCCTTCCAAATATACTCTGACAAGCATCAGATCAACAAGTAATGCCACTAACCTATCCTTGTTTTCTTTAACAAAATATGCATTATCTGGTATGTTGTTATTGGGATAAATAGAGAAACTGTCATTCAAACTTGACGCATCTTCTTCCTCTTCTTCTGCCTGACCAACTGCATCAGAGAGATAACCGTCTTCATCTCCATTCTCCTCCTCTAGTGCACACTGGGTAGAACCTCCCCAGGTAGCCATTGTCCTAGTGAACATTGCGGGGGGGAAGGGGGGGATGACAAAAAAAAAAAGGGGGGGGGGGTGTTTGGGAAGGGAAGAGTATTTGGTTTTTTTAGTTTATGACAAATTATTAAAACAATTTGTTGACAATTACAAGTCTGTCTATCTTCAATTAATCAAGCTGCACCAAAATTAATTTAAATATCTCACCAATGCAAAATGAAACTAGTATTCTTCTAATATGGGCACAGTTAAATAAAATTACTGTTTTGGAAAGTTATTACTTTACTATTGTTATAAATGGTGTAGAGATGAAGAAAAATTACTCTGAGCAGTTGGCATTTTTCACACATTCTCCACTCCTTAGGTGGTTTATCACCATTTATGGAGTAGGGGAGACTAAATATGCTGGGAAGACCCATAAAACTGGCAAGTTGCCAACTAACAGTCACTTTAGAAGTCAAGAAATTAATTTACTGCTCTATTACATCATGACATTCAGTGCTCAGATGAAAACAGGAAACTGCCCCAAGACTGACATCTCACTAAACAACAGAAGCATCCACTGACTCGTGTTCTTACTTTTCAGTCCTACTCTGCTGTGGAGTACGCTGAGCTTCTGATCCTTCACTTTTAACAGATGCAGCAACAGTAGATATTGTTTCTGCGAGCTCTCTCCTCCTCTGATGTTCAGCCATTAAAGCTTCAAGTTGCTTTCTCCTCTGTCGCAATTCTTCTCTTAAAATCTCATGTCTTCTCATCTCAGACCATAACTGTTTGCAGTAAAATGGAAGACATTAGAACATAAACAAAACACATACAATCTAAACTAAAGCACATTAAAATTTCAATATTTGATACTACACTGATAACTTTTTGTTCAGGCATTGGTATTATACTGTAACTGAAGCCACACCACAGAAAGCTGCAAAATATATCCCGTATTTATGATTTATCCCAAATACTGCAAAATCTAAGAAGGTAATTAAACATTATAGGACAGAATTTTTTAAGAAAAACAGCACGTGTGTCACTTAACACTTTTTTTATCACATAATTTATGCATTATTACTTAGCTCTTTAAATAGCATGACAGAATACGACCCTCTGGAGAAATCTGAAAATTATGTTATCAACGAAATAACTGGCAAAGTAGAGGACACAGCAACAGAAACTTCAAGTTGCACTGTAAGTTTGAACAAGACTTAAGGAAGCCATGATTTACAACAGAGCACATAAAGGGAAAGGTACAGGTAGAAAGAAGCCTTTATCTACCTTTAATTAGATACAGTGAAAGCACAAATGGCAAGATACTTTCACAAACACAGAAACAGCACAACATAAAAGCCTAACATACAGAAACAATTGTGTAAGTGAACTAGACTGGAAAACACAGACTTAAGAGAGACAGGCAAGTGACAACGTACTCAAGCCTGAAAGCAACCAAACTAGTTCGTGGTGCTGGAGCCAAGACATTTTCCAACAAAAAATCCATACATATTTTGATAATTAATAACCCAACCTGTTTGTAGAGTGTTAGCAACTGCATCAGCACATTTATTTTAGAAACAGTTTCTTTTTAGCAGGAAGAATTCAAACCTTTTATTTAGTGAAAAGAGACAAGTTGTCCTATAATGCTTATTTGGAAGATGCCAAAGTTGTGAATTTCTCCTCTTGGAGAAGGAAAATTTGGCTTTCAACGACAACAGTACAGGCATTGCCCAATCAGCCTCACCTAAACTGTTAAAGGAAAATTTACAAGAATGCTGACGCAACTCCCAGAGAAAAGTCTATTAAAAAAGGTATTTTTCAGATATTTGTTTCTGATGTCTAGTCTAGCCAGGAAACACTTTTCATCACTGTCCTGGTTTCAGCTGGGATAGAGTTAGTTTTCTTCCTAGTAGCTGGTATAGTGTTATGTTTTGGGTTCAGTATGAGAAGAATGTTGATAATAATGATGTTTTCAGTTAGTCTAAATATTACTTAGCAACAAGTCAAGGATTTTTCAGCTTCTCATGCCCAGCCAGCAAGAAGGCTGGAGGGGCACAAGAAGTTGGGAGGGGTCATGGCCAGGGCAGCTGACCCAAACTGGCCAAAGGGGTATTCCATACCATGGGACGTCATACCTAGTATATAAACTGGGGGGAGTGGGGCAGGGAGGGATCACTGCTCAGAAACTAATTGGGCATCAGTCAGCAGGTGGTGAGCAATTGCATTGTGCATGACTTGTTTTGTATATTCCAATCCTTTTATTATTATTATTATTATTGTTATTTTACTATTGTTATTATTATCATTACTAGTTTCTTACTTTCTGTTCTATTAAACTGTTCTTATCTCAACCCACGAGTTTTACTTTTTTTCCAATTCTCTCACCCATCCCACTTGGGGGGAAGAAATGAGTGAGCAGCTGCATGGTGCTTAATTGCTGGCTGGGTTAAACCACAACAATCACATATCCCTCCACCCCTACAAATGCTAGCATAATTTTCAGAAAGACTGAGAAATATCCAGATCATTAAGACATGAATTTTGGGTGAAAAGGGGAAGGAAGATGCATAGAAGATAAACTGCATTTCAAATACTGCCATCGTTTTCTTCACAGATGACTTGCCTATGGTATACCCTATCAAATGTTCACAGTACAAAATCAAAATTCATTCAACTTCCACATTAATATTTGGCAACAGTTGTTATATTTGGTGAAAGATCTCTTGCCAGTTCAGGTCAACATTTACTTCTTTCCAGAAATAAAACAAAAAGGTATACACACTTTGTTAAAATGGCACTACTCCACTCCCCATGCCAAGTACTTAAAAATGTATCCAAGTTACCTACAACTTTTTTCCTCTAAACAATTTTTAAGTCACAGAATATCAAGTATGAAATACCTCATTGCCTACTGGTACAGATTCATCAAATTCAAGTAAAGGCTTGCCAGCTGTGTTACACTCATTCATGGCTGGAGTTGAGGTTGCTGGTGAAGTCTGCCTATTTGCTGGGCAGTTACCCAGGCCAGCTGACAACTGAAAGAGAAAACAAAATGGCAAAACAGTAGAATAGCTTTCTAAAACTTACCTGCTCTTAAAACCCAACACAGTTCAGGCTTGATGAGATAGGAGAATTAGTATTCAGTGAAAAGGAATTTTCGAATATCAAGGCCAAATACTTATTTCAGAACTTAGCCAGGAATCAACAAAATATTTTTATGTAATGTAGTATTACATAATGCTGTAGATGCACAGTATTGATAATTTACTGCTCACTTCATAGAAAAAAGTTAATCTTCAAAGAGTATGAGAAACAGTACAGCACTGTGCAGTTAAGTTTGAGTACAACAAAATGTTGATCATGCTTACAAGACACAATATTGTTTCAAAATAACAGACCCTGCAAATGACTACAAAGAGCAGTGAAGATGCAGTGACTAGCAGGTATGGACAGACAAGTTTCAGGCTAAAAATAAGACAGAAGGTTCTCTATCTTTGAAGAGTTTACATCAAGGCTTCTGAGGACAAACTACAGTGAAATTAGAGCTTGATACAGCAATCACTGAGCAAGAACCTACAGTGGGATGAGATAACCAGAGCTTGTCTCTAGGGTTAGAAGTTCAGCTGCTTACAGTATACAAGTATTACCAATTTTAAGTTTTTTCCAATTTTTATAGTATTTTTATAGGTATTTTATGTTTCATTGCTCAACAGCTTAAAGCAAAGAACTACATTCTACCTACTTGAAGGTCAGGGCAAGCTTTCTGTAACACTTGTATTTTTTCTTGAATTTCAATCAGTTTTCTTCTTTCTTCTTGTAACTGCTTAAGCTCCTGTTGCTGCTGCTGAAGTTTAGCTTCATAAAACTTCTCTCTGTTTAAGTAAGTTATCCACATGTTACTTGGCAAGAAGTTGCCTAAAACACGACTCTACTATCCTTTGACAAAGGCATACCTTGCTTTTTCATTTAGTTCTACATCTTTTTGTAATTTGTTGGTACTAGCTCGGACATTGTTTGGTTGTTGTTTTGTCTCTTCCACCTCACCCAAAAACAAGTCACCAATATTAGGTGCATTTGCAATTGTTGCTTGAGGTTCTGGATCATCATCCTGAAAGGATGTGAGAAAGGCAGTTAAACTATTTTCAAGTTGATACACAAAATGTAACACGTTTAGCTTGTCAAACTAATTTTTCAAAATTAAACAGTCTGATTAACTTTATCTTTAGTTCAGATCATAAACTGAGAAGTCACCATCTTCATGGCACCATGACTTTAAGATAAATTAATGAGAGAATTTAAAGTTATAAAGCTCACACTATTGAAACTTCCACTATAAATGCAAGGTAACTTGCCTCATCCTGGAAGCATAAACCACTTGAATTGTATTTTATGCCTACAACTGAGTGGATGGAAACACACAGGCATGTCAAGAAACAAAGGGGGAGGTGAAAAAAGGAATAGAAGGAGACTGAGGTGAACAAGACTACTTAATTACTGTAGTCATGAAGTTAAATATTACTATTAACAGCTTAAATGAAAAACAAAACTACTCTTCAAAGTTGAATCTAAAATATTTTAGAAACAGTCTTCTTCATGGTTCTCTATTCCACTTTTCTTGTTTTCATAATTTTTGTATTTTCAGTTGTCAACTTAAATTGAAAATATTAAAGCTGTAGCCACTGTTTCTTTTGTTTTCTAACATGATCGTTCTTAATACAGAACCTGCTGAACAGGAGAAATCATCATCAGTGACCAAGTATGACACAGCTATGCAGACCTACTGTCCCATTACTGAGTACATACAGATACAAGCCTTGTAAATATAAAGGAAAGATTGAAGACATGCCATTAATTAGGTTACTTATTAAGGAAGCTGCTGTATCATCTCTAATTCTGATTTATACCACTGTACAGTTAACATCTCTATAGTGAGATAAAAACCAAGACGGATCCAGATGCTGAGAAATTTTTGATAGCAGTATAATCTTCAAATAACAATATAGTGTTTATACTGTTGCTATTGTAAAACATATGTTCTAACTGAGATTGATTTTAGAGTTCTCACAAAGCCTTTACATTTCTGATACACCTATATGTATTCAATATGCAGACATTACATCAGATGGTGCTCAAATGTGAGCATTCTGTAGGGACATTAGATACATGAAAATATGTTTTTAATACACATCACTAAATTAGCATGAGATATTCCAAATTAAAAATACTTTCGAATTCATAGCTAGCCCTCAAGATTCTAAACAAACAAAAAAAAACCCCAAAACCACTGCCCCCAAACCAAAATACCCCAACTCGAACATGTTCCAACATCTGAAGATTTTAATTGAAAACAAGTAATTTTTCCTCACTGATTGAACGATGTTGCAAAACCTAGGATTCAAACACTAATACTGATGAATATTCATTATAAGCTTAAAAATATAGATCAATATTATTTAAAAAAATACTAGACAACTTGGCTCATATTTTTTAATCCAGTGCTAAGGTTAAGCATTAAGGCCATTATTCTGTTAAGTTAGCCTCCCCCCCAAAAATTCCAGATTTGAACTTCAGAAGTATCACCTTTGACGTCACAAAAATCAAACAGTATCTCTTTTTTCCAGCCTAAAAATGGGCATTTTAAATGTTACACTAAGCAGAGTTTTTTCCCCCTATTAAAAGTTATACATTACATGAAATAATGAATGCTACATTTTTGCGCACAGATTTATATTTATAAAATACCTGCACCATAGCAGCAAGGTTTTGTAATTGTCTAAGTTTCTGTTTTGCAGCTATAAGCCTATTGATCTTCTGTTCAAACTCAGCATCGCCAGCAGCATCACCCAGGCTGCTTCTGTGACTAGATATGGAATCTTCACTAACTCTATCTTCTTCCACTTCATCATCTTCACCTTGGGGTAGGTCGATGTCTTTTTCACCCTCCCTATTATGACAGTCTGGAGGTGAGGAGAGGAGGAAACAAAACAGTACCAATGACACATTATTGAAATTCTGAAGTCCGCTATAATTACTGGACATTAGAAAAATATCAGCTTAATGATTACAGTCTTGAACATTTTGCTCACCAAACAAGGTTCTCCCAAATTCTGTGTGGCTACCAGAAATATGTGCACTAAAGACTTAAAATTATTACAAAATTTTAGAACATACCTAGAGTAGAAGACATTTTTAGAGTCCTTATATTAGCAGCAGATCGGTTATTTATTTCACAGTCTGTATTAAGATGTCTTCCATCTCTGTTATTAGTACCACACTGTACATTTGAGTTGCTATTTATTTCACTCCAACTACTGATTGCTTGAGGGTTTCTAGGGCAAAATACATTATTCATGTTAACCTTTTAAGAACTGATATCGATGGAATTTTACTTCAGCCATTTTATTAACGGACTTTTATAGGAATGTGTCCTGACTCTTAAAAAAAAAAATCAACCCCATATAAAATCAGTCCAGACATTTAGAATTTCTCAATACCCACCTCTCCAATAGATTATTATTTTTTTTAAGCAATCAGAAGCAGCTATGAATTATCCCTGCTAGATCTACAACAAGACAAGAGGCTTTCAAGGTATATGTCTATATTACAAAAGCTGTATATAATTAACAGCTAAATTAGTATTCATTTCTGCACAGTGAAGATTCTTGATGCACACAGTTGCCATGTTAGACTACAGCTCTAAATGTCTCTCTAAACTGAAGTTTGTTTTTATTCCAATTCTCTAGTCTAGGCCTGTTAACCTTCTAGTGGAATTCCATACACATAATTCAGTGCTTAAACCCAAAGAAATTACAGATTTTGAAGTCTCTTATAGTGATTTTCTAAATGTCCAATCTAATCTACATTTGCTGTATAAATAAATTACCAAGGACAAGTTTATTATTAATCATCTGTATAAGAAAGCTACTTCAAATTTAAAATTTTGGAAAATGAATGTAGTCACAGAATTAAGTTACTTCTGGTTGACTGAAATAATGTATTGCTTCACAAAACATACAACAACTTTGCTATAAAGATTCAGGATGACAAAAAATATGACAACCTAATATTTGTAACAGGCTGTGGATCCTCTTGTTCAGAATCACTTTCTGATTCTTCTGTTTCTTCCTCTTCCTTAGTGTTTTCATTCACAGCATCTGTCATCATATCAGATGTTTGCTCATAGTAGTGAACTAACTCACGTAACTCATTCAGCCTCTTACGAACTTCATTTAGCTTCCTGAGGAGAAAAAAAGAATATGCTATGCGTTTTGTCATATTAATCAAATTATGTAGAGTTGAAAAGTACATATATAATTTAAAGTTCTTAAAAGTTTCCTGCCATTTTCCTAGCTGTAAGAACATTCTGCTTGAAGCTCTGAACTCATTTAACTCTCTTGGACTATTTACTAAATGGTCTATAATACTAAAATAAGTAGATTAAAATATGAAATGGCTTCTTAGCGCAGAACTTATTAAAAAAGTAACACTCAAAATCACTAAAGCACATTATGAAAAAAATTAAAGAACTTTTACTGAAGCTTTTCTGTTGGATTTAGATTGTCATCCTCTTCACTCTCATTCTGAGAAACCAGCGAATCAGGAGGATAGGGAGCAGATGCCAGGCTATTTGATTCACCATTGACAACAGTCACTATGCCTGCAGGACCAGAAGCAGCTGAAGTTGTACTTCTTTGATCAATACTCCTTTGAGGAGAACCTGAACCAGGAAAAACTACAGAAAAGAAATATAGCTCATAAGAACAACTTGCAAAAAGGAATCCGCTTAACTGAATTATATTAAATTGTAACTACAGAAAATATTACCAACACACAAACCAGCAGTTAATAACTTCTTTTCTTAGAAGAACAAAAGCTTTTGTCTTAAGTTTTATGGCATGCAATGCCAATAGGCATAGAGTAATAAGCAGCTTTTGTAAACAAGACTTCAGTCAGTTCCTTTTAGCTTTATTGAACTTCAGAAGTGGAAGCTTTCATGCTGTGAATCCGCCCAAAGTGTTCTTTCAAGGGTTTATTTATGGCTGAATTGCTTTTTTTGAAATTTTAACATTTCAACGTGATACAAAGAAAAATCCTATCAATTTTTTTCCTTTGCTCTTTTATACATATGCTGTAGAACATAGATTTGAGATTTGATGTTTGCTTTTTCCAGCTACATGAAATCATATCTAAATATGTTCATATTATATGCATTAAGTACATGTAGAAAGATGGGGGTATGGTAACGTAACTATTAAATTAGATGCCCTTCTCCAGCCGCATGCTTCAAGTGCCTCACTTTTTAATGTTAACCAGAATACACTGTGATAACCCCTCAGAAGTTTCCAGCTGTAGGACAAACTTCACCAGTACAAATATACTTCTAGAAATAGAAAGCAAGAGCAGCAAGTAGGCCCACAGCAAGACTTTAAGGAAAAAAAAAAAAGCCATCTAAGCAACAGGCCAAAACTCTAGTCCATTCAGACAATTAAGTTCCTTTGGTATGGCCTATGATTGAAGTCCCTGTGCCTAGTCCATGAGAAAGCCTTTTGACAGTGGACAAGCAAACCCCATAATGCCATAAAGCTACTAACATCTGAAGTGTCAAGTACATAAATACAGATGTACTGTGATAACAATACAAAAGTTCAAGTTCATGTGGTACACTCCACAAGGCAGATGTGTCACAGATAAGCCTTGAAGAAAAAAATCCCATCATCAAATCCTCACATTAGTCAACTTTGATAATGTTATAAACCTAAGTGCTACTCATCATCATTACTTGTAGAGCTCTTCATTAAGCCAGAAACTTATATAGCATTAAAAAACATTTACATAATATTGCCCCAGCATAGCTTTATCACCTGCATTTCATTAACCAGTTGCAAGTTGAAACACCACGTTACAAACATGCACACTGAAAAAGTTGTATTCTTGAAAAGATACAATTCTGCCTATATTTACTTACAAGAGGAGTTATTTAGATGCTGGTCACGAAGCGTATGAAGTTCTCCTAACAGTTTGTCCATTTTTTGCTTTTTACCCTGCAACACTCTCATCTTGTTAAAAAGCTGCACCTTCTCATCTGACAGGTGTTCAGACACTGAAGAGTTTCTGCTTTGTGAAATCTCTCTGGTAAGTGAAAGACTTTCTGCTTGCCTTCTATTGTCTGGCACAGATTGTGTCTAAAAAGAGTAATTTCATTTTATTCAGAGTACTATGAAAAAAGCCAAACAAATTGTAAGAAAAAAAAAAGCGCCCTCTTATAGGCTTGCTAGGCTCAACACCAGAAACAAGAACATTATAAAGGGAAACTGATACTGAAAACACTCTTGCAATATCACAATTATATACTGAGTTAATATACAACTATACTGCAATACAGAAACTACTTCTCGGGGCTTTCATGAAAAACTGTGGGACAGAAAGCATAGATCAGTCAGCCAATAACTCTTAGGAACACAAAAATGCTGAGCTTTCAAGTTTGGGGGAACCCTAATTACTCCACTACCAAATGCACACAAAATAAGCAAGACAAACATTTAACTGCACTGTTCAAAAGAGTAAGAAAAATGGACAATGGCAAAACTTATATAGTGCAATCCAAGGACTGACCTGAGAATCATGAAGTTGGTTGTGAAAGCGCTGAATTAAGTCATTCAATTCTTCATTCAACTCTGATGTAAGGCTTACTCCTGAAACACTACCTGTAGTCTCTGTTACAACTGGCATACAAAAGGAGGAAGAAATGTAAATATTTTCCATAGTGATGAAATAAAGGCTATTTGATGAAATTGTTTGGTTTAACAAGAACATCAATATACTGCACCTCTTAAAATACAGCAATTACTTTTAATGTTGTGTCCTTCCCACCAATTTTACTCTTGAAAAATTACCTCATTATGGAAATTCTAACAAGCCAACTCACAGTTCCTTTGTGAAGAACCATACAAAGGACTTTATAAGTCTGTTCTGTGTTTTGCTAAAAAGGCCAGAGCAAAATGAAGAGAACCAAGTTGTCTAGGGTTGATGGAAACGTTTTGCTTGTTTGAAACAAAATTGTTATTACTTAGTATAGCCAAACTAAGAACAGTGCATGTAATTTTACTTCCTTAAAATAATAAATGAACAGGACACCAAGTTCTCATCTTGCTATAAGTTGTAATCTTTACAGCTGCAAACAGAGTCTTGGGGGTTTGTCCTTCAAAAAGCTTTATGAGAGGAATACATTAAAAGGAAAGCTTTTTTCCCCCTCCCTGAAACCTCACACAGTACTAAGACACAGACCTGGCAGTTGAGAGATCCAAGTAACTCTTTCTTTGACCCCAAATATGAACCAACACTTCATAAGAAAAACCAAGCACAAATATTACTTATTTTCCCCATCGATCATGACTTTGTTACCTGCACAATAAAGTTTTACTATTTTCAAGTTTAAAAACATTTATTTTGCCCTACGTTGAATTTAAATCTTTACATTTCCTACCCTACAGTTCTGGTACATACCACATCTTGAAGTCAGTCAACAGAAACAGCAGCAAGAAACAGTTATTAAGAGTGACATAAGTAGAAATGTGAAACAAGTAAAAACACCACCAAAGAATTTAAAAAAAAAAAAAAAAAAATCTGATTTATCATAAGTAATCCCATTTTCTACCCACTTCATCTACCCACTCCTCATCAAGATGGTGTTTTGTATATTTGAGGAAAGAAGAGAAAGCAGATTCCATCACAGGTCTACCGCTGCAGAGCAGATAGCAGAAAAGCAATTACTGAAAATCATTTAAGAAACAAGGAAACACACCTTTCAAAGGCACTTGGTTCTCTTGCTCCTGTGGTAGCTTTCTAAAAGCTCTCTACCTACCAACTTCTCTGCTTCTCTTCCTACACTAAAATCTGGAGTTTTCTTATCTAAGTCCCACCTTCTTTCCTATAGTCTATCAAATCAAGGACAGGAGAAAAAGCAGAAAGAGGAGCTCATAAAAGCAAGGAACCTTAAAGAGAGACTTTTTGTAAAATGTAGAAACCAATGCTTATATTTCCACAAATTAAGCTATTTTAAATACAAAAAATAACTGTAGTAAGAACTGCTATCCCATTGTCGTGGTTTAACTCCAGCCAGCAACTAAGCACCACGCAGCCGCTCACTCACTACCCCCAACCAATGGGATGGGGGAGAAAATCGGGAAAAAGAAGTAAAACTCGTGGGTTGAGATAAGAATGGTTTAATAGAATATAAAAAGAAGAAACTAATAATGATAAGGATAACACTAATAAATTGACAGCAGTAATGATAAAAGGATTGGAATATACAAGTGATGCAATTGCTCACCACCTGCCAATCGACACCCAGTTAATCCCCAAGCGGCGATTCCCCTGTCCCCACTCCCCCCAGTTTATATACTGGGCATGACGTCACATGGTATGGAGTACCCCGTTGGCCACTTTGGGTCAGCTGCCCTGGCTCTGTCCTGTGCCAACTTCTTGTGCCCCTCCAGCTTTCTCGCTGGCTGGGCATGAGAAGCTGAAAAATCCTTGACTTTAGACTGAACATTACTTAGCAACAACTGAAAACATCAGTGTGTTATCAACATTCTTCTCATACTGAATCCAAAATATAACACTGTACCGGCTACTAGGAAGACAATTAACTCCATCCCAGCTGAAACCAGGACACCCATATACCATCTAATCAAGCCTAATGGCAACTCTTATGGGGAAGAGTCATGGAATAGTAACACAGGCTAAATCTGAGCTTGCTCAGTGCAAAAATATAATTCCCTACAACTGCACACACAACTGTACTCCATTTCCAAAGAAAACTGAACAGGATTTAGGGAGGGGTGGAGGGCAGGACGAGTTTCCAACAAACAAAAGATAATTCACATGTCAGCAGTGCACAAATCAAGGACAACTGTCTCCCTTTTAAGATTGAACTCTTGAGAACACAACTCTGCTGACAACCTTTAAGGAGATACAAAAAGACATCTCTGTCCCAGATAATTTTTGAAAAGTTGGGAATATATTAACACCAATTAGAAGAATGCTTTTAAGGTTATAACATAATGGTGGTGCTGTATTATCAGAATCATGCCCCCAATTCACATTCCACAGAATTTCAGCGTTCTCATTTCATATTTATTTATGTAACTGCTTTAGCAACTTCTTCCTTTCTTTTATTGGATAAACCATTAGTCTACCAATGGCTATTAAACTGTCAAGCAACTAGCCATCAAAAAAAAAATCCCATGAAAAAGCAAACAAAAACTCAAACTACCAATTGCCTATAGCCAGAAGGATGCAGAAAGCGAGAGAAGACTCTATACCCCACTCCGATTCTTTCCTTCAAAGGCCTGGTACAATAATGGAGATGAGAGGCAGACTCCTAATCTGACATGGTAGACCAATTCTTAGGAGAAAAACCCACACTTCTTAGGATTTTACAAGTAAACCACAGAAATTGGCTGTGTGGTTTTTAACTGCCACATCATTTTACAATGTTACATTGTCAACTCTTTTCAGAAATAGAAGCCTTGCAGTAAATTTTTTAAAAAATGCATTATAAAAAAAAGACTTCAATGTGTATTCCACAATCCCAGTTTTAATCATTCAATCAGCATGCTAACATGGTATCAAAGACACTATCATTCCACATACCAGAATCATCCATGACAGCAATTGCTTGCTCTGCTTTATGCTGCAAAGCAAGAAGAGCTGCCTGTCTTCCTTGAAGAGCCTTCAATTGCTCCTGCTGTTGCAGCATCCTTTTCAATAAATCATGCTGCTTCTTCAAGTTCTCCAATTCCTCTTTAGCCTCCTGTTGAGGATCCCTGGCCTGCAAGATATGGAAGAACATTACCATAATCATGACAATTTATTTGTTGAGTACTAGGGACAGAAGTGTCAAAACAAGCAAGACTAATAGAACCAAACAGCCTGATAAGTGTAAAAAGGTGAAAATGAAACGACTTCACCTTTCCAGTAGTCCTTTTCAGTCTAAAAATTTTAGACATCCAACAGGGAGAAGCCTGTACCTCCAAGACATGGTTACCACTCCTGGGAGTTAAGTTTTCTTTAGAAATCCAGTCAGCTACCCTAACATGTCCCAAAGACTAACCCAAGCATCCCTCTGTCTTTTAAATCATGTAAGAGGATATTAAGCTATAAGACTAGTAAATTAAACAAGATAAGGCATAGCATCATGAAGCTACATATAATACAAGATCTAGACTGATTTACTGGCCTAAAATTTCTAAATTTTCAGCAAAATGTTTTGTGCAGTTATTCTTCTCTAATGTGTTTAGTTTTGTATGCAACATTTATGCCATAGATACTAAAATAGACCGGTTTAGGTAAACCAATTTCAAAATAAAAACATGCACAGAATCCCCCCTATACTATATTTCCAAACACATGAAAATAGATCTGAAGGAACAAAACATGTTGAGCAGTAAAAATGTAGTAAAACTAAGTTATTGCCCTCATCCTATTCTAATTAAAAGCTGGAGATTTGCCTCAAAACTTTTATTCAAGGATGGTCGGCAAATTAAGTATTTTAATGAGACATCTACACTTAAGATATTGATCTGTTCGAAGTTCGATTATCGCACTATGCAGATGAAACCATGGAAAATTTTGCCTCCTTTTTGTTAGGAGTTGACAAGTATTTAAAAAGAACATTACTAACTTAAAAGTATCATCTTCTCTCCACATAGTGCTAAATTCCTGAAGTATAAAATTCACTCAGTCCAAAAATTCTGCATTAAATGTCAGAATAGAAGCAGGCATCTTATTAACTAGTTCTGGGTACCAGGGAACGCTCAACTTTCCAGCAGAGAAAGGAGAACACATCCAGAATTCTAAACTTCTCAAAGTGTCACTAAAACATGCACTGCAGCTGGCACTGATCATTTCTGTTAACCCTTCATCTTTATATACAAAAAAGCAGAGTAGAGGCAAAAATAGAGTACACAATGAAATCAACACAGGAAGGAATAAAGGGAAGGAAGGGAAAAAGGGGATGTGTCTCAGTCTTGCCCACCTATTAAATAATCCAAGCTTTATCTAAAAGTACCAGATTTGCTTGAGTTCATTAAAATCACATAGCAAATTTTTCAAGCTTAGTTCTACATTTAGACTAATAAGCTTGACAAAACATTTAAGCCTTTTATTTTATGGAAAAAAAATAATCGAACTTAGCTATAGAAAAGCTGGTAACAAATAACAAAAGAAGTTTTAGACCTCCAAGCCCCTTAGTCTTCCCCCTTTCAACCAAATATTTATATAAACAGCTATACAAAAACATTTGTGGAACATGTTAAGTCTACTACTCTCTAATTTATTTTCTCTATATGGTATTAGCTTAAATTTGCATTGGCAGACTATTGGTGTAAACATGACAAGTGTCCAAAAGTCACGTTTACAATACATTTTCCCAGAACGAGAACAGCAAAATTGGAAGGATCATCTACATAAAATCAGAACACCTGCTGTAGAGTTATATGTCTTTCTCTGTCAATGTTGATACTTCAGAAGGGAAAGTTGTCAAACACCTCTATTTAAAGAAAAAAACAACCTCTAGGCAAAGAAAATTCATTCAATGAAAAGACAGCTGGATACAGATAAGCAGGCCAAATGGGAACATTCACTGTAAGTAACAAATACATTTGAAGCAGTTAACAAGGCAGGGGCTGGTGGGAGGAAATCAGCATGTATAAACCCCATTTGAGGCTAAAGTAATATTTTGAAGTGTACCTTTGAAGACAATCCATGTTCTTGGCTATTAATCCTACAAGGCCACATTTCCCTGTCATTCAGGGCAGCTCTGTCACTTTTCCCTTTAGGGCTTGCTGTAACATCAATGTCTGTAACCTGTTCCTGTGAAGCTGAATTCCCTAGTTTGTCCTCAATGCGGGGCCGAACGCTCAAACTAAAAGATACCTCCTTTATTAAATAGTTTCGTATGTTAGATTTTGAACATGTGCTCCAACTTAGCATGCATTTTTAAGTTACAAACCTACCCACTTGTACCTTGTCGAATAATGAAAACTAGTATCAAATAAAATCTACTAAAAAGCAAAAACATTTTTAGTCATTCTTAGGAATCTTTGTAACAGTAAGGCTCCATATAGCAAACCAACCTTATAAGACTAGTATTAATTCTGCATGTAGTATATTTAAGCTGCATGTACAGAGAAATTGGATGCAAAATGAAAAGCCAAACATAAAACTAAACCCCATTTTGCAAAGATGAAGAAAAATGCAAGTTTACATGCATACTTCCTAAAAACTGTACTGGTCTTTTTCTGCATTTTTCCATTAGTTTATTTTAAAAATTAAAAGTACATCTTCTATGTCCATCATTTAATTTCTTCACAGGTATAGAAAGAGTTCTTCCAAAGCTAAAAATTATTAAAAAAACTTCTTCATGTTTTAACTGCTGTTTTACTTCCAAGCACGTAAACTCTCCTCATCTGTAGAACATTCAGTGTACTAACTGGCCAAAAGAGTACCAGCCCTCTAGTACTCTTCCTGAGTATAGTAGTATTGGAAGATGTAAAACAGAAGTTTTTGTATCTACTGCAAAAATTGTTTACGACGTTAACATAAAAGCTTTTATAAATAGAAAGGAAGATTGTCTGCGTATCTCAACTAAATTCAGAGCACATTTTCTAAAAGGTGCTCATCTCCAAAAAAACCAAAAGAAACTTCTGTGTTAGGTCAATACTTCTATCATATCACTAGAAACATGCTTGGGCAATGGCCCACTAATACTATTTCTAACCCTCTCCTAACCCAACTCCAGCAAGTTTTCCCCACTATCAGAAACAAACTTATATATGAAATATTGTGTAGAAAACTATTCCTTCCTACACCAAACCAGTTGGTGCTCTGCCAAAGTAAATATTTAACCCATCATTTTACTTTCAAGAAAGACGAAAGATTTTTTAAAAACTAATCAAGATAATATTGTTGTCGTGACAGAATCATTAATTTTTCCCCCATATTAAAAAAAAAAAAAATAATTAAAACAATCCACACATGCATGAACACCTCCTAAACAGAGTGTTTGGGGATTTACTATTTTTTTAATTGAACTGCAGATTATGACACTATCACAACAATCACGACAAAACAAAAAAAATTCTCCATTTCTAGCACCTTAATTACTAAAAGACAGCTTACCGTGGTATCTGAAGCTTCAGACTGCACATCAATGTTTAGCGATGTGCTCTCACCTACAGAACCAGATCCCACAGCTGAATCTATAGTCCGAACATCATCCTTCTCATTTTCTCTAGCCTGAAATATTTCATTGGCATAAATCAAAAGCTATATAAGGGGGCAGTAAAAATGAACTATGGAAGGTACTACATATCAAAACAAACACCCCCAGTAGCACCATCAAAACATCAATGGTCAACTCCTAAAAAAGCTTACAGTGCAGAAACAAATATATTATGTTCTCAAACTTACAAGCATCTTTTGCAAAAATTTCAGATAGGATTTCTCCTGCTCTTTAAGGTGATCTATAAGGTGTGATAAACGCTCAACATTGGCCGATCTTTCATTTTTCTCTACCAGATCATCCCGCATGGAGCTGGCCTTAGCAATATAGTCGCGAATTTGAACTAGTCTGCTCACAATCTGTAAAGACACTGAAGTTACTGAATGCATTCAGCTACAGCTTTAATGTATTTAATGCACAAGACATGGTGACAGCAACAGCAAAGTAGTAATTAAAGGGGTGACATACTAGTACTTTCAATCCTATAAGCACACTTCTGCAACTGGTTGAAAGTCAACAGCTTTTATAAGGATAGATTTAGGCATGCGTGAAGTTGCAGGGCTGAAGCACAGGGCTTCTTGTCACCATAGGCTAAAACAGAACAGAGCTCATTAACATATGAAAATATTAAACTGTGAGATTATTTTCTGGAACTGTATAAAAGAGAACTATCTCTAAGATGAAAATTACTACTGCTTCTCTTACCAATAAACAAATTTCTAAAGAACAATACATGATTAAGTTTGGTTTCACATATTCCTCGAGTTGCCTTTCAGAACAGTGGGAAGATAAGTATTTCCAGTAAAGATTTAACAGTTATACTTTTCGGAAATTTAGAAAGATGCACTGAAAAGTAACAAGGTAATTAAAATCTTTCTAAGAGTCAATATTCTGTAGACTTTATAGGCTATATAAATACCTGGCTACTATCCATAGCTGGTTCTCCCCTTCCATCTTCTTGAGCAGAGACTTGACGATTTTGCAAGAAATCCTTGCTTAGAGCAGCTCCAAACAACTCTTTACATTGCACTGATACCCCACTTTCCTTTTTTTGGGAACCCGAGGCAGGATCTTTGCTTTTGTTAGTGTTTATCTGCAGTGACAGGAAGTTGAATGGTTTTTTGTTTTCATTAAGTTGACGTTTGTTGTTAGCAGCCGTTGCCCTGCCTTGAGAATCACTTCCAATGCTTCTCTATAAACAAACAAACAAACAAACAAACAAGAACAATTGTTTTATTTTTTTTCTCCAATATGTTCTCAACACCAATTAGTTTCACTGCTTGGATTACCAGTTCTGCACTATTATTAGACTGATTTTAAAGTTACCTTATTAGTCACTGACTAGCCAAAAGTCAGCTAAAGACAGTGCCAGTGATTTTTGCCTATAGCTTTCTGAAAGCAAGCCCACCCTCCCAGGACAGCTGAAAAGCAAAAGGGTTCTGCAGCTCCTCAGAGTTTAGTTCCTCATCCTTGGCTGTGGCCTCAACCTTTACTATAGTGAAAGGCATTGTACTTCTCCAGGTACATTCGAGAGAATAACAATAATAAAAGAGCAACATATTCACTTGCAGAATACGATACCTCGTAACTTCAGCTTTTCTTTAGAACCTTCTGAATAGCAACTTGTTGCCATAACATACAGTTGGGAAGGAAGTTATGCCCAGTCTTTATATTCTATATTCTAAGTCAAAGCAATGATTCACATTTGAAAGAATCTTCACAACCCAAACAAGATAACAACAAACTCTGGCAAATATTAACAAGCCTCTATTCTGAAACTGTTACCCCAAATTTATGCCTTGTCACCGAAGAATTAATCCCTCATACTTTTCACTGTTTTGGACAAGGGAAGTATGAATGTGCTCTATTCCCAAAGAAGCAGTTATGGCTCAAGAATTCATGCCATACATTTCTCTACACTCTACTGAGGAGAGTTTTTAATGTTACTCTTCTGCTTAATCCACAAGGATAACAATGTTCAGAATCACAAACTGGCACTTCAAGAACAGATTTTCAAAATAAGGTAACAGATATTTTCAAGTGACAGACAAGTATGATGAGTAAGAAATACTGATTTAAGGACACAGGAATTTGTTACTGATTGAGAGGAAGAAAGCGAAGACAGCTAGCATACTCTCAAGCATAGGAATGCCATGGTTCTGAACTTTCCATAATTTTCTCAAGTTCAAAATCAGAATTTTGATTTGGCTCCCATGGTGCCTATAAGCTTTTTTTTTTTTACCTTAATCACTTATGAAAGTTTTCTTTATTCATCTGTCAATTTATTAAGAGATAGCTAAATAAATTTTATAGTCATATTTATAGCAGGAGCTACTATTCACACAAACCTGATCCAGATCACTGAAATTTATTCTTTGTTTAAGCCTTTCTAGTTCAGCCTGCTCTGGAACAGACATCTGGGTCACATATCGAGCATGAGGAAAACTATGAGGAGTTCTGGTCTTCCGTCGTCCCATTCCAGGTGAGGATTCTGGAGATATATCATTAGTAAGCCTTGTTTCAGCTTCCCCACCAAGCTTTTTCTTGTTTTTTTCTGAAGATCTGTTTGCTTTCTTCTGTTGACTTCCCCAGTCCTTAAGGGGAAAGAGAGGGAAGAAAAAAGCCATTTTTTATCCACATAGATAAAAAGTAAATGTTTTAATTCAGCAAAAGAGTTTGCTTCCATTTTAGATGTAAAAATAAAAAGCAATATCAAAATATGCACTAAGTCTTCTAGAGCAAACATCACATTACAAAATATAATTTTTTCCACTGCATAAATTAAAAATAGCTTTTCAGGAAATTTTAAACCCATTTCATCCTACAATGCATTAAATTAATTTCAAATGAAGCTAAAATTGTATTTTTCTTCTTTGCTGAAGACTCTTCAGCTGTTTAGAACTTTGCTTTTGTGTCTAGCTACTTTATTTATCCAAAACACTTCCCATAAACACATCTAGACTTCACAACTTCTGAATTACACTCATTGCTTGCTTACTTCTACCTCAATTATTTTTATTTGTTTTGCAGACACTTACCTGTAAAGCTGTACTGACAAAGCTTAGGGTTTTGCATTGTTACTTGCCACTATCAGAATCTACCTGGTAATTTTAACAACCAGCATAAAATGGCAACTGAAAGATAAGATTAATTATACCGTGTTGTTCAGCCGGTCATCAAGGCTCTCATTGCTCCAGCTAGGTAAGTCCTGATCATTCATGCCTTCTTCAAAGGGACCACCTCCTGTTGCCATGACAAGCAATCAATAAAAAGAATCTAAAAGAAATAGTTGAAAGAAATGTGCTGTATTAAAATCAGTTTATGCAAAATATTTTAAAGATTCATAATCTGAGATGACAACTACATACTCATTGTAAAATGCAAACAGAAGGCTATTTCAGGAAACTAAACCCCCTGTTAACTGAACTGTGTTACTAAAAAAGTTGTTAAAGCTGAAAGATCAGAAACAAAGTATTCCTTTACAGCAGTAAAATTAAATTAGCCTGTTCAAAAAGATGAAGAATACATAACTGTATATACTCTCAGGCTGCAATAAAAACTGTAGCCTAAGTGCTGCTGGCACAGTTCCACTGCACAACACTACAAACTTTTTCTTTGTAACAACTATGAAGTTCTGTTACAAATGTAGAAGAAAAACAGTCTTGCAGAGAATTACTTTTTCCAACTAGGTTTAACTGCTATATTAGGACATAATCCTAGCTTTATATTTAACTGAAAAAAATCAAAAAGGATCATTTATTTCTAACATTTTACTGCAACCTATCTACTACTAATTTTCAGGCCAAGATTTCACACAGTGCATGTGAAGAAATCACCTAAAACTTAAGATTAAGAAGTATCTAAGAAGGTTTTTGTTTTTTTTTTTTTAATAATCAGTTCCAGAAGAAAAATGATTAATCCTGAACTAAGTTTAAAAGCTGTACTAGTACACCTATCTTGCTTAGGTATAGTATTCAATCAAAATCACACCGTACAGACCTCTCAGTAGGCGCACACGCATAAAGCAGTATTTTTATGCAAACACAGCCTATTACTATACCATTAAGGAAAGGGGATCTACCAGGTATGCTCATTGTACCATAACCACATCTCCACTCAGCAGTGTACCAACCTAAGTCACGCTAACACAGTTAGGAGTAATTCAGCTTCCGCATCTCACAATCAGAATCATAACACAGATAGAGTTAAGTGCCTGCTCCTTTGGGAACTGGCAGATCTGTCCCCTACTGCCCTTGCACATTCATTCATACTCCCTTCTTCGTCCCAACAGAAGCGTCCACTAGGCTGTGCAGTCAGAGGGTACCATCTATAAACTAGCTAACCAACGAATAAAACTGAAATTAAAAAAAAAATAAAAAAATAGATGAGTTCTCAACTGGATAAGCTCCCTGATCTGGCTAACCTTACGACTATATAAGAACTGTAGGCTCAAGGAAAGCAAATAAAAGCCATGTCATCTGGAGGAGCGAAACCCAGATCAACTGTAAAACCACACCTTTTGTGCAACTTTCACCCAGGTGAACTGTCATATTTATTTAGCAAATAAGAACACAATGTCCTTCCACTTTTTCTTTGTTTTCATGTAGAAGCACAAGCATCCTATGTTCACAGGGAAGCTCTCCTGGCAACCCAAGGTAAATTTGACAAGCATTCAAAACAAATGCATATTTATCAGTTTAGCTTATTTTAGAAAACAGCTGTGTTTTGTAACAACTTTCTTCAGTTACAGACAAACTGTTCAGCTTCGTAGATGTTCAAGACCCAACATTTCAACTGGCACTCTATCCTGACCTGTGCCACTAAGCATAGTGAGTTCATGTTGACCAGATTCAGAGGCCATCTGGGTTTACAATCCAGTTCAGTAAGCCGTTTCCTCATCCTCATGTTATACAATTCTACTAAAACCATAGCAAAGGAAGATTTTCCCTACCTTCCACCGTAAAAATAAGTGGCAGTATTCATCTTTATATAATACAAATACCTATTCACATTGATTTCATTTAAAACTTTCTCAAAAGCTATCTTCAACTACCTTTGCTGTAGGAGTCTCCAATTACCTCTGAAGTAAATTCACTGCCACAGATGGAACATTCTGAATATTCTCAAACAAGGACAGTAGGCATACACCAATGCACCCTAATAAATACAGCTCAAAAAAAACAACATCCCGATTACTTCCAGCACGCAGATTTTAAAGTGTTCTAACAGAACTGTGCCCTTCCCAGACAGCAAGTTTCTAAACATTCGTATTATAGTCTTCAATACTTCCAAATCAGTTATATTCAAGTGAGCTTAAGATCACAGAGCCATGCTGCTATTTTAACCCTTCAACTCAGTTAAAAAAAAACACAGAGAGGTTCAGCCCACTTTTTTCTTAAACTCTCCCAGATGAAGCAGTGTTTTTCACCTCCCCCCACACACTTCACTGATTTGTATTTTTTCTTACTTTTCATTTTACCATCTATTTCCAGAAGAAATCCTCTTATAAAAGCTTTGGTATCCTCCCATTACGCTATTTCCAGCAACTCCTTACCAATCTGAGCTTCATGCACATTATAGAATCTGTATAAAAGCTCTATTTGACCATGTGCATACTGCCCGACAGCATTTACTAGGGACTTGGGAAAAAAAAAAAAACTTTCAAGAATATTTTCTACACAAATAACAACTTAAGGTAACATCTAAGATTGTAGTCAAAACATGTAAGATTGTATGCAAAACATATTTTGTACCTGTAATAGCAATATGCAAAGCGCTCAGAAGTATCACTACAAAACATGCTAACAAACCAAAGACATATTTTAAAAGGGTTTTTTTCTACAGCAGAGATATTTTTGACTTTTTTTTTCCTATAGCATTCATGTGAACTACAAGAGCTCTGAAGAGCACTTAATCCTGCACGTAGAAACTTTTGAAAATTAAAAATTAAATGGAAAAGAGAAAGTTGCAAAAAGTCATCATAGAGCCATAGAGACTGAAAATGGGATCACACATTTCTTTCAGTTTAGCTTTTTAAGACATGCGCTCCTCACTGAGCATTACCTTAGCATTAACTCATTAAATGCCTACAGCCAACCATACAATATCATCAAACAGAAGCAGACAAGGGAGCAAGGCCTCTCTTGTTGCACCGGACAGCCCTCACAGGAGCAAGGCGCCAGGAGAACTGCAAACTCCAACACCCGGACCAAGGGAGGTATGCCCAGCACTACCAGCTTGCGGAGTCGGGGCCGAGCCGCGCACCTCAGCCCTTTCCCGGCGTCCCGCCGGCCCGACCTGGTCCACTTCCACGGCGGGACGCCGAGCCCAGGCCCGGCGGGTCTCGCCGCCGTCAACGGGGCCGGCAGACGGAGCGATCCCCCGGCGGCTCTGCCGGCCGAGCCGCAGCGTGAGGCAGGCGAAGCGCTCTCCGGGCCGGGGGCGGTCAGGAGGCGCGCGGAAAGCCCGCTCCTTCACGGCCCCAAAACGCGGGGCACCGGGGCGGGGGAGGCGGGCTCCGCTCAGCGCGCCTCAGGCAGAAGCACGGCCGTTGCCACGGCCCCGCCGGCGTCTCCCTGGAGAGCGAGTAACGCAACCTTCCCCGGGGCGGAGGGGAGCGGCCCACCCAACCTGCTGGCACCGCCAGGCTTCCCTGGGCCTGCCGGTCCCGGCCCCCCCCCCGCTCCCCGCCGCGCCGGGCCGGGCAGCGAGGATAATCCCCTCTCCTCGCCGGCCGGGTGCCCACCCACGCGGGCCCGCAGGGGCCCAAAGGCCGGGCCGAGCCAGGCGGCCCTGCCCCACCAGCGGCGGCCCCCGCCTCTCCCCGCGCTCCGCTGCCGGCGAGAGAAGGGGGGCAGCCCGCCGCGCCAGAGGGAGGAGAGGGCGGCTCACCCCGCGGCGGAGGGGAGGTCACCCAGGCCCGGTTTCTCCTCCACCGCCGATTCACTACCCGCGGGTCCCCGGGCTGCCCGGCCGAGCGCTTCCCCTTCGGGCAGTGGGGAAGAGCAGCGGCCTCGCTTCGCTCAACGCCGCGGAACAGCGCTGGCGGAGGGACTCACAGCCCTGCCTCAACGGCCGCCGCCACCACCGCCGCCGCCATCTTGGCCGCCACTTCGCGAGGGGTGCGGGAGGCGGGCCCCAGCGGACGGATACACACCGTTACCTAGTAACCCCCGCCCAGCCATGCCCTTCCGCGCCGCGCAAGCTCCGCCTTCCCCGGGCCACGTGACGGCAGGGCGGCCCTTCCTGCGCTTCCAGGCGCCTGCTGGCGGCGGGTCCGCGCGCACTGGAACGCCGCAGTCGGCGGCGACCGACACGGCGGATCGTCAGCGCGCGAGCCGCGAGTTCGCGCCTCGCGGGGGCGGGGGCGGGGCCTCCTGGCGATGGTAGTTTTTCCAGTCAGGGCACTGCCCAGCCGCCGGGCGGGATGAGTGGGTTGTCCATCGCCGGCGGGCCCGTTTTGCTCGTAAAATAAAGTAGGAAAACGATGTTGAACTCTGTAAAGGGCTTCACCTGACTGGAAGAGTGGTAAAATCACGTCAAAAGCCTGAGCGTGGACGAGGATCAGCTCCTGTCCTCGTTTGGAGCAGTATCGACTTGCAGAGTCTGTTCCTGTCTGCGTTTGGTCGCCTGTAGGAAGTCACAGCTGAAAATGCAGCGGTGAAAAGGTGGAAATCAATGTAGTCTGTTCTACCTTTTACCCTTCTTTTTCTGCGATGCCAGAAGTACAGAAAATGCAGAAGCATTAAATATTTTCATAGGCCTCACAACTCATCCTGGGCGAGAAACATTCTACTGGTACTACATGAAAATGTAGTTAACTCCCCTCATTTCTCCTCTGTTAGTACTTACACCAACGTATTTTGCTCCACCAAAAAATGAACGACACATGAATCCTTTTCAATGACACATTAATCTATCCATAATTTAGAAAAGGAACTAAAAGATTGGAAAACCTGTGAAATAAAAATGTTTCGATAAAAATATCATTGTTTTCTCCAGCAGACGCCCCCGTATCAAAGGACAATACATAGTGCGCAAAAGAGGTGAGCACAAGACTGCCTGTTATAGCAGCATTTTTCTCCCATTTCTACCACAGGCTAAATGACTTTATATTCATAACTGAAATCACTTTAAAAAGAATCTGCAACAACTTGATGGAAGCTCTCTATGTAATGCATATATATTATTCATCTGTATTGCAATTCTGCAGCTAATAAAGAAGGTCATTTATGAGCTTTTTTTAATTATGCTTTTAACTAATGTCCTTTCAGCCTGGCCTCAGGTACCGTGTCTGGATATTCAGCACAATATTGGCAATGTTGCTCTTGGCAAGAGGCTTTATATTGTCACGGTGGCATACCTCCCACTGCCCAGCAGGAGGAGGCAGAATATAAGAGAAAATAGTGCCTTAATACAATGACTATCATTTTTGTTGCTGTGGTTTATTCTTAAAATACATCTCCCTCATTCCTATTCTTTTCTGCAGGGAAAAAAAATCTTCTGTAAAAATATAATGCACTGTTAAGGAAAAACAGTACATTAAATAGATTTTAGTATGTTTTAGTAACAATGTCTTTATTATAGTCCCCATATATACATGTCGTAACTGCATATTTTCCTTACCACAGCATGTCATATATTGGTAGTATATCTCTCATAGGAGCTTACAGCATCATTACTCTGATTCCTGCTTGACATTTGCAGGGTGATTTTTCTCTTCTTATTTTCTGTCTCTCTTCTGGAATTGGCTGTAAACTTGGGGGAGTGGGGGGGTTGTTTTGGGGTTTTTTTTTTAAGTGCTTCAAAGAAATAAAACAGTACCAGCTCCTCAGAGCCATTTTTCATTGGGGATGGGGACTGAGGGACTGAAGAAAGATACAATAAGCATTAAGGAATCATGGATGGCATGGCAAGAAGCATTATTTCCAGTAGGTGGTTCTCCAGTACTGTTGTAAAATAAATCTCAGGATTTGGGAACGACTGTGAGCCAAAGCTAATATGGCTTAAAGAATGTCTTGTTAATGAAAAAAAAACAAAACCAACTTTGGGGGGAAGTCCTATATCAACGCTAATGAGCCTCTAGATTGACATTAACTAATTCCTCCTACAAAGATCCCTGTTATAAGTGCTTCCATCAGCAGACATGTTAATGAATTCACCCTCACAGAAACTGAATGCATTATCTTCGAGATAGCCCAATTTAATTAGGATTGAAAGCTATGTCAGAGACATGTGATGATTTTTTCCTTGCACACCTGCTGGCTTTATCTTGTTAATTTTACTTTATTATTCCAGAGTGAAAGGAAAGCAAGCAAACAAAATACAGTGCGTAAGGACTAGAGACAAAAAGAAGTGAAAGATTAAAGTTTTACTGAGACAGAGGGGATGTGAGGAGTAGTTGCAGGCAGAGATTTTTAAAGGCCCTGAAACAAAGGCAGTAATTAATAGGGCATTCGGTTCAAATAGTAATTGTCCACTTTTCTGCTGATTTTGTGACAAAGAAGTTTTTGCTGCAAAAATTAAACTGGCCAAAAATGATTAGTCTACCATAATATGGCTACACAGTGACTATCAGGCTACTATACTAAAGGTAGTTTTTCTTTCTTTGCATAACTTTAGATTGGGAAGATCTCTTAAGCCATTAACAAAGAGTTTTAAGTTGATTTATACAGGAAGATAAAGTGTCCACTTATCCCTATGGGGTCTGATAATAAATTAAGAAGGTGTACGGCAGAGGCACAGTCACTTAAGACCCCAAAGCCAAGCGTTAAGCTGGTCAAAGATTAGCCAATTCACTACCAGTGAAGAAGAAAGCAATTTTTGATGATCCGCTCAAGCATAATAGCCATCAGAAGCAATAAAGGAAAGAAGAGAGTAACTGGGAGCTAGGTATTAGCTAACCTGGTCAGACCCCAGAAAAGCAGCTGAGTCTCAGCTGAAGAATGGACAGGATCCCTGTTGTAAATCTTCCCCACATCTGTAGGGGTGGGGAAAGTAATCCTCTTGATACTTTCATCAGTCTGTAATATTTGCTCTTACATGCACTTGAGGTATTACGTTCCAGTAAAATATTAGTGACTGATATCAAACCTAGTGCTAAAAAGTGATGGGATGGAGCCACGAGGTATAACCAGTTTTGGTTTATTAAGCGTGCTTATTTCACACAACCAAAACACATCAGGAGCACCACTGTTGCCCTGCCTAGAAGCCCTAGGACCACATTTCTCTCATTGTCCCCTTTGAAGTCAGGCTCTGTTGAAGCCAATTTTGAAAACCATTTTAAAAGAGGTCTCTATAGCACAGAAGTTAGCAAGGTCATAAGTACTATTTCACTCTAAGAAATTAAGATCCACTTTCACAACCAATCTACAAATACAGCGCTTAATCTGGATGTCCCTCTTTGCTGTTTATTTCAACATTATATTTGATACGCTGTACTCTTAGTTACATAGTCTTGTCTATTTCATTTTTTTCTATTTCCAGTCCAGTAACATCTTCAGTTTATTCCTTGGCTAACTAAAGCAATCTAAGAAGAAACAAAATACTTCAGTTGTTCTGAAACGACAGATTTGACTTAAATAAGCATATCTGCAGATTCCTCAGAAAAGTGAGTAGGAACAACCTTTAATTCATAATATCTTGGATAGTCATTGTATATCATGATATTGCCTAGCCAATTCTACATTATTTAGGTTTCTGAAGTCACAACCTACATATGTGCTACATTGAAACAAAAAAAAATTAAAAAGTAAGCAGGAGAAAGATAAAATGATTACACGGCTTAGAAATACCACATTAATTTCTCCCTCTGAACTGAATCAAAGGACAAGAATATGAAAGAAATAAGCAACCCCGCCACATGTTATAAAGAAATGTTCAGAACCAAGAATTCTCATGACTCTCTGCCTAGCCCCAGATTTTTTTTTCCATTTTGCAATTAAAGAAATAATTTTATATTTTTTATTTTCCTTCTTTCTGAGTGTACAGAATGAAAGATACTGTACAACTATTTGAGAGTTCATACTAAGAGGAGAAGGTTGTAGATACTTTCCAATTTTTCTTTTGTAATTGGAAACTAAAATGTATCTGATAGCAGTCATTCCTGCATATTCATAACTGAGTGCTTTCTCTACACTGTATGGCTTCAGTTCTGTTAAAAGCATATCAGCATTAGAATAGTTAGCATATAAAAGCTACAGTGAATTCTTCAAAGCCACCTAATTTTTATTTTCATATATGTTCATATTTCTTCAAATGGAAAAAATCAGCCGAAGTTGTAGCTCATTTTATAGCCACTATGCAGTTTGATAGTGAACATCTGATCCAGAAAAATTAAAAATTCCTAATAATTACATGACTATAAGTTCATAATCTAGTATTTGTTGACTTTTTATAAAAAAGTTATTATAAGGAGTTCCACTGTAGCTACACAGAGTTGATTAATTTTGTGATAAACTGCATTTCATCCTCTGGCAATAATGTTTTTGAAATAGGTATTTGCTTTTCTGATACAGGTTTTGCAAATATAGAAATATTGAGTAAAGTACGATGGCCTGGCATATCTAATGACTATATATATATATATATATATATATGTGCAAGGATTTAGAGTAACTTTGAAGTGTTTTAAATAACTTTGTAACCTAAATCTTTCTGTCACATTTCTAATAAAATTGCGTTTGTGGTTCCTTTTTTTTTTTTTTTTTTCCTGTTGATAAGAGGGGTAATAGAGATTCAGTGCTAAGTGTTTCCAGTTATACTGCTGATTAGGGTTGATACAGATGGATAACAACACTAAATTGATAAGTACTGAAGAAGAGATATTAGTTGGTGCACTTTTCCAAAGAGATCACATACTTTTCACAAAGTAGAATATAGGATAAGGATGTATTTGGAGAGAACAAAAGGAAAACTACGGCCAGCAGGAAGCTTCATGGGTAAAGGAGGCAGTCAGCAGAAGGCAGGGTATGTAAGCTGTTTTTGTAAGTAAGGCAGAAAGTTATGGACTATGTTCTTTTCCTGGCTCTCACATGAAGATCTTGAACAAGTCACTTGTCTGCCATATACGTTTCCTCACAACACAGCTTAATGCATGTTTTTATGATCTTGGGGTTAATGAACAGAAGACAAACACCAGCAATGGAACTTACTGTGATAATTTTTTAAAAAATTACTCTGGGCCTTCACCAAATCCACCATTTTTCTATATTCTCCAAAGGAGATTTGTACAGATCTAGATGTTTGTTAGATCTTTAACTTCTGTGGTGTGTTCATCTATGCTAGTAATACTGTCTTTGCTACTGTCTATTGAAAAAGATGGGAGGGACTGCTCGTTTTATATTTCTAATAAGAATTGGTGGGTGTTGCCCTATTTGGAGTGTGATGAAATAATGTCTAAATATGTTGAATTTGCTGATTTTATAATTCATGATAATGAAGGTGTGTTGCTGATTTCTGTACTGTGTATCTGAAATGATAGCCTACAAAATGACTGAAATGACAAAATTGTGCACCTGTTTCTTAGAACACTACACAAAACCGAGGTGAACTATTTAAAAACTGCATTTTATTGTTGCATATTATATCCATACACCAAAAAATAAAGTGCATTCGTTCTGTCATTTCAGAATAAGCAGGAAGTTCTTTTCTGCTTATCTCTTGGCCTTATCAGGGAATTACATTTATTGTCTTAACATTTCAAATTCATCATGTGATTATGCAAGTTTTAGACATATGTTATTCATGTTTCAGCTTGCAGTCATAGGCCCTGGTCACTCTGTGCAATGTATTTATATACTAGGTGAAATCTTCATAAGTTTATAGGTGGACTTCTGTATTTTTGCCATAATTTGTTTCTACCACTGCTTTCATTAGGATCGTGGCAAGCATTTTGAAGACAACATGTTAAAAGAATCAAGAGCTTTAAAATACTCTGATGTTTCTTATTTGCCCAAAAGTAAGCAAAGTATTGGCTTGTAGCACTCTAACTCATCTGATGTTGAAAAAGTAAAATATTATTAATAAATTGTATGAGAGAGATGGCTACCTGTCACACATAAGCAAGTGCATGATATTCCTTAAAGAAATAGGCAAGTAAAACAATAAAGGCCACTGTCTGCTTCAAAGACTTAAGTCTGTGGTGGATCAGGTACACTAAGGTAGCATGCCTGAAGCCTGAAGACTACTGCAGTGACACTGAATATTACCTCATGGAACTATGCATGTCAGTGGAATGAAAGAAGCAGAAAACCGAAATATAGGAAGAAGGCAACAATGTCCTAGAGAGAGACAAAAAATCAGTAACCCTCAGAAAAAGGTAGTACTGAGTAAGTGGAGAATTGGAACAGTGAACAATGATGCAGCTTCCTTTTGTTGATTTCTGTTGTGTTCAGTACAACAGGACTTCTTCATATGCTTCCTTGTGAATAACCAGAATTACATCAGGGACTTTCATCATCAACATCTCATGAACTTTAGGGATTTGTACTGCCAAAGGCATGTAACTTTAATTTGATCTTGTTTTGTAGCTATTTCAATACTTCGGAGCAAGATACTTGTATATAAATGAAAGAGTCCATGAAAGACAGTTGCTGTCATATGACTAAGTAGGACTCATGTTAAACTGGTATAGATTATTCCAAAGGAATCTGGAGATGCCAAATTGCTTTAGTAAAAAGGAACCTTGAGAATCTATTAATGCAGAAGTATGACATACTCTGGTTTTTTTATGTGTCTCCAAATAAACATAAAATATTAACAGCTAATAACTATATTTAACTTTCAAAAGCTTGGTGGATATAATTTTTTACAGCAGTCCAAACTGTTGACTAAATCCAGTGTAGCTTTTTGATCATTTTATTCTCTTGAATATGTGGGCCACCTCTTATGTAAATATAGTTAAAATGAACTATTGAACACTCTAAAGTAACTCCACTCAAGCAGATAGAATTGTACTGGTTTTCATCAGTAGTCTGCTGTGGAATGTTGGAAGCCATTTAACATGTCAGTCAGCTATGCAAACACCCACAGCATTATGTGTGTGAAACTCTTACGCAATGCTTTTATTTGTGGAATACACTTACAATGGGAACATATAATAGTATTCTGGTAACTGGCACATTGTCAATTATGATAACTAACCAGATTTTCTTGTAAACATACCATGCAATTCATAAGTCAGTCTATAAAAAAAATATATACACCTACTTTCGGAAAGGAGGCTACTTTTAAAAACATGGAGGTACAGAGATTTTTAGTCATAAAGCTGAGTTTGGCTTATCTTTGATTTCAGTTCAGTTCTGTTTCAGTAACAAAATATTATTATGGAAGTAACACATTGCTACTACTTTATATGTTAAAAAATAAAAAAACCCCGAAGTTAAATTTACTCAGACATCATAATTTTGATGGAGTTAGTCAGGTTGGGTTTTTTGGGGGGGGTTGTTTTTGTTTGTTTTTTTTTTCCCTCAGAAAAAAACCTAGTGTCTAAGTTACGAAACCAAGCAGCATATTCCATTTAAAAGTATTTTCAATTTATTATTGTTACTGTTTATCATATGTGAAAGACCATTTAATTATCATCTTGTTGGATGTACAATGCTGAACGCACATTTTCAAATAAGTGATTTCAGCCAATTCTAGAATGAAGTCCATTACATGTTTTCTATTTTAGCCTTAGCATTACGTGAACTAAAACAATGCAGAGAAAAGCATAAACAAATTAATTTGTAACAGATGGAATGAAAGTACATTTTGACAAACACCAAGTTACAATGTTGTGGTTGTACAATCTTTGACCCTTCCATATTCCTACGTGGCAGCTGAAGGTGATTTAAAACTTTCCTGGATAAAAATCATACACATGAGAAAAAGAAAAGCATTACATTTCATAAAGGGTGCTTAACACCTCAATTACAGCTTATAAGGAAAAAAACCAGTGATTCCTTGTACTATGAAAGTGTCTTCTGTGCTTGTAACTTCTTTTGAGTCTGCATGATAAAAGGATGATATGAACACATTATCTTGTGTTTGCCGATTTTAGAATCATAAAATTGTTTGGGTTGGAAGCGACCTTAAAGATCATCTAGTTCCAACCCCCCTGCCATGGGCAGGGACACATTCCACTAGACCAGGTTGCTCAAAGCCCCATCCAACCTGGCCTTGAACACTTCCAGGGATGGGTCATCCACAACTTCTCTGGGCAACCTGTTCCAGTTGTCCCACCACCCTCACAGTAAAGAAGTTTTTCCTAATATCTAATCTAAATCTACCCTCTTTCAGCTTAAAACCGTTACCCCTTGTCCTATCACCACACTCCCTGATAAAAAGTCCCTCCTCATCTTTCCTGTAGACCCCCTTTAAGTACTGCAAGGCCACTATAAGGTCTCCCCAGAGCCTGCTCTTCTCCAGGCTGAACAACCCCAACTCTCTCAGCCTGTCCTCATAGGAGAGGTGCTCCAGCCCTCTGATCATCTTCATTGGCCCTCCTCTGGACCTGCCCCAACAGGTCCATGTCTTTCCTTTGCTGGGGGCCCCAGAGCTGGATGCAGTACTCCAGGTGGGGTCTCACGAGGGCCAAGTAGAGGGGGAGAATCACCTCCCTTGACCTGCTGGTTACACTTCTTTTGATGCAGCCCAGGATATGGTTGACTTTCTGGGCTGCGAGCACATGTTGCTGGCTCATTCTCAGTTTTTCATACAAGTCCTTCTCTGCAGGACTGCTCACAATCCACTCATCACCCAGCCTGTATCCATGTTTGGGATTGCCCAAAGCTGTTAAACTTCTGTCAGATAAAATACCTGGGGAGATAGTGAGCTGAAAGTGCTAATACAATGGAAACAAACTGATTTCTTCTCTGATTTCTTGTGCTAGCTATTTTAAACATCCACAAAAGATGTAAGATGGATTTAATACAACTGACTGTTTTTACCTTGCTTATAGGAAGTAATAAACATATTGATTCAGGGTAGAAGTGAGGAACAGCATTTTATCCTTTATACATACTTTTGTCAAAAAAACCTGATAAAAGAGTAGTTGATGATCCTTGCCATATTTTGCTTCATTTCTGTGCAAACTCTCCCAAGAGCAGCAAATCTGAGTAAGATTTGTTTGAACAGCCAGGTCTTTACTGGCCACATTAAGGTCTATGACATTTGCCAGTTTCCAGTATTGGATGTATCCAACAGGTCTAAGAAAGACCTTTATCTCTTCCGTTTGTGCTTTTATGACTTCCATTTGTATGCTCTTTGAGACTCTTCTATTTAGTATGTTTATTCATGCAAAATCATTCTGATGATGGGTAGCCTATAGACTTCTTGAATAATACAAATCTCTGACTTGATGCTGGATATAATTCTTGTTTAACTGAATCACAGCCATACATTTTAGCTATCTAGTTTTTGTTTAAAGACTTCAAGTGATGGAGAATCTACTTGTAACCCTCAATAAATTGTTTAAATGGTTAATAAATCTGAATTTAAAATGCCATGCCTTTTTTCCACTTTCTAAATTCAGAGCCCACCCACTGAGTAACAATCGGTTGAGTTACACTATGAACGGGTATTTCCCTCCTTGCAAAAGTCATTAGCCATAGAAAGATTCCCAGTAAAAATGACTTGCTGAATGATTTTGAATTTTTGAATGATTCTTAGTGTAGTCTACTCATGAGAAATTTATTGCAATTATTAAATATTTGAAATTCAGAATATGAAGTTAATTAGTTGATGTAATGTAATTAGTAAAGAGAAGTACTTCCAGGTAAACAGATTCCAAATAATACACCAGAAATTATTTAGAGGAAGTGTACAACAAGTGTTAGTCTTCAAAAGGAAGTTGATGGTGTGAATATTTATATTGTGGAAAGTAAAACTCCTTTTACTGCTTTTGTTCAGTATGTCCTTAAGAGTTCACTTTTTCCAGCAGCATTCCTTTAAGCATACTCATTTGTGGAACTTTTTGAGAAGAGCCAACATAGAAGGAGGGCAAACACTCAGACTAAATTGCATTTTAAAACATTATTTGATGTATTCATTTGGCTCTAAAAAGCTTATAAAGAAAGTGATTTTGTCTAACCAAGTCACTGAGATCACGTGTTTCTCAGTGCCTTCCAATTAAAAAATACTGACTTAAATCAAACAAGATTCTTTTTCATTTTTTCTTGTTCCCTTTGGCTTTGTCTGTGCTATGTTTGTTACTTTCGGGTTTTTTTAGCAGATTTGCTTTTATTTTATCACCTTAACATGTAACTTCTATTCTGAATGATTATGTTTTACTTTTAAATCAGTTGAATCAGTTATGCTCTCTCTATACCTCTGAAGCCTAAGAGATTTAGTCTGCGATTCAGAAAAGCACTGGAGTATATATATCTGAATATGATGCTGAGAGCAATTTCCTGGTTCAGAGCAGTGAAAGGGAATGGATGATCCTTTGCTATTTTTGGTCTATTTTTATTTCAGAAGTGTTGTGTTAGGCACAGAATTACTGTCTTCTCCTTCTTATGTTGCAATTTAGTCTTGATAACTGCAACTTCTCGGTAACATTCCTGCCCAGTGACTCATAGCAGATGTAAGCCTCAACTCTACAGAATTTAATAGCAAAAACAATCGCAGCCTGGGAAGGGCTCTGGAATTCTTTGCATCAGCTTAAGAAGATTTAACAACTTTGAGTTCTGTCCAGAGGGTAAAGGTAAACATTTTAGGTACCTGTGAGGGAAGAAGGAAGAATTTGGGGTAATTGCTATAGTTATGGTTTAAAAGTAATATGTTTTTGAAGGCCATAAAACTGGTGCAATGTTGCTAACGATGTATGAATGTTTTAGCAGGATCCTAGCTATTTTGATACTATATCTAGTTAATAAACCTCATATTCAAATCTGTAGTTTCTAAATTTATAATAATGTATGGCTGTATGAACAAGGCTGCTTTTTAAGCCTAAAAGTAGATCAAATAATGAATTATTGTCCATTTTTCAGATGAGGAAAATGGGGCAATTTTTGTAACACTACCTATTTAAAACAAAGCAAAACTTGTGTATGAGTTTAATCATTAAAACCAGTTTGAATTTTAAGAAAGCAAACAAAATTCTTTCAAGTCCTTGTCTGTCCTTTTGGCAGACTCTCACTTATTATTATTGTAATTATTAGCAACACAATTCTTATTGACACTGTTCGAACAGAAATAGGTATCTGAATTCTATCTAGTTTGCTGTCTCCAGAGTTCAAGAACAAGATAACAGGCTGACAGTTCAAAATTTTCATAGCACAGAGTTTCTCCAATATCATCAAATCTATTTAGTAACTTGTTATAGAAAGACTTGGAAAAACATCAAATTTAGGGGAAATTTGAACATAGGATTGGTTGTCTGAGTAGCCTGTGAAGAAAACCCAGGCACAGAGAAGGAAAAAAAGTACCTTTCTAGAATTTTTATTCTGTAGCTTTGGAGAAATCTTTCTGCACAGCTGTGCGAGTGCACATTCCAGGTGTGATCTTTGAATAGTAAATGAGTAATCTCATATGGATAAAATTTCAAGGTTTCACAAAAGTTGCCCTTAAACTTCAATTTTATTAAAACAGTGATTCTTTTTTTTTCAGCTAACTGTTAAGGGCTTGTGCTTTCAACTTGATAATATTACACGAAGTTTCTCTCACTCTATCATGATGTGTGGTAATTAATCCACATATCTACTGTCTGATCTTAAGATTTTCCTGGAAAGGGATCTCCCCTGCACTAATTTGTTTTTTTGTTTTTGTTAAACTGACACAGGTGTTATCACAAAAGTCTTGGAAGTCTCTCAGCACTTACTAACTCTTTGGATTCACTAGCATCAACAACACAAAAATATTTGCTAAGTTATGCAATTGTTTTCATCGGAGACATGGATTAAGATTTGTAATTTTTTTGGCTTTTTTTTTTTTTTTGAGTGAATGTTTTTATTGCATTGTGTGTGAATGCTTATCAGTGGTTGTATTTTCTCTCTACATTTTAAATTATTTTACTCTCCACGTACATTTCTGGAGAATGCATTTTAGTTATATAACAACCAGGGTAAATATTTAAATGAGTGGAGAAATTAGTTTAAGAAACTGCCTTTCAAAGCAGTCTTTCTAGAGCAAGATTTTAAGCTTCCCTTGAACAAAACTTTAGCTTTACATATTACCAAAGAGCATGGATGTATGCTTTCAGAGAACTGTTACTAATACAGCCTTTTCTGAAACTTTCTGTAGAAATGTGGAAAACTAAGTAAACAGTTATTCCAAGACTGAACCTATTGATTCAGTTAGTGTATGCAAAGCGCTTTGAACATATATAGGCCTTGAACCTATTTACGACTTTTCTTATCACTGTAGGGTTGACCACTCAGTGAATCTCATGTGACTGCAACTGTGGAATCAGATAAACTACAGGAGTTTATACCTGCTGAGAAATTGGCTCAAAGGTACAAGGTACTGCCCCTTCCAGGATCAGCACCGTTCATTGTCCTCTACCTTGTCTGGGTCTCCCTACTGGGCAGTAACAGAAGCAGAGAAACACTATTAGGTCAGCCATTTCCTTTCAGAGCTTGAGTTTTCATTTCTCTTCCTAGTCTTCTTGACCTTTCTCATTTTTGGGGAGGACAACAGCACAAAGATTTTTGTCCCCCCACCCCTTGTTCCTACTTCAGGTCCACTCTTCTTTTTCCTGTGTCCTCTCTGTTTCAATGTTTTCCCTGTTTCTGACTGACAGGTCTGGTAAATGGAGCTCTTTATACGCCTTTTAATTCTCTTACGACCATAGCGAGCTCATGTTGCGAGTGACTACAGGATCAATAATCCATCTTGGGTTTACTGTCCAACTTCCTTTCTTAAAAATTAAACTCCTGGATTAAAATATCTTGAGCAATGTATTTAAATCATCACATTTAGAATTTTATTTATGAGACTATTCCTATATTTCAGTATGGCTTTTGAGCGTATCTTAGTTCAGTGCTAAAGCTGATACACGCAAAGTTGTCTTCCAAGTGCAGCCCTTACGAAGTTCCCCACAACAGGAACGTGCTTTAGAAAGAGGCGCCCTTTAAATAGAAAGGTAACTTCATCTGAAGATGACAAACCAAACCAACTGCACACACTCTGCACTCCACAGCTCTTTGTTCCTTTTGTGCAACTTGCTCATAGTAGCTCACACATGCTGTAAGGGACGTGATCTGCCTTGATTGTGCCTGATGGTCATCTAATTTTTTTTTTTTTTTTACTAACATAAATTTCTCTAAACAGTATGCAATGTTTACTTGATAGTCTTTTTAAAAAAATAAGAATACCATAGTTGTAAAGCTGTGCAACCCTTTTAAGATTGATTGTGGTATTCAGGCATTCACAGTCAGTGAAATCATGATAGAACAGTTATATTAATAGAATATTAAGACTAATGTGAGGGAGAACAGTGTGCTTTTATAATGAAAATAACAGAGAATGAAGCAGAACAGTTAAATATTAATCTTCTGGTGAAAAAAATATAGTCTCTTCTCTCTCGGGAAACATATTTAAGATATGCATGGAGTTGGGACAGCAATTATGAGAGAGACATCATTTGTAGGTTGGCCAGATAGTTAACGTACTCTTTGGTCACTCCTCTCACAGGCAGTGTCATTGCAACAGATGGCAACAGCTGCTTTCAAAACAGTGGTGGTTGCAATAGCCATAATTACTACTGTTGTAAGGTGAAAGTGCATGTTTTATCATGGCAGAAACCTCCAAAATCTAAATCAATAACAGAAGTCAATGCTGGCAATTCTTGCAGATTCCCCCCCTCCTTTTTTAAGCCTGAATTTCATAGGATTCACCACTTCAAACAGTAGCAGAACTTGTTGCATTGAATGATAAAGTTTCTAATTCAAATGATATAACATTTATTTGGTAAGCATTAAGAACAACTTACAACTTAAAATTCAGAAATTTTATGGCATAGAAATAACTTAGCCTGAGATCGTCAGTTCACACTTCTACTCAAGAAACATTTTATAGGTAATTTTTAATGGATTCCTTTGGAATCCTTAGAGGTAGACACTAGCTTAGTATAGTGCTTTGCAACTTAATGGTTGATGTTGCATGTGTCCAAGATGCTTAAAAAAACCTTCTGAGCTGTCTGTAATATGAGTCAGTGGGTACAGAGTACCCTCAACACCTTGTGTCTGCATCAGTCCAGTGCACGAAGTGGTATGATGAGCTTTATACAGATATACTCGGGCCTCCCAACTCTATCCTTTCAAATATGATGCTTTCAAACCAGCAAAACTCAGAACTAAGAATAAAAACAAGTTGCTTACTTAAATAAGATAACTATAATTTTAAAAAGCATCCTAAGTATTTTATAGGTAGGTGTTGAAAACCTGAAATTTGGCTGGGCTGTAATTTGTACTTTTGCATAAGGTTTTCAGAGGTTGGTGAAAATAAAGTTGGACTCGTCCAATTTTACAAGAACTTAAAAACATACTTCACATAAGCACCTTGCTTATCTTTGTACAGTAAAAAGCAGAGTCTGCCAAAGTTCCACTGGTGTTTTATATTAATTCCTGTAGAAATATGAGTGGAAATTTCATAGAATCATAGAATCATTTAGGTTGGAAAAGTCCTTGAAGATCATTGAGTCCAACCATCAACCATGCCCACTAAACCATGTCCTGAAATGCCTTGTCTATGCGCTTTTTGAATACCTCCAGGGATGGTGACTCAACCACTGCCCTGGGCAGCCTGTTCCAATGCCTGACAACCCTTCCAGTAAAGAAATTTTTCCTAATATCCAATCTAAATCTCCCCTGGTGCAACTTGAGGCCGTTTCCTCTTGTCCTATCGCTTGTTACCTGGGAGAAGAGATGACACCTCACTACAACCCCCCTTCAGGTAGTTGTAGAGAGCAATAAGGTCTCCCCTCAGCCTCCTTTTCTCCAGACTAAACAGCCACAGTTCCCTCAACCGCTCCTCATAAGACTTGTGCTCCAGGCCCCTCACCAACTTGGTTGCCCTTCTCTGGACACACTCCAGCACCTCAGTGTCTTTCCTGTGGTGAGGGGCCCAAAACTGAACACAGTACCTGAGGTGTGGCCTCATCAGTGCCAAGTACAGAGGAGCAATCTGTAAAGCTGGTGTTTCAATAAGCACGTGCTGACATTGAATCATTAATCTCTATTATAGGTCTCACGCTTTGTCTAACTACAAATGTTTTAACATGTAGTTAGACGTTTTAGTTTAATAAGTAGAAAAAGCAGAGTGGACACATTTTCGTTTAAACAGCGTTAGCATATGTTAAATTAAAATATTTTAAGTTTAAAAAAAAAAAAGAAACATTCCTCAGTTGACAGCTTGCAGCAGTTTACCTAATCAATTTAGAATTGCTTCATGTATAATCTATGTAAATATTTTAGTAATTGGAGGCCTTCATTTCTCATCTGTGAGCCGAAAAGCACACAGCTACCTTACAGAAAATTGTGAAGTTATATTGGCTAATGTTTGCAAGGCAGTGAGATACAATGGTGATTGTTTTGGCATATAAAATAATTTTCATATGAAATAACGAGATTTAAAATCCTGTGGGTCATACAGTACAAAATATGCATAGCTATCCATTGAAAGATGTTATCCTTGTCACTGTTACAATAAAAGCTGATAACTATTATGCATTTTTCCCCAAAATTACTCTATAACAGTAAAATTATCTCCACTCTCTCCTGGCACACAAAAGTTGCACAAATCTTCTTTAGTTCAAGGACAACTAGCCCAATTCAGGTTTTAATTACTTGAATATAACAGAGAGCTTTCTCCCAACTTTAAAGGGCCAACAAGGAATATTGCCCTGCTTTTCAGATCATTTTAAAATGCTATTTTGCTTTTGTCTTGTTTCACAATAAAATGAGTGGGTTTGAATCTTGAATAGCTGACCTAAAATACATGGAGAGCTCTGATACAAAGTGGCCTAAAAGGATAAATTCTGGTTTTACTGGGTTTTGGAGTTGTACTTGATCAGATTATTTTAGACATTTGTAATGAAGCCTAAATATACATTATATTTAAAATATGTACAAAAATATTTATAGCTTAAATAGATTATTTTGAATAAAATTTAAGATGTCAGGTGTAAATATTTAATGTTTAAGTTAACTAGTTATTTCATTTGTTCCTCTACTTCACAGCTTCCAAAGAATGAAGATTTTGGTAATGATTGATTTTGTCCTTGCAGCTAGCTTGATGGATGTCATTGGCACCTCTGTAAGTTCTAGTAATTAAATTTGCCTATAGAGTTTCTTCAAAATATTTCATACCTTATCCTCCATAGTGCTTACAATGTATCTCAGCTACATGGGATGGCAGAACCTTTGATGGAAAAGATTAGAATTCAGAACAAAACTGAAAGACTGGGGAAATAACCTCAAATGATATTCAGTGGGGACAAGTTTCTGATAAGGAAAGAGGAAACAAATGCATAAATATACAAGGGAAGATAAATGACTGGGCCATAGCACTAAAGAAAGTAATCCAGTCAGTTTGTTACTGGATCCAACACGAAATAGAAGGTAATAGAATATCTTTGCTAAAAAAGGTATCATATGATGCATTAACAGGCATGTTGTACAGACGGCACACAAGAAAATTATACTACTGTTCAGGGGTAATGCTAACTCAGAATAACACCTTTAGTTTTGAGCAGCATACTTACAGAAAGGCAAACCCCAGGAGCTCCTAAAGGAGCGGCTGCCGCAGTAGTATTTCTCGTCATTGACACTCAGGATGAAGAATGTTTCTATTCTTTTCTACCTTGTCCACTTGCCATATAACTTCATCTCAAATAAGATCCACAGCTTCATATTCTTACTCTTTCTCATGTTACTATAATTCACACTCAGAAACAATGATCAAAGCTCCTTTACTTTTAGCTCCCAAAACCTTCTGCTATGTATTCTGCCTCTCCAACAAAACCCCTAACACAATCATAGTTACTCCACTGCTTAAAATACTTCTAACCTCACCAGTCCTGTACTACCTATCTTGGCTGTCCTTCCTAGTTTGATATTCAGGTCCTAACTAGGAGGGACCTGGGAGATTGAATTGTTGATTCATAATTGCCTAGGTGGAAGTGGTTGCTGAATTTACAACCAGGTGAGCATCACTGTTTGTGGCTTACATTACCTTAAGGGAAGCCTTTTGTTCGGATAAGTAGCTCTGTAAGGGCAGAATAGGAAGCACCTACCTCTGTAATCACTTCTGCTCAGTGGAGAAAAATATTACTGATTTCTACAGAAGCCTACTGAGGAAAAGGCATTACAATGAAATGCATTTGCTTTCTTTTGATTTTTCATTTGGAGTATTATGGGCTTTAGCTGACCCTGTGACTAAAAACTGTGAATATTCTGAAATTTATCTCTAAGTTTTCACATTTTAATCTCATTAAAACAAAGCACTAATCTCAAAAGAGATTTTTTTTGAGCTCATTTAAATTCTAAAAATACAAGAAATAACACCTCCAGTAAAAAGTTTGTATTTTTATAGTTTTCATAAAGCATTCAGACTCTAATTTATAGCATCAATTTTAATGGAAGGTCACTACCTGCTAAGTAATTCACACAATAATGAAATAAAGATTGTGAATGCACATTAATTGCAGCAGCTGGTTAAGTATGGGACTGCATGTCCAAGAGCAGAGCTGTCAGCACTTGTTAGATAATTGCTTCTCAATGTGTAGTGCAAACAGTTGCTTCACTGAAACAGAGCAGATTATATTCAGTCTGGTTTCAATCAGTGGGCACTACTGTCCACTGGAGACAGTAACAATCAAATTCATGGGTTTTTTATTATTTCAGCATTGTAATAGTTTAACTTTGGTCCATATCTAACAAAAGGAATAACAACAGGTTATAGCTGCTGATTCTTATAACCCTAAGTTACATTTTGCTTCTATATTACTCTGGCTGTGCATTGATTTAATTCCAATGATTTTAAAAGAGTTATCCTGTGAAAAAGTGTAGTAGTACATTAAAAGAACAGTCTGGTAACCTGCAGATCTAAAAGCCACATTGATCCACCCTGAAGTTACACAGCTAACTTGTGATTGTCCTGTGGGAAAATTAGGTGAAAATAGGAAAAATTCCACATACGAGAATTGTGGTTTTGCTGTCCAGCAGCAAAGTGTAATACAAAGTGTGATTTGTCTGGAGTTGACAGAAAGAGACATCAATGAGGAGGCTGGAGTCAGGGAGAGAAAGCAAAGTATCAGATACCAGTACTTTTCATATGTATGTTACTTTCAAAACTCTATTTCCGCTCAGTCATTTCTTTCTTATTGTGTAGCTATTCGGTACGGCTGGTGATTTCTTGATTGTCACTTACTATTTACCAGCACTGTGAGCTTAAATCCTTTTCATCAGGAAATTGCTATGTGTAATGTAGATATATTACTTTTTACCCCATAATGAGTGTATTGTCTGTAAAGCAGATGAGAATAGGCTCAGTGTTTTTAATTTTCATGAATTAATTCACAATTTTTAAGTAAACAAAAAGAGAAGATTAATTTAAAATGCAAAGTTAAGAACAATATTTAGAGACATAGCCTGTTGCAGACTTGTGTTTAATTTGATTCGGAGGAAAGGACCTTTTATGGTGGTATCTGAAGTTGTGTCATACTGAATTTAGATACCAAGTCTTTCTAAGGTCCAATAATATTTTTTGAGAAGTTCTGTACTTTTACTATATAATTTAATCAGCGTAGCAGAATGGCTTTTAACAGTATGAATAGGTGAATTGATAGATACATTTTCACTACATTTGAAAGAAACACACTTAGCTGCCTGTAGCTACCTCTCCTCACACACACAGACTCATGCTCTCACCAGAACTGAAAGCAGCTCTTCGTGGCTCAGACCTTGCCATGTGTTAAAGAGACTACTCACCTGAAGTCTTGCCTAGGGAATTGCAAGGGCCTGGTGAGAGGAGCCACCATTTCCAGGATCACCCAGGTCTTTCCTATTGTATTTTACCATGTTCTCAAAGGTTGCGAGTACCAAGTTAAGACTGACACAGGTTAATTTTCTCAATAAACAAAAGCTGCAGTAAAACTGGTAAATGAGGCATGGTGGCTCCTTTATCACTCTTAACTTATTATGATTAGGATTACTATTTGGTCTGACTGTTAACGTGGTTTTTTTGGCAGCTTTACTTCCATAGTTAGCATTAGCTCATCAGGGTGAGCCTGGAAATATTTTTTTTATTATTTATTCACTCTTTCTCAACCCACCTATACAGCTTACCAGTTCACCATAATTTTCTGTATGTACTCAGGACTAGTTTGAGACTTTGCAGAGACCTGTCAAGGAATCCTCTTCTGAATTTCCCAATTCAACTCAGCTTTTGTGAAGGGTTTATATGAAGCTGCAGATACAAGTTGAGACAACCGCCCTGGAAAGACTGCATAATAGTAATATGCAACATGTCACACATTAATTAACCAGTGCTTATAGTCAAATAACATCCCTCTAAGCCACTGTAGCAAGTTTGTCTCTGTAAGTGCATGCATTTTAAGTATTTTCTTTTGTCGTTTCCTGCTGGAAGAAAAGGAGGGCTTACTAGGGATCTCATATAGCTATCAACAACTGAAAAAGATTTTCAAGGGAGTATTCTTAAATAAGATAGGACTCTAGGGATATTAGGTCATTGACTGCTTTGTTTATTCTTCTAAAAATGTTAGCGTTTGGTAAACATGCCTCTTACTTTACAGCTCCTCCTTGTGGCCAAGCATCTTAATGGCTTCTCAGGACCTGGTAGCAAGCAGACAGTTGAGTCTGCAGACTCACCTGCTGTCAAAGCAGCCTGACATGGGCAGCCCAAACTCAGAGAGGCAGGTGAACCTTTTCCTCTCAAACAGGTCACTGACAAACTGCCTAGTCCTGCCACATGTGTATTGCCCATTCTTTTATTCCACCATGTGTATTAGATTGCAGTTAAGCATGAATTAAAGCAAGCATCTGATACACTTCAGAAATACTTGAACTAGAGGCCTATATTCAGGATTGTTCTGCAAAGTCTGATCATCAGATTTTTCAGTGTGACTAAATATTGCAGGCAAATGGAACATGATGGCTAGGAACCATTTTACTGAACTCATCGACAATGATTCTTTTATCTTCAAATACTCTTGAATTGTCTCTAGTTCATTTGCTTATTTGTTGAAAATTAATTGCATCCTCTCTAGTGAAAAAGCGAAGGGGCCTGCAACATTTATTTCTATCAGAAATAACTGGTCATAGTCATGTCACAGTTTATATGGATGTTCCTTGACAGTACCAGAAGTTCCTCTGCTTTTTAACTAGTACCACAAATTAATTTTGAAAAAAATCTGCATGTAGTAGAGTTATAAAATGCAGATTCTAATTAATACTGTTAGTTTCAGTCACAAAGTTTATTCTTGGACTTCTGGTGAATGGTACCACAAGGAAGTCAGAACCGTTTCTGCTACATAGAAACTTACAGAATGGCATCAGCTTTTCAGATAAAAAAAAAAATATCACTGCAGCAAGAAAGTGACAAGGAACTTTTTGGTGGGAGTGTACGGAAAATAGGTGAAGCCTGAGCCTGATACAAGTATGCGGATGCCACTGGAGGTACACATCAGTATGCTACTTCAGATCTCTCTATAGTTCAGTGTGATAGGGTAACATTCTAAGAGATCAGCTTTCCCATATGGATGGCAAATGTTACAGTTCTACATCCTTAGCTCACGTAAATAATGTTGCCCTATGAATAAGGTTGCACCAATTTAGAACTACTGCATATTTGATCTTGCATATCGGATTTCCAAAAAGTTGCCCTCTGATTTTGCTTTTACAGTGCTAATTGTGCTCCGTGCAAGCACCGTAACTGCTGAAGTCTCTTTGCTCATATAAAATTGCTGACATAATGTTACTGGTGCAAAACCTCATGTCACATTTGTAAAATGTATCATAAAATCCCAAAGGCTTTTTTCCCCATGTTGAAATCAAATCTGTTTTTAATATCTATTTGAAACTGTACAGAATGTTTTAATTTAAGCTCCCTAGGTTGGGTTGTGTTCACTTTGACTATTTTACCATAGTCATTAATCTAAAGCCAATTATTTATTGCTCTGTGTACATTCAGCATGTTTGAATTTGGAACAGTTATTCCAGCTCTCTTGTCGTGTATCCGTATTTGCACCAGGTTTAAATGAGTGCTAGGTATCACCATATCAGAATCGCCACATTTCTCATCCACTCTGCATGGCAAAATTGAGTGTAGAAGTCACAGCCCAATATTGACTTTAAGTTTTTAACTTTTATTTTTCATGCATATTCACAGCTTCTTAAGGACTATTTATTTTAGCATGCCAAAAGTGAGCTTGAAACTTTACAATATTTATGTTGGCAATGTTAAGATTCTTATCATAAGAAGTGTGTAATCTAAAAGCATTTGAAAAATGCACAATGAAGTTGAAAACTTATCAGTGTAGATTGTATTTCTTTAAAACTCTGGAATTTTAGAACCTTCCCAATGTTAGTAGCAGGCCTCACTAGATAGTAAATCACTGTACATGACAGGTGATAGAGAATAAGCAATCTTTATGATAGGGTCTGTACTGTAGCATTTTTCCCTAAAGTCCCCTCTGCATGTTTGCAGTGAGACCTGGTAGTTACAGCCACTACAGAGAACATCTCTTTGCAAAGCATGTATATGTTTGGATGCTTTGTAATATATGAAATAATTTTCAACAGAGGTAGCAATTGAGGTGGAAGTCAACATAGTGTCCATAGGAAATTGTGACAAAAATGTTTTATTCAAGTTGAATTTTATTTATGGTTTGGTTGGTTGGTTTTTTGTGTCACATGTTAAATGTGACAAAAAAATTATGATTTTATAATAAGATATATTTTCCTCTCTAGGATCTACAGAACTGTTTTCAAGAGCAAATACGACTTCAGGGCCAGGTGAGGCTTCTGGAACATCGTGTGAAACAGCAGCAGTTAAAAATTATACAGCTTTTAGAGAAGAAAGAGATTCAGTACAGTGACAGAGGAGATGAAAACAGTGTCATTGACTTGGGAGGAAAAAGACAGTATTCAGGTTAGAAATGAAGCTATTCTTTTCATTTCCATTCATTGTAATGATAACCAGAAGCTTTAGCACAATTGGGCCCATTGACTTATTGTTGTAAAAGCTCACAGAAAATTGTTTGTTTAAAACACAGTGTTCAGCTTTTACCTAGGCCTACTGCTGCAGGGAAAAATGGTTAATGTCACACGGTATAAATCAAATTAGGATTGAAGCAGTTTATTGATTTATTAATAGCACATAAGTAAAAAACAATCAGTGAACAATAAATTCAGAATAAATATCAGCCATAAAACAGATAAAAGCCAGTAATAGACATTTACAAAATGTTAATAAACAGTTACAGATTTCTAAACAACCTTTGACTAATCTCAAAAAGTTCTAACTCACAGGGTCAGTTCACATTCACACATTTTCAAGGTCGCATGGGTTACAAGCACACACCAACTCTGTTCTAATCTGTAAAGTCCCTGTGCCATCCATATTTACACACATAAGCCTGGCATAATGACATCTGCATCTCACTTTAATAATATTCTGTACGTTGTACCATTTTGACTGAGTTAGGTTCAGCTCAGGACACCACAGCTTTGAAAATACTGGTTTTAAGTCATTTTTGTAATCTCACCAGCATTCTGATGGTGATCCGGTCCCTCTGCAGTGGAAGAAGGCTAAGTGTGTTAGCCCGTAGTAGCTGGAATGAGGCCCAAACTCTTAAAATAATAAAACACCATCCAAACCAATAGTTGGATTGAAAATACAATTTGGGAGCCTGATTCTTGGATGGTGTTATTTTCTAGTTGTCCAGTGCTACAGAGTCTAAACATATATAATTTTTAACAGCCTTGTTTGAACATACTTGTAGTGTTTATGCTGCTGGAAGAAATCACAACATATAACAAGGCCTCAAATATAATAAAGCACCATTAAAATGAAATTAAAAGCAGTTGTAAGTTTGACTTTAAATTTTAGCTGTATATTTATTTATGTATTCAGCATCATGGAATACTTTCTTTTTATTATTATGGCTGACTCATTTGTTACTGGAAAAGATTATTAAACCCACTTTTAGCTGAAAGGTATTTGTCATTTCTTAGCGTGTGCCTCAGTTTATTTTCTTAAAATGTGGTTCTAAATAACAGATCTCAGTTGTTCCAGTTTCTGATGATTTTTTTTTCTGTTATTTTTTCACTTTCCTTGTTGCTTGGAAAATGCTTTTCCCTGTTGATACTTCATTATTTCATTCAAACTGCTGTAGCATTTTAATGTAAACAGAGCTGGATAATTTGGGGTTAGACAGTGAGGGTAAAAATCCACACTACATACACCTGCTAAAAATTAAAATTTAAGTGTTTTGTTACCTACTAAGAAAATAATGGACAAGAAAAGCTATTTTCTATAAGCCAATCAAACATTCTCCAGAAAGACAACTTAGCTGTTACTTAAATCATGTTTTCTATTAGCGTTTATTCAAATCCTGGCATAGCTATTTGTTTTCAGTATAAAGTGTTTATTTTCTATGTCTAATCTTCACTGACACTTTCACTAAGAAGACATACAATAGTTCAGAAAGTTCCAAACTGGCCTGGAAGTTCAGCCAACATATTCATAAATATTTCAGGGACAATCTTACAGTTAATCAGCCCTACCTTTGCCAGGAAAAACAGAAATGTTGAAAGTTATACGTCTTTCCTGTATGACTGCTTGATGGTAGATTACATATAAACAAAGAACTGCTTTAATTTCTTAACTCCTAGAGGAAAAAAGATAAGATTATACAATTACATTGCTGTTACATTTTCATGAGCTCTGAATTTTGTCATTGCTGTAAATTCTGATTACTCATTAACACCAATGGAGACCAGACTGTAGATGTTATCAAGCTGAAGTGGTATCATTTTACACATACACTGCACTTTTTGGGGGTAGTCTTCTATATATTTTTGCTCCTTTTTGGTACAAGGGACAACAGTATCAGGTCCAGCAATTGTTTCCCTTTTCTAACACTGGTGATTCCTTACTCTTGGTTTTGGCAGTTCTCCTGCGGACTTTCTGGACATAGAAGTATATGTTTGTTTTTAAAAGTTACTGTTTGTTTTATAAGTAGAGAAGTTATACAATTGTAACAGGATTCTAATGTGGATTATACCATTGTAACTTAAAAGTGACACCACTTAAACCAGAGGAATTATTTTGCTAGTCAAATGAAAACAAAAATGATAGTATTTTATGGTGGAAAAAAGACTTATTTAAAGAAATGTCAAAATAATTACAGCTCAATAAAATTTTAAAGCAACACAAATACAAGTAAATGTGCAAAAGTCATAAAAATGTGTTTGCAGAGGTATTTCCTTTGTATTAGCATGGTTCATATGACTCTTGTATGACTTGACTTGATTTCTGTTATTGGCTTGATTTCTGATTTTGCAAGTAAGTACAGGACTAAAAAAACTGTCCAATGAATGTTTTGTGAACAGATTGTGCAGAAATCTACAATGATGGCCATAAGCAAAGTGGGTTTTATAAGATGAAACCTGTCCAGAGTCCTACTGAATTCCTTGCCTTCTGTGACATGTCTGAAGGGGGTGGTTGGACTGTTTTTCAGAGACGTTCTGATGGCAGCCAGAATTTTGATAGGTAGGTACTAGACTTAGTCATTAAAATTGGAAACAAAGTGGAGAAACATTAAACCAGATGGAGCTAAGTTAAATCTTAACTTTAGAATTATATGAATAAGTTGTTATCTCAGAAAAAAAGAAGGAATGGTTATTCTGCAGGACAGCCTCCAGATGAGATACCACTTCTGGCTCTGGCTCTCTTCTGGGAGACATCTCTTCTAGTCTTTTTCTGACAGCTTATGCATTTTACATGAGGATGCTTCAATGTCAAATGCATTAACAATTGTTGGAGCAAGAACTTTTAATGACAAGTAAAGGACTACCTTGTCTTTGCAAATAGTAAAAATCTAAAAAAAAAAATAAATGTAAGCTGTCTGCTTGAACCAAAATACCATCAGCAAGCAAGTATGAGAGAAACCCACCACAGAGTAATTTGTAGCTCATGGTGAAATGCCTCCAGGAAAGATAAGATGGGTGAGAACTTGATGTGTGGACACCTAACATCATTGTCTTTGCCAAGACTCAAGCGTTTTAGGGAAATGTCCAAAAGTGAAATTTTTGGTGCTGTGAGACTTGAATATAAAACCCCCCAAATACTTACAGATATTAGAAGCAACAAGAAGGTTTTTAGAACCTCCACTTTTCCCAATTTGCTTTTCACATATCTGCATCTTTCTGTGGATTTGTGTCTTACCTGTGTTTATAAATACTGTAACTAACTTTACAATACCCTCATGAAATAGAGAAGTGATCCCCAGAGAGGATGAAAAACTGCAATCCAGCCAAGAAAACTTTGCTATTCTTATTTTATAAATTATGGTCAGACAAGCTACAAAAGCAATCTGTAGCAGTTTACAATTGTTACCACCACACACCACCCATTCATCTTCCTTGCCAGAGACTACCAGCTACTTAAGTCACAGAGGCTGCTTTCTCTTATGACTGACTGTCCACAGCCTCATACTTTCACCCATTGGTTGAAATATGGTTGCTTCTCATCAGGGAAATAGATTGTATTTTTGTCCCCATTAGAACTTGTCATGAAACCAAAACCATTGAGAAAGTGTTTCAAAGCTACTGTAGACAGGGAAAAGATTCAATGCTTTCAGTACACACATTAATTCTTGAAACTATGCACCAGTATGAGCTCAAAAATTGTTAGAATCAGTCAATACATCAAAGCTGGAAACGGCTAGCTAATACCTAAATTTACAAAATTATATATCCAGCTCCAGGAGTCTCACAGCTTAATTGAATCACAGAAAATAAAGAAACAATGCTTGTGATACAGCTATACATTCACTTAGATCCTCTGGATTTAACCAGGAAAAATGTTTTCACTTTGGGTAAATTGTGCTGTACCAGAGATTGGACTGTGCTAATGTGTTTTTTTCTGGTCTTAAAATCTGTTAATCTTAAACCACTTTGAATGTACCTCTTAGGGCTATTCTTTCAACTGGGATTCAGTGACTGGTGTAGTGTGGGATTCAGCCTTTCACATATGAGAAATACAAATAATTCTGTGAAGATCAACAATGTAAATAAGATAATAAAGTCTAAAATATTTGTTTATTAATGTTCTGATATATAATGAACCTACAAAGAGTTCAACAGAGGACTAGCAAGATGATCAAGGGCTGGAGCACTTGCCCTATGAGGACAGGCTAAGGCTTGTTCAGCTTGGAGAAGAGATGGCTTCAGAAGAACCTAATAGTAGCCTGCCTGTACCTACAAGGAGGTTACTAAGAAAACAGAGCAGTTTGAGTAAACAGGCTTTTCACCCTGGTGTCTGGTGGGAGGATGAGAGACTAAGTACGTAAGTTGAAACAAGAGAGGTTCAGACTGGATATAAAGACAAACATTTTCTCCATGAGAACAGTGAGCCGGTTGCCCAAAGAGAATGTGCAGCCTCCATCCTTGGAGGTTTTTAAGACCTGACTGGACAAGCCCTAAGCAACCTGGTCTGATCTCATGGCTGACCCTGCCTTGAGCAGGACATTGGATTAGATTACCTCCTGAGGTTCCTTCCAATTTGAATTATTCTGTGATCTATGACTGTGTGATAAAATAAACATCCAAGCAAAATTGCTTTTTTGATAAATTAGTAATTTATACTCTTTTCAGAGTCTGGACTGACTATGAAGAAGGCTTTGGAAATTTTGTTTTGACAAATGGTGAATATTGGCTTGGAAATAAAAATCTTCATTATTTGACTAATCAAGGTAAGATTTGTATTGTAACAATAGTCTTCTATTGTTTCTGTTTCTTTGCTTTTTCTGGGCCATTTTTTGTTACCCTTTTTGTTAGCATAAATCCTGAGTTCTGTTGTTAGTTTGCATGGACTTCTCCAAGTTTCAGAATAAAACACATTTGAATATATGTTTTCTAACCAAAGGTTCAAAACTGTCATTGGGCCAATGGCATGCAGGGAGCCCCCGCAAAACAGGGAACGGTAGCCAAGAGTATACCTTAAAAGAATTGTCTCTACCCGTTTCACAGTCAGCATCACTAACAGTCCAGAGTCAGGTAGGAAGCTGTACCAATTCATTTAGTCAGGACTTTACATGGCTGCATAGGCTATTACATGAAGGTAAATCTAGGCCTGTCTTGTTGATTAGGCTAGTCTTAGAAAGCTATTTCCGTCTTTCTAATAGTCACTCAGTCTAAGATAACTTCTGCTTTGCTGTAGAATGCTGCATATACAAAACTCACCCATTGACTTAGCCAGCTAATTAATATGGAAATCAGTGCCTCCAGGACATGGTCCTAGTTTAACTCTTTTATCTTCAGAGTATAAAAATCTAGTTTTCTTAGGTGTACGCTTATTGATTGATTCTCACCATCCTTTCATTACCACCTCAAACACCTTACTAAAATATAAAGCCTATAAGGCCATATTTTTTTTTAGGTATTTTTTGTCTACACTTGAAAATCTGTATTGGAATAACTCCAGAATTTTCTAAGATGAACCAGGTGAATAAAGACAATAAATAGCAAGATATGCTTTAATATGCATAAAGAAAGTAGATAAAACCCCATAAAATATGCTGTGATGATAGAGAGAATATTCATGATAAAATCATAGTATTTTAATCTTCTACTATAACATTCTGTTCTGAAAAGTAGTGAGATAGGCTAGTTTAACCAAAATAATTTGTGTTGTTATTTCTTAAGGGAACTATACTTTAAGAATTGATCTAACTGATTTTGAAGGAGAACGGCGTTTTGCACAATATGAAAGATTCGGAGTTGCAGGTGAAGAGGTAATAAAATACTAAATAATGACTAGGGGTTTTAATGAAAATGTGCATTCTGTAGACAGCTAATAAAAATACAGGTTCCCTAATTTTCATAAAGGTTTGTATAGAACCTTATTATCATATTTGCTTTCTTACAAATGCTTGGGATTTTCAAATATGTAATAATAGTGGTTTACATTGATACGTCACTTTCACACTTTCTGTAAGTTGTATGAATCATTTGGTTTAGCAGCCATGGATAAAAGCAGTTTTTCTATTTTTGTTGATATTAGCAACAATAAAGTTACATGATGTTGTGATTTGTTAATATGTACTGCAAACTAACTCTAATACTATTTTTATTATGTCATTTATACGTAAGGTTATTGACAAATTTTACCGCCAGTAAGCATCTTTACACCCCTTCATTATCTGGTACACATTGTGTAAGTGGCATGACACTTCTGAGAATAAAAATAGTAGCAAATGGAACAGATAAGTTTCCTCTTTGTGGTTTTACTCTCTGACATGCTAAAGGTTAAAGACATATTGGATTTTTTTTCTTTCTTTCTTCACATTTTTCATTAGCATTCTTACAAGATGACTTGTGGCGAATACTCTGGTACAGCTGGTGATTCCCTTACTGGCGGATTTCATCCTGAAGTAAAATGGTGGGCTGACCATCGAGGAATGAAATTCAGTACTAGAGACAGGGATAATGACAACTATGAAGGGAACTGTGCTGAAGAGGAAAAGGCTGGCTGGTGGTTTAACAGGTATTTTGATTTTATATCAGTATTGTCAACTATTCTGCTTCATGCATATTCATACAATAATAACATATGGTAGAAGATAGGATTGGCATTGTTTATTATATTTGCAATCTGCCCTTGACCCCTACCAGAGATGTCAGTGCTGGTAAAACTGAAACTCACCTTAGAAGGGACAGAACCTGCTGCACAGCTCAAGCTGGTCTGTGATAATGGTATTTGCCATAGGCTTTGTCATCTTTGTTATCAGACAGTAAGGAGAAGATAATTCTGCCCCTTTAAGGTAACCAGTTTTTACACAAGTAGTTCATGTAGAGTTTGCATATGTATCCATGTTGTACTTTATTCTTGCATTTCTCCTGCATTGCACTAGACCAGATGTGACAATACTGCAGAGTATCTGACAAGTTAAACTAGTGCTGGATTATTAAGCCTCATTTTTTTCACCTCAGTTCACAGCATCTCACTCTTGTTATTCCTTCTATAGCAAGATGGGAAGTGTCCACTCAGTTTCTGTCAGTGAGCATGGCTGGACTGAGGGGAAGATTTTTTTAAATAGGGTTCAGTAAAAGAATTTTAAAATCCTACTTACATACAAAATACCAATTAAAAAAGAAAGGATAAAACTGACTGGTAGCCTTAGCACTGTCTGTATAGGCAGCTGTGTTCTTTCCCTTAATTAATTAGATAAATACAGCCATGAAGAGAAACTATGCAATCTAGCTGTGTAATAGAGAGGTTTAAAATACAACTCAGGGAAGCATACTAGTCTCTCACTGTGATCTCAGTTCACTTGGCAAGAGCTGCCAGGCTGGATCAACTCCATTGTTTCTCTCTGTTGTGTCATCCTTTGTTTCTGTTTTTTAACTCCTCATTTTCCAAATTCTGTTTCCATCAGTAGTCTGTGACCACTTTAGCTGATGTGATGTAGCTATTAACTCAATGTTTCACAATTAATTACTTATTTTAATACATTTTAATATATTTGCATGGATAGTGGGTCAGCATAATGTTTGAGACATATGGGAAAAAATCACATGTAGACAAAGATTTTTTTGCAGTTCTTACAAAAGCTAAGATATAAAAGAGAAAGGCAACTGTATTGGAGATCCTTTTCCTGTGAAATCAGAACTTTCATGGATTTAAAGGAATATCTAGACCTCAAGTAGCATAAAACTCTGATACCATGCCATGGAGTCATTAAGAGTGAATCACCAATCACTTTTAGATAACTGCATACATTTTTTGTCTTTTAGAAACTTTTTTTTTTTTTTAAACATTGGATTAGTCTGGGCAAAAGAATGACCCCTTTGCAAAAGTAGCTGTATGGCAGAACTTGACAGTTATTAATACCTTGTAGTTGCTGCTACATAACTACTAAAGATAGCTGACTCCTACCAGGCTAGTTCCTATTATGGCTGTGTAGCTCATGCTCTTAAAGTGAAAGTCTATCTGGATAATGAAAATTAGTTACTAATAGTGTTGTTCAACTGCCTCGCTACTGACTTTTGTTATGTTAAGCCTAACATAAGACTGAATACTGCAAAATACTATAAAATTTCAGTATCCTTAAATACTACCCAAAAGAACAGTACTGGCAGAGAAAGGAAAGCACTCAGAACACGTATTTGTCATGCACAGATTAGCAAACATAGAAGGAATTAGTGCTCTTGGCTGGTTTTTATAGGAGCTCCCAGCTATGAAGGAATTTTTTATAGCCAGCTCTATGCTATCTGGACTAAAGAAATACAGAAACACCCAGATAATATGAATACCAAGGGATGTGACACAAGTGAGGCTACATGGAAGTAGTTCAGATCTAGTTTAAAGCCATTGGTCTTGCTTCAGCTCAGCACTTGTTATCCTGGACTTCTGCAGAAAAATGGCCTCTCTACATTCTTTTGTAAGCAAAGCTTTAGAAGAGATTTTTCAGCTTGGATGCAAATCCACAGAGCTGGGTTCACTCTGGTACTCACCGAGGTCATAAGCTTTCCTGCATCCAGGGCGTTGCAAAGGTCAGTAGGTTCATAACTGGTAAAAGAAGAGCTAACAAGACTAGTTGGACATGAGTTTATTCTCTCCCCAGCACTCCCAGTTTTAGTTACACCATGCATGGATGATCACAGTGGATCTGCCAGGCATCAAGTTGGAGCCACAGGTCTCACTCACTCACGCGTCCTGCCTGACTGATCATCCTGGAGACAGCATAGCTACATCCATGTGGGCCATACTGGAGTCAGTAAGTCCAGGTAGAATTCAAACAGTTCTTTAGGGAACCAACTCCATCTCTCCATATCTGTCATACAGTTAATATATAATTCAGATAAAATGTCCACAGAAAATTGAGAGTTGACTGTACTTCTGAAACTATTGCAGTGCAGGTTTTTTGCTTTAAAAATTAGCCTATCAGAAAGAAAGGAGGAACATAGGCTAACTTTAAGGTGTTTATTGACTTGTGAATAATGAATGTTGCTTCAGAATATCATATCAGTAATCACATGCCTGTTTTTTCTTTAGTATGTCCAGTTACTTCAGACAGCATGCAGTCGGTTACAGAATACTGTATATTTTTGCTATTAGTGCCTCCCAGCACTAATTAAGAGTTGTTACTGGCTCATGTTGCTGTTGACAAAAATCATGTTTTGCCTTCTTCCATCAAAGGAGGTAAAAGAAGCGGTTCAGTTGATCTAGATACCTCTTAGCAATCATGATTCTTCTACTGAAATCTGTATTTTGATTCAAAGTAGACAGAGTGCCTGCTCAATGCAGAATTTGTATGGCTAGAAATATTATGTCAGCTCTGATAGAAGTTTGTCATTCTCAAAAACAAATAACTTTTGATATCTGCAGTTTATACGCTTTCAACCAACACATTACCAAAATTGAGCTTAAAAATTGTAAGCAATAAATAAGCATAAATATATGAGAATTTTCCTATGAGGCTTTTATCACAGTTTTTATTTCAGTTCTCAAAAACTTGTTAATGAAGTGTAAGCAAAGGCAAAGAGACTAAGATTTGCCAGTAATAATATCCATAAGGTTCATTTGGACTGTTTTCTGTCTGCATGTTTTCTGAGGTCTGCTTTTGAAATCCATCATGGTGTTCAACAGCTAGATATTAACAGCACTTACAACAAAATACTGAATTGGCAGATAAACCAAGCCAATTCATTTCAATGTGCTGCAGAAGAAACAACCGTTTTGCTCTCCATATGGTCACATAAGGATCTAAACTTCTTTCTTGTAGAAACCAAATGAGTATCAAGGTTGTGCTAGTCCCTATTCCAGCCTTTTGGGTTTTGCTAGGGTTTGTTTGTTTTAACCACTGTATTTAATGAACTGTAACAGCATTTCTGCTTCAGTGTGTTAAAGAAGAAAAAAAAAAAGTACTTTGTACAGTCAAATAAAACACCAGCTCTGATGATCCAGTGAATTGGTATACATATGTTTAATTAGCTGTCAGATTTCATCTATTTGCAAATAGAAGTCCACAGCTGAATAGGCAAACTGATGGTGGTATTCAGATTTTGTCACATGAAACACCACGTGGGGTAACTGCAAAACTTAAGAGGGGCTACTCTGGAGCAACAAAAAGCAGAACAGTATTTCTTTCCCAGAGTTTTGCTTGGTGTATGCCCTGCTGCCACACATGACCTGAACAACTCTGGAATAATTCTCCATGGAAACAGATTAGCAGGCAAAACTCAGAGAGCTAGTAATGTCAGAAAACATGTGGAAAGAACAAAAAGAACTTTTGTTTCAAAGAAGCTAAGAACACTTGCAGTTCTGCCCTAATTGAACTGTTATTGTTTAGGTGCACTGAAGTCCACAAATGCAAATTTTTGCAGCTGTCAAACCGGGCTGTTACCAACATGGCAAAATTTTTGACTCACACAGAAACTACAAAAGCTTGCAACTTTCCTACAGGGGGCCTTATTTCTGTTTTCCTTTACTTTTCCACCAGGTGTCACTCTGCCAACTTGAACGGTTTGTACTACAAAGGCCCCTATACTGCGAAGACAGACAACGGGATTGTTTGGTACACTTGGCATGGGTGGTGGTATTCTCTGAAATCTGTTGTCATGAAGGTCAGACCAGCAGACTTTCAACCTAATATTGTTTAAGTATTTTATTAAGACGATTTATCTAGTTAATCTTTTAGCAAATCAATCCAAATTAAAACAGATGGGCAGAGTTTTCTTCTCATCTATGCATATATAAATGTGGAATAATTCCTCTGCAAGCAGTAGTTCTATGACATGTAAATGAGAAGACAAGCTGGCCTATGAATCTGTAGATACAAATACTAGTGCTAATATGCACACAGGATTTTTTTAAAAAGGCAGGTGTTCACCTAGGAATAAGGACATCTTCATCAACGTGGAGAATTTTTGGCTTCTCCAGTGACTGCAAATCCTTTCACTTCTTAGAAAAACAGTATTGTCACTGTGTTGCCTCAAAAATGAAAATTAATTGGACATATTACAACCAAAAAATATTTAAATACAAGCATAAGGCTGGTTTAATCAGTGGATGGAACATACTTTCTTTGGAATGATTCAAGGCTTTAGAAGTGAGTTGCCTGTATATTCCTCTGATTTATTTGTTGCATGTGTTGTGTACACAGCATATATAAAAATTATAAAGAATGAGGCAGGGAACCGAAGGAAGAGAAGGGATGAAGGCTAGAATCAATTGAATCCAGCATAGAGAAGTGGATTGCTTGTTGTTGCTGAAGCATTTCTATGGCTGGTCACATCATTTCTATCTAACATCTTTACATGGTCAGTAATTATGCCTTTCTTGTTGTTGTTAACCGTTTTGCCTTTCTTTTTTTGGTAACACCTGGACTTTAATCTATTGACATTTGGAGTTTACCAAAATGCTAAATAACAAAAGCTGCAACTAATGTCAATGTGAGCTCTGCTTTGAACATAGACTATCATAGTGCATGTGTAGAGAGAAGCGTATTTCATGTGCAGCTAAAATCTGGCATTTTAGAGTTCTTAGTGCTTGACTCCATAAATCTTTACCTTCTTTATGTATCTGTTAGTCTCCACAACTCTCCAAAATCGAATGCCCTGTTCAGTCACTTCTAGGTGGTTCTGCTTCTAAGCCTATCTTCTCTTTTTCCTATGTCCTTGTCTTGGCTCCCTGGGCTTTCCCCTTTTTCAAGCTGCAGATCCACATTTTTCTTGTACAAGAAAGATCATAAGAGAGTCTCTAACCACCCCTAGCTTTCGTGCCTAGCACCACAATAGACTTCAATAATAAGAATCACTGATTAGTGCTTGCTGCCATGGAGAAGATAGGAGCACTCTCTAGAAAGCTATCTAATGAAATGGAATCCATTTCTGCTGAGCAGATGCAAATGAAGATTTTAAAAAGCACATGGATCTGAGCCAAACTTGGGCACTTTTATTTTCCACCTTTCCTAAAATAATATTGCTTTTGTGGCTGGATTGCCGGTCTCTCTTCCTCTGTCCAAATACAGTTCTTGAAACTGGCAGCCAGTTTCAGTCAAGCTTAACATAACTGAAACTAACTTTTGGCAATCTATCAGTCTATTTATAAATACATTGATATGAATACAGGTCAGCTGCATGATAATTCCCTGCACGGCCATTTTCCCTTCCATTTCCATCCTCCAAACCCCAAAGTTTGGCAAGAATCCTTGAAAGAATTGCATGGAATAAGGGAGGGAGGATGTGTAGAACAACTGAGAGAAAAAAGAGAGGTTCATATGAAACAATCTCACTCAATAAGATAAATCAGATTACACCTAAACAACAAAAAAAAGGGAATTAAGTAGAGAAAAAATGGGATTCAGACAGCTAAAAAGAATGTTACCATGTAAAAATGGTGCTGAAAAAAACCTGCAGTATAGAGTTTTTGAGGTCTCTGTTTTTTGTGGTAATAGCAGGTATTCTAGATAATCCAGTATAGAGTTTTTGAGGTCTCTGTTTTTTGTGGTAATAGCAGGTATTCTAGATAATCCAGTCTTTTTCTTGATGTATCAGTAGATACTCTGCTAGAGATTTCTAGCCTTTAGCACATCCCTGTACCTCTGCATGAGAAGACCAGTCTACAACTGCTTATTTGGAACCTTGTTTAATCAGTTAAACCAAATTAAATTCTGTATCTAACAGGAAAGCATACCAGCCTATGTGTGTGTATGTATATATGTATATACTTATATACAGATATATATATTCAGCATTCAACATTAAAACAGAACTTCTGATATGTATTTTTATCCAATTTTATTACAGAATTTAAAATGGGTTCCTGTGTAATTCTATGAGCAGGTCTATAGGTATGGGTCATTCATAATATGGTGGAAGTTTTGGAGTAGTTTAAGAAGATGTTTTAAGTACAGTATTTCCCATCATGATTTTCAAATTCTTTTGCTACTCTAAGAGGAGAAGGATTTAATTCTTTGCAAAAACATAGATGATATTATGTAGAAATTGTAAAAACACCCTTAGTTTTTCACAGGAAAATGGAAAGATTAGCTCATGTATTTGGAGAGTATCAAGACAGATAACAGTCCACATAATGTAAGTAAAAGATGTGGAGGATTTAAATACAGCAAAGCTGGACCTCTAGCACACAAAAAAGACTCTTAACATGTACAGATTGTGCTCATGAAATCTGCAGGGGTTTTTTTTTTTTGTTTGCTGCAGCATAAATCTATCCTGTTTACTTGTGAGAACACTAATGAAATCTCTCAGCTGAGTTAGGGTGCTTTTGTCATACTCTGATGTAAAATTTGACTCCCTTTCTCTATTGGAAATAATAAAATGAAGGAGGATCAAATCTTTCTTTGTACATCTTACAATGCATTTGTATGTTTATTTGGACTGACTGCTCTTCAGAACAAGGACTTTGATATCCTAGCTGTCTGAAAAGCATCTAGCATACTGCTAGCAATATGCAAATACAGTATTTAATTCCCACCATCTTTCTATGGCCTTTCTTTGTGTAACAGATCTTTTTGGCCACATGAAAAACATGTGAAAGTGTTGTAATTCAAAGTGGACCTGTAATTGTTCTCAAACAAACAAACCCTTTATTTTCAAAAGGCAAGTTTAAATAGCTACTAGAAAAGAGACTACAGCTTGGAAGAGAATTCTTTTCACTGCTTGGCCTGCCCTGTTCATATTTATTTATTATTTCCTCAACAGGTATGAACATGTTCTAACGTAGTCTTTATTCTTACAAGATAGCAGAACAAAGGCCAGTTTGTTTGTTCAGGCATTAGACAGAACAACATAATAACTCCCAAGTAGTTTAAAATGAATACATACCATTTGATACAAATCATATAACCCAACAGAAGAAGAATAAGAATCAAGGAAATAACAAGGGAAATGTTTTGTCAGTTGTGATTTCATAAAGAACATAGTGATAGCTACCAGCAACGTGTAATCAAAAATGCCTGGTTTGGTAATATTTGTTCAAGGGAAACACCTTTATATTTTCAGTTGTCTATTTCTGTTTTCTTCCATTTGCTAAACATTTTGGAGATTAAAAGAATGGAAACCACAAGCCCGGGGGAATTAAATGAGCAGTGAAAGAGCCTTATATGCTACAACATCTGTTTTCCCTAGAATGTCTAGTATGCATTGACAGAGCTGAGGTACTGCAATCTGGCCTACTGCTTTCCAGTGGAGACTCTTCTCTTCAGCTCTACTGCTTAGCTAGAGCCTACCTCTCCCCACCATTCCCAAAACTGTTACTCCTGACACCAATTCTTGAACCCCTTTTCTAAGTATAACATTTTGTTCTGTCAAAGCTACTTCTCCTCGCTGTTAGAAAAATGGTATACCCAGAAAGGGGAACCAAACCACAGCTTGCCAGGTCTGTGAACATTCCTATCACGTTCCTTTAGTTTTCTCATTATTAGAGAAAGAAAAGATTCTTTTCATCAAAAAGAATGAAAATGCAGCTTTTTATACCCTCTTTTTTCTTTTCTTCAGTCGTAGGTTCTCTTTGGCAGTTGTGAAGGAGGTAGAAAGAGCAGAAAAGGTATCCAGGGAAATATTCTGTCCAAATTTTCAAAAATTTCCAGTTGTTTCTGTCTTGGTTTTTTTTAAATTGTCTATTAAGAGGTCAACTTAGCAAAAACCAGAGCTTTTCAAAACCAGGAGGTACTCTGAAATTAATATGAGCATATGCTTGCTGTTTTCTCAGAGTATGTCTGAGAATTGGGAAATTGGCAAAGTTTCAAGTGTTCAGCCAAAATCCATACACAATGTATATGCTTAGAGAGAAAAGTTATAATTTTCTGTTAGTTAAAGTGCTTGTTCAAAGAGAATGTAAAACTTTACAGTGATAGTGGCTCTTTGATGCTTAATTAGTTTTTTGTTGAATACATAGTGTTCATCCAAAAATCATCTTTTCCAAGAACCTGAGGGCCATCTTAACCTTTACTTAGCACAGGATGAAATCCAGCTTGTCATTGCTACATCTTCAGTTAACTAAGACAGTTCCTCTTAATCCTACCCTAATGCTAAATAGATTGCATCTGAAACATAATGTTGACATCCAAATGGTGATTAAACAATCATGGGTCCAAATTCATATGTTTGTTTGCTTGCAGAACCAAAATACAGCCTTCGCAAAAAAGCCCTTGTAGCTTACTTTTTTTCTGCCCTTCCTCAGCAACTTGTAAATACCTGTGTATAAGTTTCTTTTACCTGTGTCCTGTAGAATCTAAGCTTCCTTCCTTTCTTCTTTTCTTCCCTTCTTAATGACAGTCAGATCTTTAATCTTGCCCGTTAGTCATGGTTTGCATACCTGTGAATGCTTGGCTTAAGGAACCTGGGTAGCTCTCAGGTTCTGCAGAAGCTGAGCAAAAGCTCTGAGGAGCTAAATGGGCTATTTAAGGTACCTAAAATGGCAGGTGGGTCTCTAAATCTACTGTAAGAATCAGGGTCCAATCTAGTTTGGTTGAAATCAATCTTTAGTAAATAGATTGGATTGAATTATTGTAGTGAATATATCACCCAACACTGTGGGCAGGAAGATAAGCAGACTCCTCTTAAAAGTATATGGTTCTTACAAATGATTACCTGAATTTCAGTGCATCCAGCTTTGTTATCCTTGTAATTTTGTACAGGTCCCAAGTAATTTTCAATCCATAGTCTCCCATGTAATTGCAAAATTATATTGCCACAGGAGCCGCTGGGCTGGCATTTTCTGCAACATGATAGTTCATATTAAATTAGCTAAACACAGACAAGTGACATATAAGCAGAAAACCTTTTGTTAGTGATATGCTGCACTAGATGGTGCTCTGTACATGTACTTTCTTAGGCAATACCACATTTGTAAACTAGTACAAATGTTTCTCCTAATTAAGTTAATTATTAAATGATAGAAAACAAGTAAAAAATGTTTAAGTGAATTTAGTCCTTAACTCACTTTTGAAATCATACATGAGTTCCTAAGGTTACCTAAACCCTAAGGAAATTCACAGCATCTAATTATCGTGAGGTATGGCACATTTAGACAGTTAAATTGTGGTCTCTCTAATTTAAAAAGCCTTGCACTACAACAGCAGTTTGTATCTTCTGCTGATTAGCAAACAGAAACAAAACCATACAAGTTCCAAACACTACCAGAACTAACATATCTGCACTACTGTATTCCTGCTATGATTCCTCTACTGCTCTTCCCTGATGGGATCTCTTTCTATTTTTCACATCTCGACTACCCTGAAATTCGAGGGAACTTCACTGGAGTGAGGCCCATCTTTATATCATAATACAAATAATAAAGCATTTGAATGTTTCTCGTGATTGGGAAACAGATTTTGTGGACACTTGTGGCACTAGCAAGTTGAAGTAAGTGCTTGTGCCATAGTGAATTCACTGCAGGGAGAGCAGGAAATCCATATCCTGCCAAGATGCTGTACACCCATCTGGGAAAAGCACCCTCCCTGAAATCAGTGGGTTATTCATGTGGTACTCAGCAAATGTGAAATTCATGCTACATGTAATTGCTAGGAAGTCTTGTAAGTCTCACTCTATAAGCTAGTATCTAAGTTTGAATTATTAACACTTGCAAGATGTACAAACATTTTATCTTGTGATGAAGGGATTTTAATGATTGCAATGCATCTCCTTTTTCTTATTTTCTAATAACTTTGAATGACTCATTTTAAATATCCCATGGAATTTTTTGAAATAATGCTAATTCAAATTGTTCCAGTCCTCTGTCACTGAATCCTCTCTACCTGTTATGCAGCATGCTTAATTAAAGATCTCAGCATAGTTCTCATCTATTCCTGTTATTGACTTTTCCTAACAAGGGGCTTAACAGCATCTGAGTCACTTTCACTACCCCTCTGACTCAGTACAGAAAAAAAGAAAACAGAAAAGTCATGCCCAACTGGAAGAACACAAGTCACTCTTAATCTAAAATTTCTAAGCAAAAAATTCTTGAGTATTGAAGAAAGGGAAGGGCTTCCTTTATGTTTACACAACCTGGAAAAAAGTCATTAATAACACAACTTGAAAAAAAAAGTCATTAATATTTGTAATCCAGGTCAGTAACTTTAAATTCTACTTTATATTTCTCTTTAACTCCCCAACATTAAACTAAAGCACTTGAGCCTCTAAACCTGGCATAAAAGTTACATATCTAAGATACTAACTGGACACCTTCCCAGCTATGTAATTGTCAACTTCTTTTTTTTCTCTCCCCAAAAGTATGAACAAAATTAATCTCATGTAAATCAACTCAGTCCAGTAAAGTTACACTGGGGATGAATTAGGCCTGTCATCTGCTCCTCAAGCAGATCATTTACATCGTATCCCAAAGAAAACAGGGCTTTAACAACAAATCCCTTCTATCATTCCACTACTTTCTCATTAAAAAGGTATCAGCCATATTCATTATATAGCATTCTATAGGGAGTGTAGCCCTGCAAGTCTGTATGTGCTCTGTAATTCATCATATACTAATGATCAACAACCTTTTCCCGTGTTACCGGAAAAAGAATATCTGCACTCACGTCCAGCTAGAGCTGGAAAGAGCTAGAGCGAGAAAGCCAGGAAGAGATTGCCCATGACATCTCAGACTTACTTGTTGATGCATGTGATAACAGGCTATACATTCTCTATAAAGGTCTCACAATGTCTCTGTCATTTGTACACTAATTAACCCTCAAAACCAAACTTCAAGAGAAATTAAGACATCCTGAAGCTTTTCAAAGTACACCATCACTGAAGATGAGGACTGAGCATCAAGCAGTCCAACGTGGGAACTGTTCCTGGCAGAAATAATGGTATTATCAAATTCACTTTTAAGGTCTTCTGGGACATCACAAACTGACTGTAGGGAAAATATGGACTTCCTTAGAGAACAGCACTACCTTAATGATTTCAGCAGGTGAAATAAAATTTATATGGATTTTTACCTTTGTTTCTTTCTTGATGGGCAGCCTCTTCATCTAAGACAGCTTTAAAAAAATACTGAACTCTGTGTCACAGACATTGCTCATGAAAAGCTCTTACCAGAGAATTCAAAAGACTACCTGTTTCACAAGGAAACATGCCACATTATGGTTCTTTATAATATCAGTGAGGATACAGATATTTTTGAAGAACGCAGTGGAAGCTGATGTCTGGCAGCTGCCTTGTCTCTGTTATTCACTTCTTTTTTTTTTTTTTTTTTTTTTTTTTTTTTTTTTTTTTTTTTTTACCTACAGTATCTCCTTTCAGCTGTATAGTGCTGGAACCAAAAATGTAAAATGAGACTCAAGAGAAGTCAGCTGCTAATAAAGGTTCCACTGTCCTTTCTTGCTGACCCACTAATTTAAATGCAAGCAACTCTGATGTGATACCAAAGAAAGCCTTCATTGAGGTGTATTTATGCTTACTCATTAAAAACAAAGACGTTTCAGCAGACTGCTTCTTGGAAATGTTGTGACATAAATCTTCAGCTACAAATGCGTTTCTTCGATTATATGATAAAAATAACTATTTTAAGCAAATCCTGTATTATTCTCTGAAAGAAAAAAGTACTGCAGTACTGTTTATTTCACTGCCTATTTTACCATCAAGGAGTCCAATCATAGCGGGAAGAGAACAAGTGACCAAAATTAAAATCCCTTCTCTGGGACATATAGATTTTGAAAGGCATGGAAAACCTGGAACCCTTCTGACTCATGGATCGCATTTTCTTAATACAAAGAAGAATAAAACCCAAATGTATGCATTTTTAGTTTCAGAAGTGAAACCTAGAATTCGTAGATGTGAGAGTGAAAATAAATTTTTTCCCCCATCACCTCTCATTTTTTATGTATCACGTACCAAGTCACTGAACTCTTTGATACTCTCCTCATGTATGAGAGAAGTATGATTTAACCATTTTACAGAGCACTTTGAAACCTCCTGAGAAAACATGTAATTCAAGGACTACGTTTTATTCTGTTACTAGCCTAGGCTACTAGTTCTGTCTGATCCTTTATATAATCAGGAATCTTCAGGTTTTTCACTTGGATATAACCTTGCTAGCAGCACTTCTTAAACTATATACAACATAGGAAGAGAGGTTAGGTAGGGCTTTTGTGCTCTGTCTGTGTACTGGTTTAAGGTAGCAGAGTGGCTCCGTTTCAGAAGCATTTTCCACAGTGATGATTTCAAGTCGCTGGGAGAGGTGTACTGCACAAGTATTTCAGGATATATTTCAAATGCCCAGAGTTCTCCCTGAAAAATTACCTTTGCTAGCTTACATCCAAGCTCTGTATTTAAAGGAAAGAAGTGCTGACTATAGCAGAAGGCTCCACTATACTTAGCCCTTACTGTCTTTAGTTTCTAGACTGGCATGATTAATTAAGGAAGTCTGCAGCTTCAGCTTCCACAGAGACATCAGTGCTGAAGAGCAGGAAGTAATCAGCTCTAGTTGGCACCACCATCCATTATATCAATATTCACGGAGAGAGACAGGATCACTAACTCTTAATAAAAGCACTGCCTGTTATAGCCATTTTAAACACACTGCAAGCTGCTCATTGTAAATGGCAAATGAAACCCAGAAGTACAGGTCAATGTGCACAATATGGTATTTCAGTCAGTTTTCTGTGATACATATGAAGTAGGGAAAAAAAAGCCAGGCATACAGGGATTCCTTGGAGAATTCTAGTAACACATAGGGGCTTAGAAAATGTTATTTATTACTACAGTTTGCATTTCAGACTGTGGAAAATTACAAAACCTGACAAATGCCCACTAATAGGAGGCTGAGCAAGACATTGTGGTTAAGGAGGGCGCCATGTGGGACAGCAGGGATGAGTACTCTTCCGCTGCACATTCCAGCTCTGACTCAGAAGCTCGTCACAATAGAAAACATACATGTTTTCATAATCCCTTGTGCAAATAAACTGACTTCTGCCTTCAAAAGTTTCTGACATTGCATCTTGGTGGCTTATCTATATGTTAGCCTTAAGTTCAGCTAAGAGAAAGCAAGTAGTTAGCAATGAAGAAACTTAACACGTTTGTTCCTACTCCAATTTAACTTTTCCTCCTACTATCCAGGACCACTGGCCTATCAGAAAAAGGAACTGAAGTGAAAACAAAGAATGAAATAGATTGCCCAGACAATGTTAATGTTAATGATTTTGTAGCTTTATATGTTTGGCTTTTTTGTTACAGTTCATTATACTTCCAGTTAATCCTTAAGACTGCACAATAGCCAAAATAGCACATCTAAAAATTAATTCAAATTTTGTCTCATTTATCAATAACTTCATTCATTTACCATGTCTTTACAGTATGAAATATCAACAACACATAATTTCATAGATAAATCCTACTGCATCCCAGGTGAAGAGTACTGTAGACACATAATACATGCAGGACCTTTGTCATTTACCTGCCATTTTCCAACAAAATAATGTTGTTCTTATTTCAGATGCACCTGATTCAACAGTAATCTTGTCCAATTTGTAAAGTCAAGTGGCTTGAACCCTAGGCAGGACTAAATTTTCTTATATAATGCCTGTCTAGCCATTAAAACTATGCCAAGAACAACAGTCTTCCAGGCTGTTGCATGTGGGTTTTTTTCCCTAGCAAAGTTGCTTTGGTCAGTTAGATCAAGAATTGGGGGAGCAAAAATAATACATCAGACCTGTTCTAAGGAAAATAAGGATTGGTTCAGACATGAGTTCCTCTAAGACCTCTAAATGATCTATGCTGCAATGGAAAACATAGACTAAAACACTTTAAGTGCAAATAAGAACATTTATATATTTTTTTTCCCCCCATTGGATTATTTTCAGTCTAAATTCCATGTGTGTTTTCTCATCTTCTTCCCTTTGGTTTGTGCTACCACCTGGGAGGGAAAAAAATCCTACATTTACATTCATTTTCTTGCTCCCATTGGATACATACCATTTCTTAAAAATGACATGCAGAAAAGGCTTGGTTTGTGTTTACTTGTTTTCCCCCAGTCTCTTATTGTCCATTCAGTAACCTTTCACACATACAGAACAGCATTTAGTTTCAATCACCAAATCAAAAGCACATGCTGTCCCTTCATTAATGTTGGAATTCATCTGTCCATATTAGAGAGGCTGGGGAAAGAGAAGAGGAAAGGTTTTCATTCTCCAGTTACCTGACACTTCACCTTTAGCAGTTCCCTTTTGAGCAATTGGTACTAAATACTGCCATAGGCTGCTGCAACACAGCTTCCTCACAGCATTGTTTTGTTCCATCCTGCCTCATTAAGGCTCAGATGGGGACATCTTGTTGCCACACAGAACGGTTTCGAGCTTTTCCTCTCTATTTTGTTGGTGCAAGTTTCTGTTTAGTACCCACTACCTTTATCACAATTACTCCCATGTCTCTGTTGTTTCTGTCCCGTTAACATATACCATACCTACTTCTGAACAGGAGTATTGCAGCCAGTATGAACACTGGCATAACTTGCAATATTAAGGTGCTGTGTGTCTAATGCAATACACTTTCACATACAAAGAGATCTGAAACCCATAGAAGCCTATTGAAAGACCAGAAAAATCCCATTACTGATAGAACAGGGTCTAAGCAAAGAGCAGTGTGGTACGCTACCTTATACTGCCTTGTGAGCTTAGAAGCACCATCAAGTTCACACCTATTAACAACTTACTATGCATCAGCTGGTCTGCAGTAATTGTCAGCATGTATTACTTTGCATTTGCTATATGCAAACCGTGTGCAAGTTAGCTTAGCCTTCTCTCCTGTCAGAACAAGTCACATCACCATGTATTTGCTGCTGGCTAAGAGCCTATTCATCCCCATGTCCGCTGTGCGAATAAGTTGCTAAACCCTGCTAACTTAATCTCACATCCAAGCCTCACATCAGGGAGATGCTGCAATAGCAATATGATTTATTTGTTCCTTAATCACAGAAAAATCACAGAAGCAAATAATATTCAGCAGCATTTAAACAGCTGACCTGCTACAGATAAGAATGGAACTGGTTTTACTTCAGCAAAATTTTATTTCTTCAAAACATTAAGTCTATAGTGAGCTAGTGATGAAACCACTGAAAAGTTGGAAAAGAAACTGGTTGTATAACCCTTTCCTTCTATTAGTTTCCCTTAAATTAGTCTTAGTGGCAATAAGTCTTCCCCTGTTAACCACTCTTTATATAGCTGAAGGCAAGCATATCTTGGAGCTGCTGCAGAGGCATAGCCCTTAAAGGCTCAGGAGCACTTGTTTCCCAGCAAGAAACACTTTCAAATAGGTCTGTGCAAGTGTCTTCCTGGAATTTTATCTTCACGTTTGCTTCTTTCCCAGAGATGGTTCCTTGAACAGAAAGATCTTAAGGAGGGCTTTTAGAAGAAAAGGTGTTTTCCTTTAAAGAAAAAAAAAAGAAAAAGAAAGAAGCAAAGAAACAATCAGTCATAGAAAAAAGTAAGAACGTGTGGTGCTGGCTGCTTTTCATCCTGCACTCAAGACTGAAAGTCTCCATTCTCTGTTCACTGTCTCTAACAGCTAGATTATCTCCCACTCTTTCTCCAGCTTCTCTGACTCATCCACCAGCATCTTGCTTGGAGAGCTCCTCCAATTTCTCCTCTAATTTGCTATGGGGTGCCACAGAAACTTGTCAACCATCATCTCTATCACATCCAATAGTCCTATGTACAAAGAGATCCAGCTAGCATCTCTAGGCACTTTTTTCACAGGTCTCTTCCTCTCTCTCTCTTCCTCTGACCAAGTCATTCATCAGGTTAGTGCCCTTGTGGTTATTTAAACATCAGCTCCAGTTCGGCATGACCGAAAACCAGGATTCTAAATTTTCTTACTGTTCAGTCACTTCTTGACAGCTACAAGGAACACCACTATTAGGAAGTGGGCAGGTTTGACTGGAAATCTTCACATTGTGGCAATACATGAATCTCTCAAACATCTTCTTCACATGAGCTGTGATTTAACCTTTCCTAGCAGCCATCCTCCCAGCCAGTATACTTTTTCAAGGTTTAGCCATCTCCCTTGCTGCAATATCCCTCCCCCATTGCCTTGACAAAGGTAATCAAATTCTCAATTGCACTCACATGGATTGAAAATACTGTTTTAAAGATAACTCTGCTGGGCCATCTTGTTCACTATTCAACCTCCTTTTTTTCCTCTCAGAATAGACAAATAGCTGTATTTGGTATTTTTGCTTAAATCCGCTTATGTGAAAGTATGTTTGCTTAGGAAACAGCATATGTGGAAAATACCAGGGGGTAACAACTGTAGGTACAGAACAGTAAAGTTGTCATTCTGCATATAGCTAGGTAAGCTCATTGAAATGACACTAAATAAGTAAGGGGGAAAAAAATCAGTTAACTTTTTTTCTAAATGGAAAAAAACAGAAAAGTAATTAAAATAGTCTAGAAGAATAATATACAATTTCTCAATCACTAATATCAGGAAGGAAAAAAATCCTCCTATCTAGGTTTCTCAAAATACTAATAGCAATAAAACAGTTAAACTGATATCTGAACTCCACAGAAGATGAAACTTACTGTTTTCCTTATTATTTTATTTGCCATAAGAAAATGCTTCAAAAAATTATTGAACAGAGTTGTTCTTATGAATTGTGCTAGAAACCATGAGCCAATTCTTTAATGTGCATCTAAGAATAATGGAAGGAATAAATAATTAATAACACATACAATGTAGGGGTTTATCTAACAGATAATGGCCCACGAAAGGAAGAGTTTTATTACATTAGGGAATCGAGTGAACTACAATTAGTCTAATGGTTAAAGCATTAAGAGCATTTTCTAGTTCTCCACCAGTGCTGCTGCTTAGTAGAGGACTGAACATTGTTTTAGCAAAAAGCATATGAAAAAAAATTACTTAAGGGATTAATTTAGCCCCGATATCTGTGATCCGTTCACCAATACTTTTTGTGGGGATACCCATGGTCTGTCTGATTCTTTTCTGAACTGTGGAGGAGAAATACCAAGGATTCTTAGAATGATTTTACTCGTAGCCATTACAGGTAAAATCACCAGTAAAATTACAAGATCAAGCCCAAATTACCATCCAAAGACATTTTCAACATTTTCAGCAGGACTCCTCCTAATGATTTTCTCTAGCATACATCATCAGCATGTTGTCAAAGCACGAAGTATACAATTTTATTCAAATAGGCCTTGGGTAGAAAAGAAGTCATATGAATGTGAAGTGTGTGGTAACAAAAATTAAAGAATATTCATTAGTAATTGAGCCTCAGAAGATAATGAAGACTGTGGTGCGATACTTTTCTTCAACCAAAATTGGCACTCGCCTCCAGAGAGGTTTGCTTTATATTATGCAGTACTTTAAATGCAGTCTGCAAAAGCAAACAAAGGGGAACAGTACATACTACTTGCCAAAGAAATTAAATGCAGTTATCGACATGTCTCCACTGGCCCTCTCCCCACCTCAAAAAAAAAAAAAAACCAAAAACCAAACTCACGACAGAGTACATTAACCTCCAGCCTGCTGGGATTTTATCTGACTGAAGTCAGCGTCACGATGCCGAGAATTACCCATGAACACATCACTGTGTAACATGAACAAATCCGCAACATGGAGTTTTCCCAAATACAGCCAGGACAAGACTTATCACAGACTACCAATCTACCACAGGCCAAGCTGTCGCAGCGCTAAGAGCTGCAACCCCCAAGTTCTGGCACCAGTTTCCTAGCCAGGAGTCCCGAGCTCTGGGCCAGGTGCCTGCACTCCCCACCACACCAGAAGCATCAGTAGTTTGGACCAGAATCTCTAACAGCCAGTGCAAGAAGCACCTGAGTTGACAATTACTGACACGGCAACTACAACCTTCTTGGCATCTAAAGCATTTAATTCTTGAGTTATGCTGAAGCAGGGTCTACACTTAGACTTTGGCATCTTTCAAAAGCATGACAGGAGGAAGGAGATGTCCTCTCAGCAGCTAAACAGGTAGAGCTTAGTCCTGGAGAGTCCTGAAGACAACACTGAATCCCTATCTAGCACTTCCCAGGAAACTCCCTTTGTCACCAGGCCAGAGGCTAGCTAGGAGGAATGCCTTTCATTGCGCCTGCTGAAAGGCTGTTATTCTGAGCAAACTAATCCACATTCATTGGGCCAGGGAAGCAAAGCATCACTTTGCAATGCAACAATTAAGGCATCTAGCTGGGAGCGGGGAAATTTGAATTTCAATCCCTGTTACAAGTCTGCTTTTCTAGCCGATTACCATATAATATTAACGTACATAAGCAAAGTACATTAAGAGTCAGGAGCAGAAACTGAGTGAGTTCCCTAATAACCTATTCAAAACCATCCATTACCCTGGATACCAACAGGACACAGACTTAGCCATCCTGTGGTGCTGCATTTTTACTGCTACCGATACTCAAGTTACCTGGTACCATTTCAAATTATTTACAACTGCTGCAATCATATCTATTATTAAAGACAGACATACCCCCATCTCAGGTTAGTTTTTCTTTTCAGCTCCTTCTGAGGGATTTGTGGAGCCTACTCTTATTGACAAGAAATAAGGAAAGAAAGTATATAAAACTGTCTGTTACTCCACTTCTTCTGTTTCCCACCTATTGTGATATTCACCCCTTGCTCTGGTCTCTCCAATTCTTTCCCATGCTTTATTCCTCTTTGTGGTCTTGGTTACCTTCCCCCTCGTCATCCTTTGTTTGCCATTTCTCTTCCTCATGTAAGTTTTTTTGCCTTTCTTCCCTCATCTTTCTCTTTTCCTTCCCTCCTTTTTCAACCTTAAGTGACATGATACTGCAGTCTTCCTCCTACCTTTATGAAACTCAAAAGGCATCAACCAGAAGAGCTGAGGAGGAAAAAAAAGCAGAGAAGCAAAAGTCAATTCATGGTTACTTAGCAAGAGAGGAAAGGGCTGTCACGAGGTTTTGATCAGAACAACTGCTTTCCAACAGCTTTTGATTAGAATCCCAGGAAAAGGACTTCCAAGAGCAAATGATGCAAAAAATGTCAATTATACGGACCTCAGTGGCCTCTCTAGTTCCTTCTCCTTCCTTGCCTTGAGAGTCTTTGGCCACTTTGAAAACCTCCTTGATGAGATTTGACAAAATTTTCCACCATGTAGTGATTTCAACTATCACCATCAACCTGAATACGATCTTCCCAGGTGGGAAGATTTTAAAGAAATGCCAGTGCAACTGTTCCTGAATTCCCTCATTATTATTTCATTTAAAAAAAAATCCACGTCTCTTGTTTTTAAATTGATTTTTTTCTTTGATTACTGCTGTATGAAAGGCCTAGACAAACAACAAAACTAGGAAAAACTGAAGAGCCATCAGAGTGGAATGGTTGCAGCGAACGCTGAATGAACTGTGATCTTTGGTGGGATAAAGATCAACATGACAAGCTTTCAGCTGTAGCGATCAGTTGATACTTTCCAGACCATCCCCACAGTGACAAAGACAGAGGTATTTTTAAGTTGTAATTGAGATTAGCCTCGATGCATACAGTTGGAGCCACGCCTGTGAACTCTGCTAAAAGGCTGGCTATGTAAACTATCAATCACTCAGTTTCACATGAGCAGTAATCTAATGACACAACAAAAATCTCACGATGTCCCTCGCTCCACACGTCCAGCCACAGCAGCGGACTCATGCCAGGGTGCTTCAGCTGTGCTACCAAAGCGTTTGCCTGCCGAGGTCTGGAGCACCGTATAGACCCTGACTAAAGACCGGCGCTATTCCCTCTTGGGGTGTCCAAGTCTTGCACAATGCTCAGTCTTGTAGCCCGAAAGCACTCTTGCTCTAATCTGGCTCACTAGATTTGCAGTCACGTGCTAACTGAAAGCCCATGCATAATACTACTGACTCCAGCACACTTTGGATGAAGCCCATAAAGATGGGCAAGATTGCTTTTCATGGATGGGAATAAAATATTTTGTTTGTTACTACTAAGCTAACCACAATAAAAATAAATAGTTCTCTTTCATGTGGTGATGAAACAAAGCAATCATGCTATATTCCTTTTTTAATTATCAGGTTGAAAGATTCAGTGTCTTCCTGGCATGTTTAATTTTGAATCATATTTGTCACATATATAAATAGCCAGCAACTGTATATAGTAGCGGAGGGTGGAGGGGAAGGTCAGGGAATTAGCTTGATGTCAAGAAAGCACTTCCTATGGAGTCACCAAATCCATACTGGATACAGACTCCTACATCGGCAAACAGGGAGCCTGAAAGCTGCTGTGCCCTTGTGCACCAGACACGCCAGGCAAGCGTCTCCAACCTTGCTGGCATCTGAAAGCTTCTCCTCCTTGGACATCGCATAGGCAAAACTTACTTTTGGGGGCTTTGTAAAGATGAGTAAAAGATTTTCCCTCTCTGCATCCTGTTACGGGCAGCGCCAGCAGCTGAAGACACCGCTTTAGTGCCGAATCCCCAGCAGCTACGCCACAGGGTCAGGGACATTGCCATGAGATGTACCTTCCTCACCGAAGCCCCCGAGAGGACGGATCCCGGAGGGAAGCGTTGGCTCTACCACCACTCACATCCAGGACATCAAGCACAAAGAAGTGGCAACAAGTAATACCGCGGATAGGGTGCTAAAAGGCAGAGTTGAAGTTGTGGCCAGTCGCTACTAAACTCAGACACTTTGTACGTGGTTCGCGTTTGTAAACTATTTTCAATAAACGCAAAGATTAGCACGGATCCGGTGCTGTGCAGCTTAGGCCACCGGGAAGGTTAAGCCAGAACCTCCTGGGATTTTTTGTTGTTGTAACCTGGAGATTGCCTCAGCGTTGCTGCGCGACATTACGCTAACCTCGCGCCCACGACAGCTCTCAGCTGACTTCGCAGGAACAGCCTGCGTTTTTCACGCTCCCGCTCCCTCGTTTGGGACGGCAGCACTGGGCACGACGGGGCCGGCCAGCCACCTCCCGCGGAGGCCCCGGGCGTGAGGCAGCGCGTCCCGGCCCGGCCAGGGCCCTGCCGGGGGAATGCGGCCCGTCCTGACCTGCCGCTCCCCCAGGTGGATCATTTACCTCAGGCCGGGCCGCCGGGCTCGAAGGCAGCGGCCCGGCCCTCCAGCACCCGCAGGTCTCGAGCCTGCTCACCCCGCGCGCGGCTGTGAACGCACTTTGCAAAAGCCATCGAGGAGGGCTGCTGTCGTCGCCGGCTGCGGTTCTGCGCTAGCCCACCTCGCCTGGCTGGAGCAAAGTCACCGGGACCACCTGCCCCGGCCCGCCTGCGGGGAGGGACCTCCCCCCGCTCCGCCGGGCCCCGCTCCGCCCGGAAAGGCACCGGCACCGCCGACAACCCCCAGGAGGGCCGACGGCCTCCCCTGGCGCCGCGGCGAGATCCTCCTCCTCGCACCCGCGCGGTATTTTTAGTCACTGACCCAGTTCCCCCGCTCGGCTACCTGCGCCTCCCTCGCCGCCCGCCGCAGCGCGGCCCGGCCCGGCCCCCCCCTTCCCCTCCGCGGCGGCGCGGGCGGCAGCCCCCGCGCCCCCGCCGACAAAAGCGCCGCCCAGGGGCGGCCCGGCCTCGCGGCCCGGCGCCAGGTGAGGCGAGCGGAGCGCGGGGGCCCGCTGCGGGGCAGGTGCGGCCGGGTGCGCGGTGGCGGCGCCTCGCTCGGGACGGCCCGATCCGTGCCCGGGAGGGGGCGCGGAGCCGCTGGTGAGGCGGCGGAGGGGCGCAGACCGGGACGGGGGGAGCCGCGCACGTCGCCGCCGGCTGCGGCGGCCGCGAGGAGCGAGCGGGCGGGCGGGCCGGGCGCGGGGACGGCGCTGCCGGGGCCGCCGCGGGGTCGGGGTCGGGGGGGGCGAGCCGCGGTGCTGGCGGCAAGCGCTGCCGCGGCGCGGCGGTTCGGGGCAGTTTTCTCCTGTGGGACGCAGCTACAAGTGAGGGGTGGCGTGTAAGTGCCGGCGTAAGTACCGACTTCTTCTTCTTTTTTTTTTTTTTGGGGGGGGGGGGGTTGTGTGTGTGTGTAAAAAAAGTATTAGTTCCTGCCCCGGTACCGCAGCGCGGGCTTCCCGAGGCGGTGCGCGGGGGCGGCCGGATAACGGGGCTGCCCGGGCGCCGAGGAGCGTGGGCCGGGGACGACCGCCGCTGTGTGCTGCTCTTATTTTCTTTTCTCTTTTCTTTTTGGCGATTAACCGCCTGCCGCGCCGGCGTGTGCTCCGGCAAGGTGTGACTGCGAGCCGCAGCCCTGGTAAGGAGCGCAGGTGCAGCCGCAGCGAGGTCAGCTCCGAGGGGCCTTTCCTCGGGGCTGAGGAGTCAAAACTTCAGGGGGGCGTTAGTTGTGTGTTGGGTTTTTGGTTGGTTTGTTGTTTTTGTTTTTTTTTTTTTTTAATATATATTTAAAGTTACAGAAAGTGTACATTGCTGGTGTAGCTTTTAGCTAGTTGAATGCTGAGACTGTGTTTGAAATGCTTAAAATCTGATCGAGCTTGCTCTCGTGCACGTGGACTGCTTTGGTCCTGCAGTAAGAGGACTAACACCCTTGAGGTTTTGAAAGAATATCTTTAATGCTTGCTCCTCCGCTTGCTGCTATTTATATCATGCAAAGGTTGGCGAGGAGAGGAGAGCCAGCATTTGAAAAGGACATTGAGCTTAAACTCGATACCATTGTTCCAAGGCCAAGGTGAGAGTGCAGATATTTAAAATAAAGCAAATAAAAAAAAGCCCCAGCAAATGCCCCCCTCAAAACAACCCAAGCCTGCCTCTGCCCCGTGTTTTTCTACTTTATGATCAAAGCAGAGAACTGAGCATCGCCTTCTTGTTAGGGATATGTAGGTTCTTGCTTCAGACACGGCTCTGACGGTCTGCCACCAGGACTAAGACTGTGCTGTGGTGGGTTTTTTTGTTAGTTTGGTTTATGCCTGTGATGTGGTGGACAGTACAGCTGGTTAAATCCCACACCACGGGGTTATCTCAAAGATGAAGTCTTACACTGTGGCAGATAAGTGACTTTCACTTAGGTAAAATGAATCGTTATTGGCCATTGCCTATGCATTGTAAGGCTGGTAACAGTCTAAAAGTAGCTATAATGTAAAAAACTGTTAATACTAAGTCTAACAAATCAGGTGATACCTACGCTATTGAATAGACATTCACGGTTAATAATTTTCTTCCTTCTCTTTCTAAATGGACTCAATACACAGTAATAATTCTCTCTCTAAGGTGAAGAGAAGTAAGCTTTTCATATAATGAAACTTATTTTTTGGAGAGCAGAAAAGCTTTAACATGCTTGATTCGTATCACTGAGATTTTTCAGAGTGGATGGTGGTGACCAATGTGATGGAGTTCACTGTCTGGATTACTAAATAAGATGGGTATTAAAAATTGTTTACTCCTTGTGACGTGCACTGTGCTTTGGTGGAACGACAGCGATGCATTGTAGCGGCTGGCTCGCATGACTGTGCCAGCCGCTGGGGCTAGCTTAGTTCTCCTAATGCTAATTATCGTGGGTGAGCAATAGGTTGCTTTTTGAGCTCTGTTTTTATGGAGCGTAATTGTACATGTGGTAGCAAGGTTGTATTTAAAATTCATGTAGTCACTTTTAAACTACTGCAGAGTTCTGATTTCTGGCTGAGATCAGTCTGCTTCAGAACTGTGGCTAAAATAGTGACAATAATCTGATAACTCTGATGTTAAAACTTTACCTAGCATCATTTTCCATCCAGGGTAAACGTGATGCTGTGTGTAAAGATTCCATAACTTGAAAATACTTGAACAAATGTCAAACTTTTAGTAGCTGGCACCTTAAAATGGATTTCATGGTATCTTTTTCAGAAATTTAGATTCAGTAAATAGCAAGCCTTAGTGTTGGATGCATAACTGTTCCTGATTCTCATGTGTTTTACTTAGTCATGTCTCAGGCATTGATTTCAGCTGTAAGACTAAGTCTGCAAAAATGCAATGTAAAGGCCTTGACAAAGTCAAGATTTGACAGAGTAATGACACTCTAAATGCATTTGGGGCTCTTGTTTCTAACTCTTGCATTTTGTGGTTTCAAACTTTTGTCTGCAATCACATATGGAAGAAGTGAGGGTTTTTTTTAGGAAGAGCCAAGATTCTTGCACAGAGGTGGACTGTTAAGAAAATAAGGAGGCTTTTATTTTTTTTTTTTTTAACTTGTAGGACTTAGCGTTGAGCTGAGATCTAACGTGTCAGGTAGCTAATGGTCTCAACAGTCTAGCAAAATAATTACTTAGACTTGTAATAGGAACTGTGGAATGCGGATCAGCCAGCTGATAGTGTGGGACTGATTTTATATATATAAAAATAAAAACATACATATGTTTTTATACATATATATGCATTTTATACATTTATAAATGTATATATATATAAATGTGGTATGTTACGTATTCATATAAGATGCTAAAGTGTGCCACTGCTGTATTATGATTGTTTGTTGAAAGATACCTATGTGAGCAAAAGTGTCACATGTGGTATGATCTAGCAGAAGCTGCTAAAGTGATTGCCTGTCCCAAAGTGCCTGCCTCTGTTTAGGCCGTTTTGTTCTCTTCATTCAATTTCATAGTATTTTCTGATTTACTGTTTAATTGGGAAAAATCAAGCCCTTTTAAAGTTGCCTTTATCCCATAATTCAGAAGATTACCTGGTGAGTTTGTGGAATGCTCAGTCTGTGCAGTAGTTTGGAGTTAAAGCTGGACAAGGTCAATGCTCTTTATTCTGCTTTACTTGATTTCTTATGGAAAGGGAAACGAGTTAGTGCTTCTTCCATGTTTGTGAAGAACTGGCTGTTCTGTGTACAACCAGCTGTTGTACAGTTTCTTTTAAGCAAACATAAAAGTGAGAATGATAACAGCCTAGTTCTTTTTGAGGGAGTACTTGCACTGTGGTGTTTTTTCCTTTTCCTAATTCATGTATGAAGATGTTTTTAGACTCAGCAGTTGCTCTGATAGAGGAGTGGAAGAGTTGTTTTCTGCTTTCCTATTTTCTCTCTTGTCACACAGATTGTTCCATGGAGTACATTGGCTATGCATAGGTATACTTTATTACTTGAAAAAAAACCAGTGCTATTTGATAATTTTCTTTGTCCTCTAAGTGACAAAATAATATTAGTCATGAGTCTTAGTTTTCTACATTAGTGGGCTTTTTTGAGTACCAAAAAATTATGCCAGGACTTAACTTTCTACTGAACAGTATGATTTTCCTTTTTTCCCCATTCCTAGCATCTATATTAACTCCAGTTTTATTTCATTGACTTTTCCTGCCCTTGGATGAATTGCGTGAATCCTTAATGATTCTGGCACTTTTCCACTGAAGTTACTTACCTCAAACTGCTCTAGTTAGTATCCTGTTTAGTTTTTGCATCAGGGAGAACCAAAGCTGATGTTAGTGGATGGCTGTGATGCGATCTGTGCATCACCAGCTTGTATCAACTCTCCAGTTTCTGTTGTCATTCCTCTTTAGGTGGTTCCCCTAGGTCTGTCATTTTGCTTGACTTTGTCATAAAATTTATTTTAGCTCTTCCAGTTTACTGAAATCTAAATGCTAAGTTGCCAATGTGCTTTCAGCAATCTTCAAATATTTATAGATTTCACAATTATTTTTCTTTCTGCAATCTTAAATATCTCTTAAAAAATGGACACTAGCTCATTTCTGCCTTTAATACAAATGCGGATACGCCTTACTGTGCAATATGGGAATTCTGCAGGGAAACGAAACTAGTGCACTCAAGGCACTGCGAGTTGAGATGTTGTAACCCACATTGGGTTTTGATGAACTGGTTCCTACTGCAGACACCACTGAATGTGCATGTGGTGGTTGTCCTTCTGCTCAGAGTGATGGTGGTCATCAGCTGTACAGCAGACTCCCTGAGGTGGGGTAAAACAATCTGAATGTGTGTGGTGTAGCACTTTATTCTAATGGCTGGTATTCCTAGTATCTCTATTACCTTTTACTGTATACTCTCTATACTGTCTCTTAACAGGTAGAAACAAGAAAACTTTGCTTCCAGAGCCAGTTTCCCTGCTGCGTTTGCCCCATTCATGTCAGTGAAGAAGGTGCGCAGGCTTTTTTCAAGCAAAAACAGGGCTATTGAAGGAGGAATTTTCATTACTATGAAAAATATGTTTGTAGTTAGGTTAAGTAACTCTGTTTTCCCCCTGATCTCCTGGCAATGTGTGAGGTCTTCATAGTGTGTCCTGGATTTGTTAGTTTAGTTTGACATCAGCTGACATCTGTGAGGTCTGGATGGAGTGACCTGTGAAATGGTGGTCCTTTTTCCTTTGTGAGATCAGCTGTAAATCTACACAACTGGCCAAAAAATAAATGCTTTTAGTCATTGTGCTCGTGAATGAGTGTGATTTGTACTCTTGGATGAGTGTGAGTATTTAGTGCTGGGAATATTACAGACTTCTGTTTTGCCTCCATTCATCTCCTGTTGGAGTTGTCGCTGAGGCTATGGGAGAGAGATGCTGACTGGCCATGTCTGTAGCGTTGAATTGCAGCAGACTGAATAATCTTGTTTGAAGAATTCAGAAAATAGGTGGATTTTGCTGCACCATCATTCCAGGAAGGTTTGGGAACTAAGGATGTCTATGCCAGCAGGCAGTCTGATAGAGTTGTGGTGAAGAGTATGGGCTGGTAAATAAACTGCTCTGAAACAAGAATGGCTACAAACTTGTCCATCAGCTATGGTTTGTGTGCCCATTCTCACAATAAACATGATGTACCTTTTTTATTTTACTTGGTGTTTTACTTGCATGGTCCTAGTGACTCAGATGCAATTACTCTTACTTGAGAAAGCTGAAGGTAAGATAGTTGTAGTTTTTCAACACCATGTTGTGAGACCACTTTTAAACTGGAGGTATAAATGGAAGATGCTGCTGACACTGGCTTAGGCGTAGCACACATCCTGTTAATGCCTAGTCTATGAGAGTCATCAGTTCTTGGACAGAGTTTGAGGTGCTTGCTCTTAATATCTGATTTGAATGTTTTCATGGTAGTGAAATACTTTGTTTACTGTCATTACTAGAGATACTTGAAATACCAGTGATGTGACTTTAAAAGGGAAGCCAGGAAGTGATTGCAGAACACTTTCCCTGAGTTTCCATTTTTCTTTAAAAAATGCTTTAATTTACAGAATTACAAATTGGCTGGGAGGTACCTTTGGAGGTCACTTTTTCCAACCTCCAGATCGAAGTAGGATTACTGCCCATCTTGAAAATCTCTGTAGATGTAGGTTCTGTAACCTGTTTTGGATATTCTAGAAAATAACTTTCTTCAAAGAAAGAAATAACTTGAACTGGGATGGCTGATGAGCCATTTACAGGATTATAGGCAAGGGGTGTTGTAGAAGTCAGTTGGCAATTGTACTCAGTTTTTGGTTTTGGTACTGCACTCTTTCAAATGAAATGCAGAGACCTTCAAGGAAATTGATCTAAAGTAAAGTGTTGGTGCCTGTTGCCTCTAAAATTACACTGATCAGATGATTCATCCTGTCACTGTGCAAGCGCCCTAGCTCTTTGTTGCAGGTCCAAGTTGCAAGAAGATCGTAGCTCTGCCTGTAGGTGCTGTGCAGTTCTTTGAATACTGGCTCCTGCTGTGAGAAATTCTCATATGCTCCCTTTGAGATTAGTTGCCTCCCCTTTGACCTGCCTGTCCTTTCATCCAGATGAAGCTGTGATGTGTCAGATGTCTTTAGAATTGCTTTTAGCCTGGGGAAAAAAAAATCTGCAAGTTTTCTGGGAAAAATGAGGAGGAAACTTGACTTTTTTTAGTGGTATATGGGTAAATGGTGAGAAATTGGAAGACTGCTTTGTGGATATAAGTACAAATAGCTTGATAATTACCCTGCAGAAAAGTGGCATATATACAATGTGTAAACTTGGAAGTCTGTGCAAGCTTTATCTAAAGTTTCTGGAGTTCTGGTAACCTGTGCTAGGTGGTAGTCAGTATCGCTTCCAGTCTGTGGAGCAAAAGCTACGTACATAGCTGGTTGTTACTTGTAAACTGAATGTCTAGTTTGAGAGATGTGTAAAGGATTGTTTGATTGGAAATTGTCAAAACTGGACATGCTTTTCACTTTGGGTTTGTTTGGGTTTTTTGGGTTTTATTTCTTCTGCTTATTTTATTAATTTTGGTGTCTTGAATTCTGTGTTACTTAGTGTCACTTCTCTGTAGCTGCAGTATTCCATACTGGCGGTGTTCTCATGTCTGTCTTGGCCTTTAAGTTGCTCAATTAAAAAGACAGCTTATGGCAAACTCATTCACCATGAACATTTGGAAGTAACTGGGGTAGGTACTCCTTTTGGGAGATGTTAACCCATAACCAAAACCAATCTGCAGTATGCATCCCAATGTTAGGATTATTTATATCAACACTAAAACATCAGTTCACTATTTAAATTACGAATCAACATAGAACTTTCTTTAACAGTATCAGGACACTGTCCTGTTCTTGAATTTCTGTGATGTTCTTTTGAGAGAAATAGAAGAATAACTTGAAATTTGGTTTGAAAGACTTTTAACACTTCTCTATACCACAGGCAGTGCTGTTTGGAGGAGTATCATGTCATCTGCAATGATGTCACTTGGAGATTAAACTCTTCTTTGATGGAGTTTTACCTGTCACAAAGCATGAACTTTCCTAACATCTTCATTACTAGGCTTTATTTAAACACTTGTTAAACCTGCTGATTTGCACTGGTTCTGTGCTTTTCAGAAAACACAGCTTCTAGCGAGTCCTCTTCTATCAATTAAATCAGTTTATAATTTTCCCAGAAACTGGAGTAATTAAATGTGATCAAAACTGAACTGTTCCGTCTTGATTTGTTGGCCCAGATCTGTCTGAAAGCTGACTTGTGTTGGTGGAGAAGCTGGCAATTAAACACACTAAAGCTCAAATAAAACCAAAACCCACTAGGGTGAAAGGACAGGTTGTTTGAACAACTAATTCTTGCAGCAAGTTGTATGCAGTATTAGAGTTTCCACTTTGTGGAATGTAAAAACAAACTTTTGTTAATGATCTTCTACCTTGGTTCCTGGGTGTATGCATTACGTGCAGCATTGGACTGAAATAGTGAACTTGGTCAGCTGGTCTAAGAAATTAGCACTGAAAATATCCTCTCATACTGTTACTCAGCACAGAGATCTAATCTGGCTTGTTAGAAGATCTTTTGTAGAGATTGGACAGTTGCATTTGGCATGCTTGAGAAATCCTCCCTAGTTGTCTTTAATGCCACGTATGGTTCTTGGTATATTGCTCAGTGCAATTTGCTGCAGGTGTTCCTGTCCTGGTTTTTTGGTTTTTTGTAGGTATGTTGGTTGAAACTAGGTGGTGCTTTGTCTATCTTTGAATGTGGGCTTCGTGATTCCCTCTGAGAGGCTTGGCAGCTTTTGGTTTTGCAAATGTGCTGGTGTTCAAACCATTACTGCATTGCTGCATGGCTCTTTTTGGCTCTTCCCCCTGCCTGCCCTGGTTTTTGCTTTGGGGCGAAGAAATAGAGGAAAAGGAATGCTTGTATTCAACTGCTCCTTTCTACCTTTTGGATATCTGTCATTCTTTCCTGTGTGTACATGATTATTTCTGACTCATAGCTGAGGCTCTCGATGGTCGTGTGGATTCTTTGTTGACACTGACTGTCTAAGCATGTGAAGAGTTTCACATTGATGCTGTCTCTACTGAGTTCATCTCAACAGTGTTGCATGATGGTGTAAGCCTCACCTTTGATACTGCTTGTTTATGGCTGTTTGATGCAGGCCACTTCTGGATGTACTGGCCTAGCGGTTCTTGGCATCGTAAGTAGGCTCTGTCTGTTGCAGCACTCACCTGATTTGTGCAGTGGTTATTGCTTTCCTCCCATCAGTAGCTGAGGATCTTAAAACCATTACTCTGTGCTTGACTATTATCTAATCTTGGAAGGTGTTATTGATTGCAATATTCCACTGTTGCAATACTACGTAATTGCATGGCTTGTCTGCCAGTTTCACCTCTGCAAGACACCTTTAATGCTGACTCGATAGTTCTATTGTATTGTAGATATCTAGAAGATGTCTGTAGAAATGTGGTGCTTCTGGATGCTAGTACTATCTGGACAACTCCCTGTTTCAGGTATGCTCTCTACCAGGTATTTGTAACTGGGCAACTGTCGTGGTTTAACCCCAGCCAGCAACTAAGCACCACGCAGCTGCTCACTTACTTCCCCCCCACCCAGTGGGATGAGGGAGAGAATCAGAAAAAATAGTAAAACTTGTGGGTTGAGATAAGAATGGTTTATAGAATATAAAAAGAAGAAACTAATAATGATAATGATAACACTAATAAAGTGACAGCAGTAATAATAAAAAGATCGGAATATACAAGTGATGCACAATGCAATTGCTCACCACTCGCTGACTGATGCCGTTAGTTCCTGAGCAGCGATCTCGCCAGGCCAACTCCCCCCAGTTTATATACTGGGCATGATGTCACATGGTATGGAGTACCCCGTTGGCCACTTTGGGTCAGCTGCCCTGGCTGTGTCCTCTCCCAACTTCTTGTGCCGCTCCAGCTTTCTCGCTGGCTGGGCATCAGAAGCTGAAAAATCCTTGACTTTAGACTAAAATTACTTAGCAACAACTGAAAACATCAGTGTTATCAACATTCTTCTCATACCTAACTCAAAACCATAGCACTGTACCAGCTACTTGGAAGACAATTAACTCCATCCCAGCGGAAACCAGGATAGCAGCCCATATGGTGTCCGTATCATCTCAGTTGTACTTCAGGTGTAAGTTGGCAGGAGCTAAACTCTGCTGCAGATTTCCACTAAAGAGAATGCTATTTTGTATATTTGATTTGCTCCTCATTTAGTAATGCAAGCCAGACTTATGGCACTTTATTCTTTTATCTTTTAAGCAGTGTGGAGCATGAACTGTTTTCATTGTCTGAAATCTCATTCTTTTCAGGCCTGTTTTACCAGCAGCTGCCATCAACAGTGTGAAAGTACTGGAAGAAAAGCAGCTGATATGATTCATGGTTCACAGAGCAGCATGTGTTACCACGTAACATGTGTCTCAACTTAATGAACTTGTTGCCAGCATTGTCTTTCTGAGTAGTACTCTTCCCTCGCAGAATATAATACTTATCATGTACTCTTTTGAATGCAGCGAGGGTCATCTTATTTGATGCTCAGTTGCAGGTAATCAGGTTTTTGTCAAGTTTGTATCTACAGGCAGATTGCTGGGTTCTTCCTTTGCAAGCTTTCCCTAAATGAAAGGAATTCCTCATGGATATTTTGGTCTGGTTGTGTCCTTACTTGTGTCTCAAAGCTACAGATGTCCCCTGTAGTGCATATGTGTTTCCTCTGCTTTGTTTTGTGCTCGTAAACAGTTCATAGGACCTGTTCAGGAATTGTTATAGGTGAGTATTATGGAACTGAACTGTCTGGGTGTTGTCTCCTACTATAGTAATATAATCAGCCAGAGCCTTGATGCCAGGAGATAATGATGGCTGGTTCTGCAGTCAGCATGGGTTGGTGGCCTTGGGCAGCTGGATGCCTTTAGGCATTTGCGCTCTCAGTATCTGCCTAGAAGGATGACGGAGGCTTGCCAAGCACTTATTTTAGCATGCTTGAATCTGTAGTTGCAGAATGAATGTTCTTGCTCTGCACCAACTCATCTAATGAATAGCTACTTCGCGTACTCATTTGGAGTTGTGCAGAGCACTGCTTCACCTAAAGGTTTCTTTGTCCTTTTTAGCTCCTTGATGTTCTAATACCAAGTAGTACAAACCTCGTGAGCTTGACAGTTTCTCAGGAGATAATGAAGTGGATGACCAAAAGCCTTTATAATGTATACTGCTTATGGCAGAAGTTTGTTTCTACCTTATTACACAAACACACAGATCAAGATATCTGAGGTGTTTCTGTATGTGCTTAGGACTCATCATTACCTTTCTTTCCTTGCCCTGAACTTATTTGGGTTTGTGTGCTGTGGATTTCATGTAATAAAGTGTCCTGCTGCTCAGCAAGTGGGCTCCGAAGTCAAATACCATAAAGTAAGTCTCTTGTGTCACAAATATCTCATAGGTTTCATAATGGTTGTATTTGGCATAACTAGTATTTATGTGTGCTTCTTTGCTCTAATAGTGCTGCATCTCAACACTTAAGATGTTAGTAAATCTGGTTCCAAATTTCAGCCAGCTTGAGCTGGTGGTTCATTTAATAACTTAATTGCAAGGTCATAATTGAATAGCAGCTGTCTTCAGTTTTCTAGATGATGAGGCTGTATCATTAGACCTTCTGAAGTATTGCTAAAAGCTGCCTCTACTGAAAGAGGTATTGTAGCTTGAGCCATTACTTTAGCAAGAAAAGTATTGAGCGTGCTTTTTTGTTGTTGTTGAATTGGACTAGTAGCTTCCCTGCTTGCCCTGTAGCCTGTTGGCTGGGTGCTTCAAGGACTAGGCAGTGATGCCTGCTGTATTAGTTGGGGTCTCTGGATTTTTTTTTCAGTGTATGGCTTTTTCCACCTGTCCTAGCTTAGCGGTGACCAGTATTATAATTCTTTGCCTCTGTGCCCAACTATCTTTATTGCAGTGTCTCCTCTAAGCTGAACTGTTGGTATCCCAGAGGTCACTGCACTGTTGTGACAGTGTGTAAACCTTACTCTACAGAGATGTGTAGTCACAAACACACGTTTGTAAAAATCCACTTTTTAGACAAATAAGCGCTGTGGACCCTTGACAGGAATGACCGTAATGTACCCAAAACTGTTTGAGAAAGCGAAGGTAGTGAACTGCAGTGATTAGAGCAGCCCTTCTAGCAGAACACTTGACATTTCAGCGGTATAGCTTGGCATGTGGGCACGCCTCCAGCCTTTACTTTCGTGTGGGGTACCCTGTAGGTAAGTTATCATCTAAATATAGTAAGCCTGTATGGTGGGGTTTCCCCCCCCCCATGGGCTATTTTCAGTGCAAAGTAAGTGGGAAGGCTTTGTCTTTTACAAGGTCACTCCATCATAGGCTTTCAGGTATTTCCAGTTGTTTAGCTTGCTTATTGAAGACATTGTGGAAGCTGGGTGGGGGACTTTGGGATCAGTCTTTCTGTTCTCTAATCTGTAATGGGATGTGTATCATTGATAAAAGAAGTCTGGTTCTGTAGAGGTCATTCCATAGTATCCACATAAGTTATATTTAGAGCTTGTTTATATCTGATTGGTGTCAGAGTTAAGCTGCTGTTACAAACTGCTTGCTTATTTATAAACATACAGTGAATGCCAGCTTCCTGTAGAGGGACAGCCTAGAACTTTGTTCTTAAAAAAATTGTGGGGAAAAAGGTTCCTAGGGAAAAAAAAAAAAAAAAAAAATCAGTTGCAATGTGTTCTTGATGGCTGTTTTGTTTTGCCAACCAATGACTTCATGTAAAACTAGATTTATGCTTGTCAAGTGTAAGTATAGCCAGATGCTGTACAGAAGTAGGTTTCTCAATCTCCAGGACTAATCATGGTCTCCAGGTAGCAGAAGGTGGCTTATGAAACAGTTGCAGAAGTAGTGTGCTGGCTCCTTCCCTGCATCTCTTTGGCTGATCTTCTCCCCACCCTCCCTTCATTTAAAAATGCAATATTCATGTTCATCCCATTTTGTGCTTAGTTGTGAGTGAACCATTGTAATGGTGCACAAAAGTGGCAGATCCTTGAATCTCAAAAATGTTAATAACCTTTCAGCGAGTGAGGTTTGTTTCCTGATTTTGTTTGATAGAAACATGATTTCAGAGAAATCTTAAATGGCAAATTCAACTTCTTTTCTGCCTCAAAATAACATTGAATAAGTGAGTAATCATACAACCTATTAAAAAGAGTAAGTATAGCAACCCTGTGCTTGTTCATTCAGCTTTTAGTTGTCTAGTATTTGTTTCGTAAACGTAGATATGAGCTCAGTGTTCTTTTGTTTGTTTGTTTGTTTTTGTGTTTTGTTTGTTTGTTGTTTTGGTTTTGGTTGGTTGGTTTTTTTTTTTTTTTTTTTTCTCTTTTAAGTCTGTGCTGGTTTTGGCTGGGACAGAGTTAATTTTCTTCATAGTAGCTGGTATGGGGCTATGTTTTGGATTTGTGCTGAAAACTGTTGGTAACACAGGGATGTTTTTGTTACTGCTGAGCAGCACTTACACAGAGCCAAGGCCTTTTCTGCTTCTCACCCCACCCCACCAGTGAGTAGCTGGGGGGGCACAAGAAGTTGGGAGGGGACACAGCTGGGACAGCTGACCCCAACTGACCAAAGGGATATTCCAGACCATAGGACATCATGCTCAGCATACAAAGCTGGGGGAAGAAGAAGGAAGGGGGGACGTTCAGAGTGATGGTGTTTGTCTTCCCACGTAAGTGTCAGGCATGATGGAGCCCTGCTTTCCTGGAGATGGCTGAACACCTGCCTGCCGATGGGAAGTGGCGAATGAATTCCTTGGTTTGCTTTGCTTGCATGCGCGGCTTTTGCTTTCCCTGTTCAACTGTCTTTATCTCAGCCCACAAGTTTTCTCACTTTTACCCTTCTGAGTCTCTCTCCCATCCCACCTGGGGTGGGGGTGGGAGTGAGTGAGCAGCTGTGTGGGGTTTACTTGCTATGACAAAGCTGTTGCACTTTTTTTTTTTTTTTTTTCCTTCATTGTCACAGAGAAATTTTTAAAGTTGTAGCTGGGTTTTGATGTAGAATAACCAAAGGAAAACTTGCCTGTGAAATGTTTAAAACTTTCTAACTTTCCTAATGCAAACCAGTAGCATTTTTAAACACAGAAGTTGAATGTGTAGTGCCAGAAGGGGAAAATGCCACGATATGTGTTTGTCCATGCTTGCAAAGAAAAGAAGTCTGTCACTGAAGCAATTATGAATACTCCAGTAACTTTTCCATGCTCTTCAGCTCTTCCAGAAATCACTTTCATCAAGTGGCAAAATGCCCTTTGTACTCAACGATACTGCCTGGAGAACAAATTTAATCTCTCTGGACTAACGGCTGCCTTTCTACAAACCAGTGACTTTGAGGTTAATGTTTAAATATTTAAACAGATTGGCATATTGCCGTTTAAGTAGAACAGCATGTGCTTAACTCCGAGTGTCAAACCCTGGGTAGCCAAAAAACCTGAAGTCAATAGGGCAGTGGTCTGGTAACTTCAAAGATTACAATTTAAGGCTAATCCTGAACCAGGGTATCCTAAAGAAGGACTATTGATCCAGTATTCTTATTAAGCTGATGGGAAGGGAATTTTTACAGATGTGATATCAGGACTTTTTACGGAACTTTTAAGGTTAAATAGGAGCACTCATCTGTAGGTCAAAGTACAGTATAAACAAGCTAGTGTAGACTCTGGTAAAAATATTCTTAAAAGATACTGATCTGCATGAAGGAATTTGAAACTTGTTGAAAACTGAGTAACTTGTTAAATTCAGATAACTATTTTTAGTTCTCTTTCTTTGGGTTGGAACGCAAGGGTTAAGAAAAGGTTTGGTGAACGTAAAGCTTAAACTTAATTTGGGACTCTCGGTACTTATGACTTGAAATGGAAAAAATTAAACTAGAAAGCCAAGAGCAATTGCATTGACGTTCTTCAGATGTCTAGTGCTCTTTACCTTAATCCAGAGGACTGTGTTGCCTATGTCTGGAAGGGAGGTGGGAACTTCAACCCTGGGATTGCATCTCTAATCTGGTTTTATTCTGACCTTAAGCTTAGCAAGAACTCAGCTAAACGCATCCCTCTCGGGGGAGCGCTTCCTGCTTCTTGTGCCAGATGATGCAAACCCAAGTTTTCTGCCAAGCATCCCAAGTATTTTCTGTTAGTGGCCAGGTCACAGCCATGCTGCATTGGTGAGTGGATGTTCTCTGTAGTTGAGGGAATGAAGCAGCGTACAAGGCATGCTGAGAGAAGCCTAGTTGGGCAGAGGGAGACAATTTTCTTTCCTTATCCTGCTTTGTTATACAAAACTCATGTTCAAGTGAAACTAGTATGTGAATTTTTCAACATGTGTAGATGTGAAACCTCACACTTCAGAACTCTTAATGAAAATAGTTATAAATCCCATAACTTCAAGCCTATGAAATAAATATTTGAGGTTGCAACAACTTCTCAAACTAGTGTTCTGCTGAACTCCGATTAAGTTGTGTGGTATTTGTATTTCACCGTGGAAGTTAAGTACTCTGGGCCAGTGTTACTTAATTGCGTGAGCTCGTGTTTGCAGATCGTAAAGAAAGGAATGATTCTGCAAATGGCCAGCACAGAATTAATATGTCACATATTATCATGTGATTTGTGTGACCTAAAGGGTGGTGCCTAAGTAAATGGTTATGAAATACGTACAGTGCCGAAAAGCATCTTCCTGTCGGCAGCATGAGTGCTACCACTCTAAAACTAGTATGAACTACTTACTCTCTTCTATCATCCATGCCAATAGTTGGAGACGAAATTTTATGATAATTTAATGTATTTGGGGATTTCACTATAAATGAAATAAATTTCTACTTAAATAGCTGTTTCACTTGCCACCACAGGAAGGGAAGACAGGTGTGCTTTTGGTTGACCAGCCTCTTCATGTCATCTGCTGGTGGTTCAGAGGAAAGAGAAGACCAAACTAAAGAAATCAGAATTTACTTTCGAGTCCTTTATAGTTGGATAATAAAATGATAATCTCTGTTTCATCCAAGAAGTAAGACAGTAAATACCTCAGCTAGAAAACTTTTAGTTGGAGCTTTACTACACCTTCCTTTTAAGATGAAATTTTTAAATCTTACTTATGAAGAAAAAGGCTCTTTTCTAACCCTCACGTGTTAAGTTGGATAAAGGAGAACAATGTCTTCAGACTGTTGGCTCAACTCTCAGAAGCTTCTGGTGATCTCTGCCTGGTGCTGCTGTGTGTAATCGGCTTGTTCTGGCAGCACTCTTTAGCATCCTTAGTCAAGCGAAAATAGTCTAGCAGTCAAAGTGGTGGGCAAACAATTTGAGAAACCTGTGCAAGAAAGTGCGCAAGTTTAATCAGTTGATGAAATATGAATGGATGAGTCAAACAGAAGACAAATTTGGATCTATGTTGTTCTGAAAGGGAGAGGAGAAGGAGGGAGGGTGGTTGGTGATCACTTTTTTGCAAGGAGGTGTTTGGGCCGTATTTAAATAGAGTGAAAGCATGTTAATCTGCATGAGGGAGATTGTCATGAACAAAGTGGGGAGTAATGAAGCAGAAACATCAGCCCACAGCTCAGTGGTGACTGACCTTAAAGAGCAGCTTTTCAGAAATCCTGGAGGTCATGACCAAGCCATAACAACTTCAAGCAGCGACCCAGGAAGGTCAGGTAATGGTGAGGTGATGGCAGGCTTGGCACAGCGGGGGAGGGATGGCCTGGATATGCAAGCTTCAGCTGGTGATGTTTTTATTTTGGGGGTGGTGGTAGCCCATGGTTGTTAGATGGCTGTGTTTAATGTATCCTGCTCTGTCCTGTGCACCTGCTGAGCAGCAGCAGGACTTAGCACCCAGTGAAACTCTGAATGGAGAATGCCTGTGGTGGTGCTGAGAGGGAGCTTTTTCAAGCCAAGTATCCTCCTGGTCAATGGATATATACTTACTGCTTTAGTACCTTCTGATTTCTGTTTTTTTGCTCTGAGAGATGATTATAGCCTGCAGACAGCTATTCCTATTTTGCACGTGCTCAGCTCTCTGCTTTTCTATTAAGTTTCTGGTGCAGTGTATTTTTCTGATGGTAAATACAATGAACTGGGAGCCAGTATTTGAGGCATTGAGATGGGATCTCAATGACAGGCTGTGTAGTGCTAAAGTCTTGGCTCTTCCATTGGTATCTCAGCGGAGCTGTAGTATGATGTGTGTTAGATGGAGTTTGAAGCCTATTGCCATCCAGATGACTTTTGCAAGGCTCTTTCAGGAACAGAAAGAGACTTGGATTTGCCAAATTAGTTCATTTGACACCTTGAAGGACTTTAATGCTGCAAAGCTCATTGGTAGAGGTTGTCATCTAGGAATGTGTGATAGTTTAAGAGTTGTTTCCTGAGAGCATTTTATTCATTTAGCATCTGTTGCTAAAGGATGTCTTGGTAGTGTAAGAGTTTTCACATATTTCTGTGTAGGAAGAAGAGTTAGCTGATATTCTGTGCCTTCTTTTAAGGATGGTACATTATCAATTCTCATTTATAATCAAAGATAACTGCATCGTTTCTTGTAATACTTATGTATCACCAACAGGATGCACATTATGCATTTTTTACCGTAGATTCTTAACTTCTTTTTTCAGAAGTAATAGGGTTTTTAAAAAAAAAATTCTTTAATTTTGTGACCTTTTAAGAGACTTCAAGTTGGTTTCATTTCTTATCGCTTGAAAACCCAGTCATTGAACTGAATAAAGTAAATGAATGGAAAGTTCTGTTTCTTTTTCAGAACGAGAAATTATTCTGAAATGTTTAAGTCTCCAACTCTGTGTACCCAAAGCCAGTGGTTTGTCTTTGTTTAAAACATTGTCAGTGAGCACATGCCACTCAAATGTCTTAATTTGAATGATGAATATGTTACAGTGGAGTTTAATATAGCTGTCATAATTTCACATTTAAATTGACTGTGTTAAAATGTATTTGTTTATATTTATTGCAATTCTTTTATACCCTGAGGAAAGAAATACTTAACACTGTTTTACATAGCTAGTGTATCCTAGCTTGCTTTTTTTTTCTTTTACTTTTCCTGCAATGCTGAATTAATTGAGAAGGCTACAGTAAATAGGCGTAACAGCAAATTACACACTTCTAGGGTAAATCTATGATGTGGTTAAATTAATTGAGTAAAGGAAAGTCTCCAGCTTTTTGGAAGCACCATATTCATCTTTCCTTGCCTGTAGCAGACAGGAGTGGGAGACTGTGGTTTATGTCACTTAAAAAGGGTGAGGGAGAACTGTTAGTTCTGTAGGGCAAAAATGAATAACTGTTTGACGTGTTGCAATGTGACTTTTCCAAACAACTGTTCTTTCCTTGGGCTATCTGAAGGTAGGTTAAGATTAAATTTGTCCAAGCTGCTCTGCAGACTTTTTAATATAAAGTTGTCTTCTATGGTAGCTGTTTGTTGTAATTTATGATGCACAGGGGAAGGACGGTGGTGGTGGGGGATGACGACATGGGACACCTGCATGTCCATGTGTGTTTCCTCTTTGTGACTTGGAGCACAGGGGCAATGTTTTGCCACCCCAGTGCCTACACGCCACGAGCTCTGAACACCCAGCTCCTTGTGGAGCCTGGGCAGGCAGCACAGGTGACACTGTGCAAAAACTCAGGGGCATGGTAACTGCTGTGGAGTAAGTTCGTAACCTGGCTCTGTATTTGAGTTGTGGTAGCCCACAGCTTTATGAAAATAGCAGTTTGTGTTTTTTAAGTCTTACGAGTTCCTCAGTAACAGAAAGGGGAGTTGGACAAATCCATCCTCCTTTTGGTCCAGACCTTGCTGGGCAAACCAGTTAGCTACTTTGTTGAATAGAGCTCTTGTCCATCACTGTAAATAAGGTCTGAAGCATTACAGAAAATACCTCTTTGTAAGCATCATCTGTCAAATCTCTGAAGTCCTAGTCAAACCTGCTCTTAGGACATGTTGGAAGCACACAGGGAGCTTTTGATGCAGCGCTGGCAGAGAGTCTAAGGAAAATTCTTCAGCCTGAGCCTTTTATTGCTGCATGGCTGAACTGATCTCTGAAAGTTGAAATCTCATGAGAGGACTCTGAGTCTGGCTTCTATGTTTTTGTTTTGTTTTGTTTTCTTTTCCCCTTAATTTTACTGATTGCTTGTTCTCTGATGTATGCCACTGAGGAGAGCTTTTGATGACTAATCTCTCTCAGCCTCAGCTTGTCTTTTTTAGAAGGCTTGTGCTTTGACTATGGTAAGTAGTTTGTGGTGTGTCTTTCTTTCCCCCATGCCCTAGTGTAAGATGCTACTGTATTCCAAATAACTTTCCAAATGTATTATTTTGTTTATTCCATAAATACAGAAGCATACTCTTGTATGTGGCTCTTACAGTTTATTCTTTGCTCCTTAGGGGATAATAAGATTACTTGTACTTTCCGAAGCTGTTTGCCTAAATGTAGTCCAAAGTAAACCTTTTAGTTGCAAAAATTAAATAGAAGCTGGTAGTCTTTGTGAGGGAGGTTTGGTGACTTCTCTCAAATGATAACCACATACTATCACTGATTTAATGTTCCCTGGTGTTTTAAATTTAACAGCTAAACCAGAAGCATTAGTGGCTTCCACAATTAATGCTAAAAACATGCCAGGCTGGGAGAGAAATGTCAAAAAAAAACCCTGCAAGTAGTTTCCAGATGTTGCTGACACATTATTTCCTGGAAGGCTGGTTGATGTGTTGGCAAAACTAGTATAATATGCCATTTTCTATTAAAGTTTGGGAAGAACAATCATGTTGCTGTTCTTAAAATGGAGAGTCGGGGATGATAAAAGGCCTCTACTTAGTGGCTTTTTTGGTATTCTCAGTATTTGAGATGATCTTTGATCATTGATCTTTGCATGCTAAGGCACTGCTTTTTCATCTGTTGCTATCTTTAGCTAAGCTAAGATACTAAAACAGGAGCTACCAGTATTTGATTTCTAAATAGAATGACAGATCAATGAAACTTTTAAAGGTGGTAGTAGAAATCTAATGTGTTTCCCCTTAATGGGAGGGGGTGGAAGACCTATATCTAGAATGGGAAAGCATAGGAAATCAATGTTATATTGCAAAATGTATTTAAACCAACACAGTTATTGACTTGAATGTGTTATTAAATTGTAATAAATACTCTGTCTTAATAGAGCTGAACTTGTAGGCAGGACTAACTAACCTACAAACAAGCATCCAGTGCTCAGGGATAGAGCTTAACAACAGGGACAGGTAAATCAGTGACTGTTTAAAAAGCTGCAGTTCAGGTGATAGTGGGCTCCCTCCCTCTTGCTGCCGTTCTCCTTTGGTGACTCAAGGGCTTTGGGACAAGAAAACAGGTAGCCATGGCTTCAGCTTAGCTTTGAGATCTGTTGTGATCTTTACCTTTCTTGCTGAAACAGCTATGCAGGAGGAAAGGCTGGATGTGGCATTCAGACCTGCAGTCTCTGTTAGATAAGAGTAGTAATTATTTCTAAAGAAATCCCAGAAGTAGCTTTTGAAGGATTGCAGTGCAGTGGTAATATCTTAAATTTACAATGCTATTTCTTAGGTTATCTACCAACCTTTTAAGAATAATATCTATTTTCAGTGTCCCCTATTCTAACCCTGAAATGGCAGAGGAGGAAGGGAGGGATTAGTTTTAGTTTCATGCCTGTGTTTCTATACCTCACATCTTCACCTGTGGCTTTCTGTTACCATAGAGTAGGACTGGTAACAACGCTTTTCCAAAAAGCTTAAGCTTTTTCTTAATAAAATGTCTTTATCTTATTGCCACTGAAAGGTGAAAAGTGCATGCAAGGAAGCATGTGCACGTGGGGAATAGTGTCTAACACACTTAAACAGTCAGAGTGGAAACTGTGGCGGGTGTCAGGAGTCCTACACAGCCAGACAGGGTTAGCCTGTAGCACAGTGGGCTAACATCTCCAACCAGAAGGTCTGGAAAAAGTGCATTAAGCTGAATCTGCTTAGACATTTAATGAAATGAGAACAGTGAAACTGCTGTGGGCTCTGACCTACACCCCTGTCTCTGTGTGAACACAGATATGTTTTTCAAATGGAAAAGGGGAAACTGTTGTCACAGCTGACTAAAGTGCTGCTTTTCATTACTCTCTGAAACTGATTCTTTCCTCAACAGATGGAGTGAAGGAGTGCAGGCTATGGAGGCAGTGATGGGGACTGCTAACTTCGTTTCCCCTACTATGGTCTGAGGGAGCATGGGATCTGAAGTGATCACATAGTACCAATTGCTGCCTGGGAATGGACTTTCACCTGTGGGGAAAAAAAGGAGCAATTGTGTGATCCTTGCACATCTTGTCCTGTTCCTGGTCACCGTACCTTACATGAGGCTGTCTCTGACAACCCATTCAGGTGCTTGGAAAGCAAATGTGCCCACCTGTGCCTTGCAATAGAGGCTTCCTGACTTTCAGCTGTCAGCCTGGCTCTCTGCTTTACCAATGAGGCTTTAGTTGGTGAAAGCAGGTGGTTTGTATTTGCATCAGCACAGTGGCTGACTTTTGTTCTGTGGCTGTTGCCACTCAAGCACTTAACCAATATCTGAAAGTCTGCAAGCACCTGCTGCCAGGAGAAGGAGCTAGTGACTGGTATTTCTCTGTATATATTCTTTCTAAATAAGTGTGACAGAACTGACATCTTGTTTCTTTCTGAATATGGTAGGTATTAAGTGGAAAGTGGTCTTGTGACTCTCACTCACTTTTTTTTTTTCCTAGTCAGTAATCTAAAAGTCATCTCTGCTGTTCTGCTCTGGGTGGGGACTCTTATTCAGACATGCTTTTTCAGGAGGGATCTTAATTTTTCTTCCTGTGTTGACTAAACCATTTTTTTTCCAGGCATCCATAGCTTTCTAAAGGAGTGTGTGAACTTGTAGGGGTTTATTCTTGTTGTGGGGAAAATGTGTGGCAGCCTGCAGTCAGGAGAGTCTGGGTTTGGGGTGTACCCCCATCCTGATGGTGGTATAGTCCTTGTAGTTGTTGTTGCTGTTTAAGTGAGTGCACAGCTCTGATCACTGCAGTTGCATCTCTTGAGCTCTTAGAAGCTGCTGAGGTGGTTTCTCTTGTGCTGGAGGAGCTGTCAGCTTTCCTGGACCTCAGCTGGCTCTGCCTCTCGGCAGAGGTGGGATGGCATGACAGGGCTGTCAAACTCTTGTGACTCATGTAACATGAGATACATGAAACTTGGCAGCCTCAATTTGAGAGAGGTCTGGTGGCAAGACCACAGGAATGTTCTCTAAGTTGGTATTTGGTTTCCCCTTCTATACTGAATATTTTGAATGTATTGACCTTCTGAGTACGTGCAAGATTAATCTGTCCAGGCCATGGGGTGAGTCTAGGCAAACATGGACTCTTGCTCAGCGAGGTGTTGGTGCTCATGGTTGCTGGTGCTCTGATTTCAGTTAGCGCAGTCTGATTCTGACTTGTTACACTGTTTCATTCAGAATAGAAGCAATTCTCCTGTGGTTGGTTTGGGATCTGAATTATTCACTGATCTAACTGTTGATATGCGTACATATTTCACGTTGAATGCTTAACCGAACAGGGATCTTAGTAAATGTTTTTTGTGTTATTTAAAGAACTAGTAATTTATAGTTCTGTACTAGAACTGGTATTTTGTCCTTGTAGAATATAAATGAGTTACACTTTATATCAAAGAATAAGAGATAGGCATCTGATTCATCAAGTTATCCTGACAGTAAGCTCCGATGTGTTATTGCACTAAATCTGTGGCTATGATAAGACTAGCGATTGCTTTGTCAAAGAGCTTTTAAAATCCATTTTTCTATTGCGTGGTCTTACGAGCAAACATACAGGTACCTGACATATAAATAAATCTGAATACTGACATTCATTCCATTTTATTTCTGCATCTGGTAGCTAATGCTGGGTAGGCTTGTTGAAGTAAGCACAGTGGGATAGTGCTGTATCTTGTGTCCGGTCCATTCTGTGCAAAATAACTGAACCATGCTTTAATAATGTGATAGGACGGAGATGTAAAAATTGGTTACTAAGCTGGTGCACTGAGATTAGAGTTGAACAGAAGGCACTGATGGCTGCAGTGGTTCCTGTGTTAGTAAAGATTACTCTGCTTAAGCCAGAACATGCTCTCCCGCTTGTTGGTATGTGAATGCCACTTTATTCTCAAGGTGTAAGGCTCTTTCAGTGGAGTCTCTGTGAATCTCTTGTATGTATTGGAGATAAAAAGCATTCTCATATAGTATCCCAAATGCTGCTTCTCTGCTATAGCATGTGCTTGGCTTGGGTTTGGTTTGTATTACCACCTGGTATGTGAAATCACAGTCTCTGTGTAGTACATGGAATTATTGGTTTGTATACCTAAAATAATTTTTAGGAATAAGTGTAGTTTGTCCGAAGCACTTAAATTTATTAGTTGCCACCTTTTAGTTTGAAATGTGGATGGGAATAATTGAAAACCCCAAATTCTCAATCCTAGTATGCAAACTTGGAATTCAGGGACACAGTGGGGAGAAACACAAACCAGATTTGGTGCAACTACTACGACAGAGGTGGGTGGTAAACTGGTAAGACTTAAAACCTTTAGAAACTGGGAGCTTAAGCAGGCAGTTGCTCTTGCTTCTGCCTTGGGTGGGGAGAGGAAGATTGCATGAAACAATTCAGGAAACTTCAGTACAGTTTAATATTATGAAAATGGTTACTTCTGCTACCTTTCACATCTGCAGTTCTCTGTACACAGTGATCTGTGAAGAAAACGTTCAAAGGACTCAGTCTAGCAACTTCTATTGATGTGGAAGGCTTGACTGTCTGACACACAACTTGATTTTTAGGCTGATATGTGTGCCTCAGTAGAGGCTGTTTACTTGTCAAGTAATAGTTTCAGAATATACTTTTTTCTCCTTTCTCCTTTAAGAGAAATCAGAGAGCATCTCCAGATTTTTTTTTTTTTTTTTTTAAAGATGTTTATCAGTGGTCAGAAATGAAGTACCCAAGCCACCAGTCGGTCTGTCATGTGGAAGAGCATATCTAAACTTGAGCACTTGGTACTTCTAGGCAAATTGAACCTTGGCCCTCCTGCATGACAGTTGTCCCAGTCACTGGGGACTGTCCCCACTTCTGACTTTTGGCATACCCAGTTTTGACTGGAAACTACTTTGTAGATGCAAGAAATCTAGCCCAAGGAAGCTTTATTACACCCAGTGTATTCCTAGATCTATTTTGCGAACTGCTGTTCCTCTGTACTTATTTCAGAAACCATTTGAACAATTTTAAGTCTAACCACCAACTACTGCTTTGCAACCCTGAAGGCTTAGCTGTAGATGGACTTTCCAGAGGACTGAAGCAAGTGGTTTCCAGGTGCCAATCCCTTCTACCCCTGCTTCTTGTGAGGCAATTTCCTCTGGAGAAGGTTCCTAATGCAGCATTAATTGCTTGCAGTGGATGTTTGTGAGCAGTATACTACCCAAATGACTTGTGAAAATGCCTCTGGTATGTTTAACTTGGCTCAGAGAAAACAGAACCCCAGTGGTGGATTTGAGGGGAAAACATCAGGGTAGAAACTGTCCTCTTCCAGGAACATCCCCCAATACCTGATGGAGGGAGAGAGCGCTCTAACTAATAAATACTCAAAAATTAGAGGAATGGAAACGAGAGATCAGGGGACAGAGATCTCTTGTGGATTCTTTCTGGATGGTCTGCTCAGCTCAACGTTTTTTCCTCAGCATTCAGCAGTTAGGGCTATGTATTTTCCTAGCAGGAGAAGCTTCATGACTTTTTCCCCTATTTATTTTCTAGGATTACTCAGCACTGGGTGTGTGTCTGTGGTTTGGGGTTTTTTCTGTTTTGTTGTTTTTTTTTCCCTTCCCCTGCCTAGGCAACCCTTCTCAAATCAGGCTGCTCCAGCATTCTGTAATTTCATTTACCAGAGAACTTGTTATCAACAAACTGTGCATTCAGAGTCCTGATTGAGCAGGATGTGAGGATCCTTGCTTCTGCACTTCACAGTGGTGGATTGGTGAATTTCTAGATGGAAATCTAGAAACGACAGCATTGTTAACATGCTTTGGAGAACTTGATGGTGATAGATGAAATAATTCTGTCATGCAAACTTAAACTTGCTGAGACTGCTTTGAAAAAAAAAAAGTTGGTCACCCTTCACAGGACAGTATTCAGTTGTGCAAGTTCAATTAACTGTTATTAGGTACCTAAGCAAATTTCTCTTTTTTTTTTTTTTTTTTTTTTGACAAGAATGTTTCTTCCTCATTCTCACAAAACACCCCACTTATGCTATGTGCAGCCCAAATACCTGTCCCAATGCGAGAATTGTTTTCTTGCTTCTTTAAGCTGAAACACAGGAAGCAGAGTTGCTTATCTGTGTCCCAAGCTAACATCAACTGTATAAAGTTACCCAGGTATGCTTATTTGTGTTAGCCCTGTGTAGGAGTTTTCCACACACATTGCAGAGTGGTGAAGTACTTGCTGTATGAAATGCTAGTGTTTCTGACTTGCTTCTGGTATGGATGATAGTTTCATGGCTTTCTGTACTGTTAAGTGACTGTTTGACCCAGCAACTGCCATTTGGTGTTGGTACTTATCAGAATTAAATAATGAAGGTCTGTGACCAACATAAATCCAGAAATAACATTCTGTCTCTGTTGCCCTCTTAATGATGGATGTGTGTTATGTCCTTGGAGGAACAGCCCTGAAAGTACAGCTTTGGAGAAGCTTGTGCATAGTGATGCTGTACACCGTGGTGCTCTCTACAGTTTTGAGTAGGGGAAGCTTTGAGTTTTGACTGTAAGAATATAAAAGCATCAGTCAACTTGAATCTTTGTATTGCCTGTCCCTGTGCAGAATCTATAGAAGTTGCAGTAATTTTTTTCCACTAACACCTTTTTTTAGGTGGTAATAATGGAAAGCCCCTTTATCTGTGTGTTCTCCCAATTATCTTCTGCTGCAGATTTGCACATCTTAAATGTGCTTTAGCTGAAGACATAGTATTTTATAGGTTGCTGCTAACAAACTGGGTGTCTGGTTGTAGAATGACTGCTTGAAGTGTACTAGATCAGAGCAACGTCCTTAAAATCATCATGCTGCTGTCACTGCTTGTATGCAATCCAGGTTTTCCGTCCATCAGGCTTATAAAGCCGTTGAAGTCAAAGCCAAAGCGGTTAAATGTGAGGTGAGCTGTATTGTAAACTGGGTAGTTTATACATGGCACCAAGTCCTAGAGACTCTAGAGAGCTAATCTATATGTACGAGTGAATCATCTGACTTAGGGGGCTGTATAGTAAAAGTTAATGTGTGATCAGTCCTTGCAAAAAAGACAGAACTGACTCTCAAAAACCAGCCAAAGGAAGAGAAAGGCAGTTTTTGCCTGTTAATCATGTAGCTCCTGTTAGGTTGTCAGTTATTCAAGGGTTATGATCTAGTTTATTATAAAACTAGGGTGCTGCTTTTTCCACTTTGTAGCACAGAGACAGTACTTTGCTAGTGTGTGTGTAATGTCCTCTAGTTGTGTGCATCTCGTGTCTCAAGGGGAGGCTGTAGCAGAAGCTGAAACTCACTTGAGAACATCAGGTATGGATGTGGCACCGAGTGTGTAATGCTTCTGACGCTGCCCATGGCATTGATTTGGTAAGTCCTGAGTTGAAATCAAAGCTAATGTTCCCATATAACTGTAGTTCCAGGGTGTCTGCAATGATCTGGTGATGTATATACGCTTTTCTCTTGTGAGAAGCTGTCAAGTCAGCTAAATAGTTGAATGGGGAGAACTGTTTGAGAGGCTCGCATTTGAAGTTAAAACACTTTTCAGCTCTCTGATTAAGGCTTTGGTGTAGAGGTTTGGCTATACTGTAAAACAGCGTAGGCTATAATAGGCAGCATTTGAATTTGATGCCTAACTTTAAGCAGCTCGATTCAAGGAAAAATATTAAAATAATGGATTTGAATCTTAAGGAAGAAATTTATAATTCTTTGCTAGACTAAAGCATTCCTGCGGGGTCTCAGAGGGACTGACAGGACAATTTCTGTACAGGAGCTTTGAGTCCTGCTGTTGCCCTGCAGACACAGAACCCTCCGCAGGAGTGCTGCTGCTCAGGGCTCAAGTGGAGCCCCCTTCCCCAGAGCTGAGGGGGATCCGCAGGGAGCCAGGCAGCAGCCTACATATCTGGATCCCTTCCAGATCACCTGGGTGAGACTAATAACCTTGCCCTGGCAGCCTTCTAAGCAATGTGTGCCCAGCTCCCCCTTCTCTCCAGTCCTTCACGCACCAGGTCCCGGTGGAATTTTGGCCCTCGCGGGGCCACAGGCAGCCTGTCGGCAGCCGTGTCAAGCGGCACGGGGAGCTCGTGCTTTCTGGAGGGCACCAGCTGCAGCCTGCTACCTAATAGTGTTGCACAAATCAAGCTATTTTCTCTGAACAGCTCTGCAACACTGTCACGGCATCTTTCTTGTCATTTGTCTGTCCTGGAGGTGCAGTGCTGTGTTTAGCTTTGCAGAGCTAGTCCCTCTTGGATTCGGAGGCTTGTGTCTTCTGGGACCGAAAGGCAAACAAACAAAAAATGTAAAAAGAATAAAACGTAAACTTTTGTAGCAGGACTGATCTCACTGTGAGAAAGTTCCCTTTGTAGGGAACATAAGATTTTTTGAATATAAAAATTATGTGTGGGGTTTTTTTCTCCTGAGACTACAACATTTGGACCAATGGTTGTGATTTGCCCAGTTACTCCAGATCCCAGTTGTGCAACACTGCAGGTGAAATATTGGTGAAACTGTTAGGATTGGTAGGATTTAAACTACTATTCAGCACTGATTATCCTCAACAACCACTGCACCTTTATGACTTCTAATCATTGGGTTAGAGCTCTTTCCTGTTTGGCTACCAAAATACTATTTCTCATAACCAGTTTATTGCAGTTTGATTAGATTTTGTTCACTATATGTAATCAGTAGCCTTGAACATATTTTTTGAAAAGGTGTAATAATAGCTGTTCTTTAATTGGCAAGTACAGCATCTTCAGAACTAAATTCTGCTGTGATGCTGTTGCTGTGCAAAAGTGCAGTCCTAACTGAGTGGTAGAATTTCTTGTAGAGTAAGTGGAAACTGTTCTTGGCTGGCTGTAGTCTTTTCTGAATGAATGACCACTTCTGCACACCAAGCATCTTTGAGTCTGCAAAAACTGTGAGCTGATTAAACTCCTGACCTGGTTAACGTGAGATAGCCTAAGCATCTTGTATAATTCTTCAATTTGTACTGCAAAATGATATCACGGCAAAGATGCTGCTTTTTTAGTCGTTAGAGACCGTGTTGATCTGCTTTTTCAGGTAAATTAATCAGGTTATAGATTTGTTACACAGAATAATCCACTAGAGCTAAATAATACTGCTGTACTTGTGTCTTGCTTCAGTACAGGCTATGTTGAGAGTAATCCAAATGCTCCGTAAACTAGTTCATATTATAATATGTTAGTGTTAAAGATAGCCAGTCGCTGAACAACTTCTCAGTTTTAGGTGAAGATCTGAAAGGACACGCAATGCACGGGAGCAGATGAGTCTTTTTGTGGCCTTAGCTATCTCATTCCATTGTCACAGTCACTGTACTAGCCAGAATACTGATGAAGTCAGCTACTTGTGTAGCACTCACACTAGGTCTGGGGGCACAGATGCTTCATAAAATAGTTCAGGAACATGAAAGGTTTCAAGTCAGCACACAACCTTAAGTAGTCTCAGTCTGTGCCTAGCACATTGTGGTATATTTGCTTGGCATTAAAACCTGATTGTAAAGGCAAATATTTAATGCAGGAGTTATTTCAGTGGTAATGGTTAAAGCCATCTCTGCTCTGACTTGCCAAATGAATGACTAAGTTGTGGCTCATTGTTAGGAAACAAGAATCCCCCCCCCCCCCCCCCCCAGGGTTATGACTGGCATTTTAGCCACCACCTTTGCAGCATGGCTGCTTCTGTGGAGTATTTCTGCCATTTTTGTACTTGCTGTTTTGTGAAAGCTTTATACTTCTCAGTCAAGAGAAGATTAGCAGCAGATAAAAAGTCTTCACTTAAATGCCTGTAGACCTAATACTCAGAGGGGTATTTTAAAACAAAATTTTAAAACCCCAACCAACCAAAAAAAACCAAAACAGAAAACCCCAGAACCACCAACAGCAACAACAGCCCCCCCCCCCCCCCCCCCCAATTTGTCTTGAGAATCCAAGGTGTAATGGCTATTCTGCACTGCTTCCCTGTGTATTTGCTTCTGTACTAGATTTGACTTCAGCTAGATGAGAAGCAAGTGGGGAATGTGGGGCAAGTTAAGAAGATTGACAACTCTGTAAAAGAGGAGAAACATGTAATGGAGAGTAGAAAGGTTGCTGAGAGGACCAACCAGTTGTTCAGAACAGGTCAGCCCAACTTCTACTTTGAATGTTTGAAGTTTGTTCAAAGGAACATGGGCAGCAAGGATGCTGATGGCTGAATTTTCCTTAAATAATGAGAAATTACAATAAAGAATGTATGATGAGAGGCTTAGATATCTGAAAACTATCTTGAAACTTGTGGGCTTTCTTTTTTGCTCAGCTTTAAAGTTTGACTTATTTGCTGTATGCAGGTGGCTGGGCAGACCTAGCATGAATTCACAAAGCATTTTTGTTTTTGTAATCTATTACCACCTTTCTTCCTACCCTGATAATATTTCAATCTTAGAAGGAAAATTCCTGTGAATAATCACGGCTCACTGTTTTGTAACTTGAAGATACCAAAATGTATAAATGTACCCGTGAAATGGTAGCAATGGAGAAAATCAGTTTAGCTGAATTCCAGGAAACAGGGAAGGTGAGCAATATTTGTAACCCCTGTGTAGTCAAAGAACTTGACACTGATTAGGATTGTTGAACATAGGGCTCTGACAGTCTCAGTCTTGTTTGTGCTTAGCTATTCAATCAAGTCTTTCAAAAAGAAAGACTTGAACCTTGACCTTCCCTAGAAGTGCCATAATAAATGTGCTATTGTTTTTTTTTTTTTGAAGGTTCATCTCCTTACTTTCATTTTGACCTGAAAGTTTATCCTTCCTTGTACAAGAACGTAAGCTTCTTCTACACAACTTAGTTGCGATAAAATAGCAAAAAAACCCCCACCCCAAAGCATCTTCCTGAAAAGTTGATGACTAATTTAACCAGGAAGTAATAACTTAATGTCATTCTTACAAGTTACTAAAGAGTAACAGACTGAATAATGATCTCATGGAAAACCATGCACAGCCTTTCTGTAAGATGGCAATGGATAAACGAATGATAAATAAGTATATAATTGACCGTGTATGCAGTTGTATACTGCACCATACTTTGAAAACCTTGTGAGTAGTCTGTGCCACTTTTAGCAATGAATGCTGTCTTAATGAAGCTACAAATGAGAGCCTGATTAAGTCATTAGAGAGCGCTGGAACAGCCAAGCGAGAGGCTTGTTGGTGTTCTCATCTGCGCATTCAAATAGGTAGCTTTGGTTTTGTTTGATCATGCAGTTAATCTCAAACAATAAAGTACACTTGCTTACTTATGCCATCTTAATAGCCAGCATTTGTCATAGGCTTGTGTATGCTTATCTCTATTACTTCCGTGAGTTTCATCTTGTCAGTTGCTGTAGAACAGAGTGGAGGAAAGGCATGTGCGTTTGCAGAACTTCCTGGTCTGGGGGCTTGCACCTACAAATCTGCAAAATACTAGATGCCATTTCTAGGCTCTGTTTTGAAGTATCTTGGTTATCTAAGTAAAAGACGGACTTAATTTACTTGCGAGAAAAGTCACTGGACCAGTCTTCCACTTCTGAATACAGAGTTCTCCTGTAACTTACCTTACAATAAAAATCAGAAGTTGGCAATTATTAAAGGAAGAAAAACTGTGTTATCAAGACACTGTATAAATCCATTTGAATGTCTGAGTGTATTGTGTGCTTACAAATAATAGTTTAAACTTGAAGACAGAGAAAACAGCCTAACATCCTTAAAGACAGGCCAACAAGGATGGCCAGAGTTTATGAACAATTAAATAGATAAGGATTCTCCATCTTAGAAAAGCAATGACTATGGGCAGGGAAAAGAAGGGTCCAAAAGCAGTTGAAGCTTTCCATTGAACCAGTGCTCTGAAGACTGAATCACTGGAGACCATGAGTTTGGGGAAAGCGCTAGAGCATTACAGACCACAGTCAGGTAAACTGGTTGTAGTGTAATGTGTTGACATATGAAATGCCTTAAATGGCTTCTGACTTAAGTGACTGTGGTAATCGTGACCATGTAGTATGGTTTTCTGCTGAAATACAGATGCTGATGGTGCATTTTGTCTGGTATCAAAGCATGTTTAGTTGATTAGAGCACTTCTAGACTACCTTCCTGCATGTCTCGGTACACCCTCTCCTTTCAGATTTATTCCCCATCCCCCTTCATACAGGCTGCACAAACCCGTAGCTGGGTTTGAGTAAATGCTGTGTGATGGTGGGGGTGAAAGAACCAAGGTCCAGGTGGAGTACCAGGAAAAGTGTAAATTATGACTGTCTGTGTTGTGACACTAACACAAACTGACTTGCATTTTTGTAGTGATTTGTAAACTTGTAGGTTGAATTATCTATTGTAATTGATATGGTTTTGATTCCTATTTACCCAGTACTGAATGAGTCACTGTCCCTCTGCCCTCGTACAGAACATCCCCAGACCCACCTTGTAGGTTAGTAGAAGTGACAAGATCTTGCTCTGAGCCCAGTTCTGTGTGGTGTAGTGTAGTGTGTTTTTCCTGGATCTGGGGCTGCTGGCAGCTGATCTTTTAGGGGAATCTGCTTGCCAAGCTCCTTTCCCTTTTTTTCAAAGTGATACTTCTGTTACTCCAAGCTCTTATATCTCTTGAGGAAGGGGAAAGCTTAGAGCTCTGATAAGTAAGACTTTTTTTGCAATGTGTAAGCACTTGAAATATACAACTGAAATTTGGCAAATTGAGCTTTACCGAAGGCATGAAACAACTGAATTCTTTTGCGCTGCACTGTAGAGTGTTGTGGAGGCCAGGCATGCATCATGCTTGTTGATGCAAGACAAACTCCAAGCAAGTTTATTGGTAGTATTTAGTTTAGAATACCCCAAGTCATTAGTTGCCAGGAACAGTGTATTCTTGGGAAGGAATGTTCTTGGGAAGGGCAACTGTTGTGTCTGTGCATCTGCTACTGATCACTACTATGGAGGATATGCTGGCTGAAGTTAATTTTTCATTCAGCCTCGTATGGCAGATCTTAAATCTAAAGAATTTTTCATTGCCAGGAAGTGTTCTTATAAGCCTGATGAATGTATTAGTACCTGCAGAGTTACAGAATGTCGATTTTTTTTTTTAAAGGACTAATGTTCATCTAGGTTACAGATTTTTATACACTATAGTTAATCCTTAGGAATACCTCACTTTTTATGCAGGACACTTTCAGGACTCTAAATGTGGATATGAAGCTGTAGTTGAAGTTGGTCTAGTTGCTCGTGAAAGTATTGATTACTAAAGTGAAAATTTGCTTTAAAAATAGTTGAATCAATGGTTTATTACTGTATATTCTTTGGTTATGTGGAAGTCCAGAGCACTGCATGAGCAGACTTCTACACGTACATGTGCACATTCGTATATGCAACTTTAACACACTTCCTCATTTCTCTACTTGGTCTCAAAACTACTTTTATTTTTCTTGGAGCTTTTTCAGTGTTGATTGGATCAAGGTTTACTTATCTGCCTGTGCTGTTTCAAATTTTGGCATTATTAGCTATGCATACTGTAAGCTAGCATGTCATTCTTTAAATTCTTGGGATCTCAGTCTTGTGAAGTCTTGGCATATTGAAGTTCCCTGTTTTCTGTAGTAAGAAAGCTCTTGAAAGAGGCAAGACTGCTGGTTGGATCTGAGCTAATGCTGGATCAAAATGGAATCTTAACTTTTTGTTGCATGACGAGGTGAGCAAGCTGTGTAATGGGCTAGTCTCCAGACAAGTAGAAACTAGTTTTAATGTGTCAAAACAACAGTGAAAGCAAAGTTTGCAAATATTTTTCAGCAGTTGATTCTGTGATTGACTTAAATGAATGGAAAATTATTCAGGACAGGTTCTTGCCCTGCCTTCAGGGAAGACTTTTTTGGAAGAACTCTTGAATCTGCCTTAGGTTTCCTAATGGAAGATGTAAATGAGGGTGCTGAAATTGTTCATGCTTCTATAGCGATTGAATAATAGTATGTAGGCAAAGGATCTAGACCAGCTTAAGGGAAGAGGAGATTTTAAGATAGTTAAGCCATTTCATCTTGGGGGAGGAAGGGGGGGACAGAGGAGGGTGCTGTCTGATCTCAGTAGCTTGTTGTTTCCTTGTTCCATGGTCTTTTTACCCTCAGTCCGAGACAGATGCGTAAAGTCCCACGTAAAGACAAGGTGGTGGGCCAGAAGCCACTCTGTTTGGTCCACAGTGAGCACGCAAATTCCTGCAGTTCTAGAATGGTCTTAATTTGAGTGCTGCTTTTGTACTCAAAACTGTTTACGGGCCCTACAGGCTGTCTGGAAAGCTTTATACTTTTCATTGGTATTTAAAAGGATTTATTTTGAACGTAATTATTCAAGATGTGTTTCCAGCTGATGAAAATAAGGGTTAAGGAAAAATGTCAGATTTTTGAATTGTGCATTCTTGCTTTTAGCAACTTAACCTGTCACTACTTAGTATGCTGGCTTTATTTTACACTTTCCAAAGTATTTGCTGATAAGAGCTTGTTTTCTTTCCCCTGCTGTGGTTTCCAAAATGGTTTATGTAGTTTCTGTGAGGATTTAAATTTCTTCATTGGAGAACAAATCAAGAGTTGGTTCTCTTGTCATGGCAAACTTGTTTCCCAAAGCAGTCATCGATTCCTGTACAAGAATATGACCAGAGAATTATTCTTCAATGTGCCTAATCAACATCAAGATAGCCGAAGTCTCCCATTATTATTATTATTATGTTTTCTGATCTTGTAGCTTCCTTGACCTGTCTCAGTATATTGCAACCAGTATTGTCAACCTAGTTGAGATGGTCAATAGTGCAGATCAAATATTCTGTTTTTCTGTTATCTCTGGATTTTTAGTCTGTAGGGACTCTGCTAGTCATTGTGGTTAACTTACAGTCAAATAATTTCAGACTTTAATGTAATTCTCACAGTAGTGTACGTTTTTCTGGCCACCCTATATACTTAATCCCGATGTTCATGTCTTGCTGCTTTCTTCCCACCAGATTTCAAATTTGTCATTATATCAGTATCCTCATTTGAGGATACCATGCTCTGGTGTCTGCATTTTAGTTAAACACCACTGACCTGTTTGCTCATTGTTTTTGATGGCAAGTGTTCTCCTCCTTCCTGTTCTTTGATTGGAGAGTGGAATTTGTCACTCCAGATGTGTGATGGTGTTCAACACCTGTTCAATTTCCCTGTTCTTCGGTTGGGATGTTGACCTTTGTTGATGAACGCATCTTCAGCCCGATTCCCTTGTTGGATCCAGTGACCTCTGTCCCTCCCATTTAGACTTTATTGCTCTGAAAGTGACCCTTCTTCCCGCCAGATCCTCCACCCCACTGCAACCACATCTTATAAACCTGAAGTTCTTCCTACCTCTGGTCTCATTTCTGGTACTAGGAGCCTTTCATATGGAGTTGTGCTACGGGGGTCATCTAGCTGCTTTGGACAGTTTGGATGTTCTCTCGTTCACGTCCTTGTGGTTTTGGTACCTGGGTGCAGTCTTAGTGCTTGCTAGGAACTTGTCCTTATATGTTGCAAGGCCTTTTCTTTAGTTTTTTGGTTGTTTCCCCATCCCCTTCTGCTTCTGTAGGGTTTTGGGTGAGGATATGCGGCTCTGCTCTGCTGGAGATGATGCTGCAATTGTTTCCCCACTTGGCTAATCTTGTGTCATCTTTATAGAAGACGGAGGCTGTTGCTGTGTAAGGAATTGCTCTCCAGTGACTCTGAAGGGGTCTCATGCATCTATCTGTTGGCTACAGTACAGTGTACTGCTGTAACCCCAGAGCTGATTATGAACCTCCCCGTCTTCTCTTTATTTCAGGTCAGATGTCTTTAGACAGCTCTTTGAAGATCTTGAGCTGCCTCTGCTGTGCATTGCTTCCTTGAAAGGCAGGAAGGAGGCCTTCAGTGCAGAGAAAAACTTCTGTCTGGGGTTGTTAATGCTCTTTGCTATGTGCATCAAGGGATGAACACTGAAGTTTTTCTTCACTGCGATTCTTAGGGGTTGCTCCTATGTTGCTGCTCTGGTGTCTGTTCTAGACCTGAGCTTATACAGTAGCATTTCATCATTATTACAATTTAGATCTCTCTTAATTTCCTCTCTTCATGCAAACTTGTACATAAGAACATAGGTGTGACCAGACATGGTCAGACTAAAGATCCACCTAACGCTGCGTCCTGTCTCCAGCAGTAACCAGGGCTAAATGCTGAGTGAAGAGTATAAGAACAGGATGAGCGTGTAGTGATTCTTCCCTAGAGTTCTCCTAGCTGCTTGCGGCTTGTGACTGAGAGATTCTTGAGTCAGTTTGGTATTCAGTTTTGGACAGATTTTTCTTACATGGCTCTTAGCCGCTTGTGTTTAAGGCTGTGTAAGCTTTTGGCTTGCAAGCACCGTGCAGTAAGAAGCTTCACAGCTTGACTACACACTGTGTGAGGAACCATGCCCTTTTGTTGGGTACCTGCTATTGGAAGAGGGAAAAATGATGGTTCATTCTATCATGTTGTCCCTCGGATATCTTTTTCCTGTTGAGCCAAATCTTTTGGGTTTTTCCTTTGCTTGCCTGGAAGCCAAGCAAGCCAGGTATCTGAGAATGCAACCCTAAAGTCACACTTGGTTGCAACTGACCAAAGGGTTCAAAAGTTGCTTGGCAGTCCGGGAGGCGGAAATGGCTTCTGAAGGTAAGGATGTACGGATGGCATCATTGTAAAAGCCTAATTTGCTTAAGGAAGTTGGTCAAAATAGCTGCACTGGATTCAAAGACTAATAGCTTAAGAATGCTTACTGTCTTAAAATCCTGTTTTGGCTAATTGTTTTTCATTTATTTTTAATTCCAGAATTTTTGAATCCTCTTGGGAAACATGAAAACAAAGAACTACTTTTTAAATATCTTTCAGGACAGTTGACGCATTCCAGGGAAAAGCTGTTTTCTGCAAAGTTCAGAAGAATCTGCATTCTCTGAGATTTTAAAAAAGTATAAAATGAAAACAGTTTAAAATTTAGCCTTCAAAATGAATGTTGAAAAGTCAGATGACAAAGCAAAGAATGGCTTGAAGTCTTCCTTACTTATAAGGGATGAAAACAGAAATAACTACGCATGTGACAGAGCTACACCTTCCACAAAGAATTGTGCCACCAAGATATATGGTAATTCAACTGACCAAGGTATAGTGACTGAACATGAAGATGATACCATTCTTGAAAAGAAAAGTGACTTCAGAAGTACTTTTTTAAAACAGCAGTGTATTGAAGCACTTAATCTGCAGGAGGCACCTGGTGAATACAACTGCACAGGAGTTCTGTTGGGAGATGCAGATGCTCCATGCAAGTCTTCTGTGACTGAACAGACTTGTGTATATGCTTTGAACTGTGACTTGAAAGAAACAACAGAATTACTGAAAGGTAACGTTGCTATGGCAAAAATGCAAGATCAGAGGTTCAAACAATCAGTGCCTTACAGTCAGACTGACTCTAAATGTGTATTACCTCTTCTTGCTTCAGAGCAGAACACACAGTCCCTGATAAATGACAGGGCATTCTGCCACCTGAGCACATTGGATGTTACTAATGTCATAGGTGAATCTCTGGGAACTGATCAAAATGATGACATGCATCTGAGAGAAACACTAATCTCTTCTGAAGTATGTACGAGAGAGAAATTTGATGGAACCAGCTCAGAAATACCTAATTTCTCCACTACAATAGTGGCTTCAGAAAGTCCAGATGCCTATTCGGAACTTGAAGTATGTCGTCCTGCCTCTGCAGGTGTCGAACACTATCTAAAAAACACTAACAAGACTGATAAAGAATCACAGGAAACAGAAGCACAGTCTGTAAAACTAGCTGCTGGATGTATGGATCCTTACAGGAGAGATGCATTATCACCATGCATTAATATTAATGAAGATGACCAAGTGAAATCCTTGCAGGATGCCGCTGACTATGATGAAACTGGTAATTCTAATGCTGAAACATGTGTGGATAGTCCTGTAAATAATGTGCACCTTCTCCCAGTGGATAAAATGGATGGAGAACAAGTATCAAAGAAAACCAGTGAACCCTTAACCAAAGAACAAAGTATCTCTGGAAATGCTTCTCTTCAGGATATGCACAACACCACTTTCATATCTTGCAGTGTACCAAAATTGAAGAGGACTGTTATGCCTGACCTGAAATGTGAAGCAACTTTTGTGGTCTTCAGTCCTATGGCTGATGAAAGTGATTCTGTTATATGTACTTCAACCCCTAAAGAACGATCACAAAATACAACTTTTTCTGTTTCAGCTTTGGCAGAACTTGGAGGCAAGTCTCCTAAACTAAGACCAAATGATGTGTTTGTAGGAGGGCATAATAAAAGGCCTTCGCTTAAAGCTAGTTCAGGTCAAACTGCAGGAAAACCAGTGGGCAGGTCTCCTATTGTGTCAACAATAACCAAAGCGAAGAAATCTGAGATTGTTAGTTTTCCCAAACCTAATTTCAAAAATGTTAAGCCAAAGGTTATGTCTAGACCTGTGCTACAGTCAAGAGACAGTCCAGCATTAAAACGGTCTCCCCAGTCTCCCCAACTATCAGCTGTCTCCTCATCTTCACTGGCTGCTTCCCCGAGGCAGTTGTCCCCCTCTGTAAAAGTGCTGAAAAAGAAAATGGATCTAGCTAAAGATACTAAAGTGGAATTGCCTGTGCATAAGCCCCATAAGCTACATCTTAACAAACACCTCTTCACTAGCCAAGTCGTACATGCCACAACACATCCCAGAAACGCTTCCCACAAGGCTTCAAAGACACCTGCATTAAAGCAGAATCCGGAAGACGTTGGCAAAGAAAGCTCTACCCATTCGGCATGCTCCTTGGTTTCTGCTGCACTTCCAATGTGTGTAGAGAACTCAGAGGAGATGCTGAATGAGAAAATGGAAAGTTCAAACTCTTTAATGCAGCCCTGTGCTCAAAACATCTACCCGACAGGAGGTGAAAAGGAGCAAAGCAGCAACATGGGAGTTCTTGTGGAAGCAGCCTTGATAAAAAATGTGGCAAATGAAACATTTGACCTGCACTCTGTTCCTCTGGTAAGCTTTTCTTCTTTCCATACTTAATTATATGTTTTGTACATTTGGAAAAAGGGAATTCTGCATTGGAAAGTGTTGAATGGAAATTGGGGAGTGGGTTTTGTGTCTACAAATGTAACTGTAGTGTTGATTTCTGAGGTGAAGTCTCTCCCTAATAAAGGGAGTGAAGAAATATTGTTTTACAAACTGGTTGCACTTGGCCTCAAGTGTGATTTAATATCTTCAGCCTTCATCTTACTCCGTATAAAAATTTTTTTTGTAAAGTCTTTTTAAGACAATGCAGTTGGTAAGATTTCTAATAAAAGCAAACAAGTCTTAATTTAGTCAAACTGGTAAAATTGCATAACGTAACTTGGTGAAGCTATTCTAAATATAGCTTTAATATGTGCTTTTATCAAGATAATTCTAGTGGTGCTGTAACTTTAAATAGACATTAGAGGTAAATTGCTGTTTTCAGTATTTTCTTTTCTTTCAAAACATGCTTTAGAACTAAATTACACTTTTAAAAAATTACTTACAGAAATGTTGTGCATATATTAACAATAATATTAAATTGCACAAAACCCAAAGACGAACAAGTTGGTCAAGTGTTTTATTTTTAACATCTTAATTTAACTGTCTGCTTTGAATAATTTGGGAGTTTGTTTATTTGAAGTAGAACCGGGACTCATTAGAGTAGTTAAGAGTAGCCAGGAAATATTTCTCATGCGGAGGGCATATACCTGGTTTTGGGCAGTCAGCCAGCTGGAAGGTGCAAACTTCCTGGCCGGGAGGTATGCGTGCACTGGTTGGTTGGGAAATATTTTCAGATGAGTCAGCTGCCTGTCAGGAGAAATGTGCTGTTTTCAAACACTCTGAAAGAAGGTTAAAAGAAATGGAACGGTGCGGAAAAAAGGGAAGAGCTTTGGGGGTTGGGCCGACCAAGATCTCAGGAGGCATGGTAGGGACACAGAGATGGGGTCTTGATGCTATATAGAGTCCCTCCTGTTGTTCACTTGTGGGTTCAACAGCTTATGTTAAATTGGTGAAATGGAGGCAGCAGCTCTTACCGGTAAAACTGGCGTTGTCTGAATTTTTGTCGGGCTTTACTGATTGGCCAGAAAAACTCCAGTAAAGCTCAGTATACAGAGGAAGCTACTTAAGGCAAAACAGAAGCAGCTATTCATTTTTGAAACATTACAGAAGAAATTAGTGCATAACATTATTTATTATGATGAATAATTTAACTTGAAAACCTAAATGAACATGAAAGCGAGGATGGTCTATTTTAGTTCTAAAGTCTTTCAGAGCCTGGATTCTGCTTCAGTCCTTTTTCTTGCTGCTGAGGGTTGGAGAGAATGCTTTTAATTCACCCTGCTGCCAAGGTGGAAACCCTTGTGATAGTAATTGTTCTGCTGGTACCTGGAAAATCAATAGAGCAAATTCTGTAAAATGTGGAGTAGACCAATCAGACTAAACAAGAGGTCTTCTGAAAAGTACAGGTGAACTTCTGAAAATGAAGACGAGGATTGGAGTCAAAAGTAGAAAGTGCATCAATATGACCAAATTGCTGCATATCGGCTTGAGTCACAGAAAAGCACATGAAGAGCTGTACATTCTTATGAGTTTACCTTCATAAACTTAACTTTACAGCATGAGTGGTCATGAATTAGTGTCTACGTAAACTGGATCAAGAATTCTGTATGAAAGGTCGATGAGTGCTACATATAAACCAGTTATTTTAAACCTGTCCTGGGTCTACTCCTGAATTTGTTTTATCTATGGCACCTGAATATGAAAGATTTTAACCTGTTTCTGTGCTGTAATGTAAGACCTAGACCAGGAAACCCATTGTAAGGGCTGTGATGTTTCAGGTGGTACAGGACAACTAACTTCTCAGTGCATTAACTTGTGTAGTTGCTTGGTAAAGAATTTGTCTTGAGATTAGGTGCAGTCATGTAATTGAATGGCTTAATTAGAGTTTGGGGAGGAAGAGGAAGAAATCCTGATGTAAAATGACCTCTGTAACCTCTTTAGTGTGTGTCATTACCAGTGATTAGCTTCAAACTAATAGTTTTGTGTTGCTGAAGGCCATTCAGGAGATGATTCTTGAGGTTCTCAACTGCAAATGTGAACAATATGACAGCGAACAGCTAAGCATATCCCTTACCTGTGTGGTCAGTATTTCATTACAGATGCTGGAAAGGGAGATTGTGAGCTTCTCACAGTGGTGGTGTGTGGCTGTGGTTTTTTTGGTTTTTTGTTGTTTTTTTTTTTTTCTCCTGGTTGTTTTTTGGTTTTTTTGTTTTTGTTTTTAAAAAAACAGATGCCTTCTGTGAAAGATGGGACAACACAAGGGAGAAACATACTGAAGAAAGGCCCAATCACTCTACGAAGTGTATCAGCTCCCAAGGTTAAAATGGTTCCACCTGTGTTGCCCTTGAAGAGAGGTTGTGAAAATAAAACTATCAGCACAATTAAAGCACCTTCCCACAAAGGAGCTGTTCTGTCATCAAGCTCTGGTAAGAGAACTTTTCACTGGAATACTACCACTTAACCAGTTTCTTAAAATTAAGATACCATATTTAATGTACATTCTGACAGAACTTTTAGGATGGTACAGAGCTGTATTTTTGATGCTAAATATGATTCTATCTAAATTACAAATTGCTAGTACAATGGGGGGGAATGCAGGTTACACCTCATTATTGTAAAACCTCATCTTATAAGGAATGTGTTTAGGAGGGTGTGGTGCTGTTAGAAGAAAAAATATTTAAATATTATTATTTATAGTTTGGTTATATGACAGTACTTTGCAGAATTAAAACTACAGTTACTTGAAAAAGGTAAAAGTGAAGAGGAGAAAATGCAAAGCTCAGGTACAAAGCATTTACGATGAGCAACTGTACGCTATCCCAACAGGAATGAGCCCTTATTTCAGGACATAACATATTTTATTCAACCTAATTTTAGTATAGCTCTATGGTTTCTAGAAAGGGGAGAACATAATTGAAGGAGAGACTACTGCTTGAGCTGCTAATTAAGCTCAGACTGATTAATACCAAGGGGGGGGTGGATTTCACATCTAGTCTGTAGGCTGCTGTCTGGTGACTGGAAACTACATTCTGTAATTGTATTGTAGAGATTCAGAAATGCTCTTGCAGGTTATGTGCTTTTTTAACCAAGTGTGGCAATATAGCTAATTGCAAAGGCAGCCTGGCTATAAATGACTACACTACAATACACTGTAATTTGGTAAGTGTGCACACCCAGCTATACCCAGTAAAACCTGTTCTTTTTTTTTAACGCACTCAATCTAAGATTATAAAACAGTCCAAAGTACTCCTCTTAATTATATACAGGGGTAAAGTGTGATAAAATCTGTATGTATAGTCCCTTACGGGATGAGTCCCTCAAAGAAAGTGGATATTGGCTATTCTCTGACTTGAGCCTTGGTAATGTAAGGGACTTGCTCAGTGAACTAGGTACCTACCTGTAAGCCACCAATTTCTTGAAAGACTCATCACCTCTCTAAATACCAATTCAGAGCTTTTCTATCTGTAATTATGCTCTTAGAAGAGCTGAGGTGGATATAGATGTAGATGTATATTTGTCCCTTAGATTATTAAGCCAGAGTAGATTTATGACACCATCACTAGAAATAAATGTAAGTATGGCTGGGTTATGGGACTAACTTCTTCCCTTCATAAAAAAAAGGCGGCGGGGGGGGGAAATCAGATGCACTTTCAGAAGAAGCAGAAGTCACTTGCTGTTGAAAAATAAAAACCTTTACTCCCCAAGTTTCTTTAGCTAAACTTGTCACTCCTTAACTCATTGTATATTGAAATTATGGTAGCCAATAGAATACCTTCCAAATTTTTCCTGTTGGAAAAAGGCTGCTTAAGGTAAAAGCATGAAGCAGTACCTCAACATTTCAAACTCATGCTATGATCTGATGAGACTGGAACTTTGATGCTGCACGAGAAGAATTTTTTTCTCCATGCCCTCTACCCAGCCCCCCATCAATGCGCCCCATTCCTAGCACTTTCTACCTTTCATGTTGCTTATGCAGCATTTTGGTGCTACAAAGTAGGATTTCATGCATTAAACTATATCAGGTTAACTTCCCCCATCCCTTGCCAAGGGAGTGCTTAAACATGGTTTGTTGTTCCCTGCTAAACATGGTACTGATGCAAATCAGGAGGATGGGAGTATGGGGTGCGAGAAGCAAGGATGGGGAAAAGTAGGAATTACTTGGTATTGCTGCCAAAGCCCTACTGTATTATGCAACCACACCTTTCAGGTAAAACCCTATCTACTGCTGCTTACCTCATCTGTTTTAAAAAGTTTTCAAGTCAAGTAAAACTGTACATACACTTACTGTGGCGAAGTGGCAGCTTGTAAACCAAACCCAGTTATCAGTTTTAGCTAAAGCCTTCCTGTAGGGAATAACTATTTCTTCCAGTTAAGTGATTTGAACACTTTGGTATTATACTTGTGCCTTGGTATAATTCCAACAGTACAGATAAATAACTCCGTAGCTGTACAGTTGTTTGCTGCCAGGATTTCTCCAGACTACAGACAAACTAGCTAAATCCAGGATGGAAAGGAATTCTGAAGGTCACTTAGTCCAGCCCTGCCCCGCCTATAACTGGGTCAGCACTGAATTCAGACTAGGTTGTTCAGGCATTTGTCAAGCTGAGTCTTAAAAATGTCCAAGTCCTGACGACGTCATTGCTTCCTAAGGTACTAACGTAAAATGGAGCTGATTCTTAACCAGTTGCTGGCTGTATTTGGATCGTTGGGCAGGAAGACAGTGTAGTGAGTCCATTAAATACTCTGAGCAAAAGAAGTGATGGTATAGCTCTGTGTCATCCCTCACATTTGTGTGTTGAGGGAGAGTAGCAGTCTATCTGTCCAAAACGTATTAGTATATGTATTATTCCCAGAATAACCAAGAGCTTGTGAACAGTGGATTGTATCATGCACTGTCATTTTGAGTGGGAAGCAGGAAACTCCCCTACAACCAAGAAATAAAAGAAAAACATGCCCTGTATAAAACACCAGTTATGACATCCTTGCAACTTGGCAGGAGTTGAGATTTTGGTAATTTTTTTCACTTGTAAATGTAAACCTTAAGTTTTGAGTGGTAACACACTAACCCAGTAGGAAGCATGTGTTCTAAGGAAATTCCCAGATCTTCTCCTGAACAGGAGATAGCAGAATGAGAGGAAACTTGTATCTCAAACATTATATTTTTGTGAGGTTATTTGCAGAGCATGTTAAGCTAGAAATAACTGTTTTATTTATTTCAAAATGGTTGCTGACCACTGTTCACCAGTATTGGTGCATCTTGGCTGGAACTTGGGAGTTTTTGCTGAATTAAAAATTGGTTCTCTAAAAGGTGAGCCCAGTTTGATTCAGTGTACCAAAGTGGTTTGTGAAATGGTGAAGCCCCATTTCTGCAGCAAATCTACAAATCAGGTCACAGTTGCAAGCTAGATGCCTCAAAATGATTTCTGTAACTATTTGTCTCCATTTCTCCATAAGAAAGAATGACTTGCAATCACATACTCATTCTCAAACAAAAATCTTAATTCTCTACAGCTAATTTTTCCATGGTGGTATGTGCAGATTTCTGTAGTACTGGATGGCAGGCAGTATGCATTTTGCTATGTTAGTTTTCTATCAGTGAAAATATTTATTAGAATTCAAGACACAGAATAAGGTGTTTGAGTTACCTGGTTTTTACCGGAAGGCGTGTGTAATTTTGGAGCCCTGGCTCAGGACTTTGAACCAGTCCTGAAATGAAAGCAACTATTGTTTTTGTTCCCAGCAAATGCATACAGCCTTCTAATTGGATGTACATAACTACTGTGGAGGAATAATAGCCTGCTAATAGTTGAGGTATTACAGTTTGGGAAGAGTCATGTCTTTCCCCCACTTGAAGGGAGGGGTGGAAGGGGACTGGAGAAGCCAAGGAGGTTTGGCGGTCCCATGGAACATGACTCCAAGATCTACAGTCAGCCTGCCCCAGCAACCGCATGTTACCACCCGTGCAGTTGGATGGAAGCACTGTGACAGTTTGAGCCACAGGAAATTGTTTGATTTGTGTTTGAACAGCATAAAAATAGGGATATAAATTACTTACTTTAGATCTAAAAATGTAAATGCCCACCACTGCCTTTTTTTCTCTTATTGCTGACTACAACCTACCTGTAAGTATGTAAGAAAGGAGCTTTACTTGCATGTAAGATTTCTCATATGCTAATACTTCACCTACACTTCTGCCTTAAAATTACACCATTGCTTTAAATTGGTTCCCACTGTATGAAACTTCACGCTGTTGTTGATATCTTAACTATGAGAGCTCTGTCAAGTTCTGTGTAATTGAAACTATTTGGAGATATGAAAGCATCAAAAATATTATTCCTCTACTTACTGTTAAAGACTTCCAGAAATTAAGGGAAGCTATGTAAATCATCTTTGTAACCAAAATGTCTTTCACTGTCTGACAGTTATTTCTGACATTCTGGGTACCATTTTGTCTCTGATTTAAGTCACTGATATCCAATTAGCAGAGTTATGGCCCTGTGCTTTACTTACCTTTCCCATGAGTCCAATCCAGTGGTATTCCTTCTTTCTTTTGCTAGTATTTTCATAGCATTTAACTAGAGTAATGAAAGCTTGGGTAGAGAGAAGCTTGACAGTCTGAATTCTGTGTTTCCTTGAAGAAGATTTTGGACAAGTGAGACCTTTTTGTTATAAAAAGTTGAACATACTGAAGGACTTTTCTGGTGTTCTGCAACTAACTGAAGCACTGGAAAAATATTTCCTATACCATATGGGGAATTATGTTTTAAGTTGCATTCGACCACAGCAGGTTTAGTGATACTTTGAAGTACTGATTTGCTTGTTAGTTCATAATTGCTGAATTCCTTCGGTTGAATTTTGGCTTGATCTTACACTTAAATGTGTAATTCGGAGAAGCTTCCAAAGTTAAAACCAGAACAGGCCATGACAGATTAAGACTGTGTTCATTATTGAGTGTTGTTGCTGTTTATTGCACAAAGAAAGGCTTTTCAGATGGAAAATTGAAACCAAATGGCTTCAGTGGGTTTTCATACAGCTGGAAACATATATAAACTTGATAATTCAGGACTTTTTGGTATAGCCCTTCACAATACTAGTGAAGCAGAACCAAAACAGTTCAGTTCCAGTAAGCATTCCACAATCCTTGAGTTTGTTCTGACACTGGACCAGGAGCTAAACCAAACATGGTTAATGCAAATCACTTGTCAGCTTGCATCATTCCTGCTATCTACCATGTGACTCTTTTAAAGTTGGATTGTCAAGAAGAAACAAAATATTTTTAAAAGGCAAACATAACTTCCAGGTTCTCTGGCCTTGAAACAGTCAGGACTTTTCTCAAAATGCTGGAGTGGAGAGTTACTTGTAAGGGTATCCTTATACTTTCTCATGAACAAATTTGAAATGCACCAGGGTCCACAAATAAGGCTTAAAATTTAGTTTCCACCAGTCTTTTTATGCCTTTTTTTTTTTTTTTTTTTAACTTTGCAGAACAGCCAGCTTTTTTTATGGATGCTAAAAGGAGGTTCCTCATACACTAGCTTGTCCAAGATCATTATTTGTACTTATGAGTCTAGATTACTTGGTCCCCTCTTCCCTTTCTTTAATGCATATGTAGGGCTTCATTGCAGTAATTAAAGCTTGTGTTAAAAGTGAACTTAAAACTCCCATATTCCCTTTCAGAGGTGTAGGAGGGAGGAAACCAATACATGGGTCTCCATGGAGCATAATGTCTGTAGTCTATAGTATGACATAAAGCTTGTCTATAATCCCTCTTTGGTCATCTTCACCCAGAGCGCTCCACTGCATAGTGACTGTGTATCTCATAACCAGTTCTCTTTTAATTTGTAGTATAGAGTGGGGGAAGACTTATGCAATGTATCTGAAAGGACTTTTGTTGAGCTGATCAGTTTGTGAGAGTTCAGAAGGCAGTGTAAGTTGTGAGGGCTTAGGAGCCTTGCAGGTCATCCCTTCTCCGACTGCTTGAGTTGGACTTCCCTGGTAATGTTTCCGTTCCACTTTGCCCACACTTCCTGGCCACCTTCAACAGGAATGGTTTGCTGGCAGCTGCCCGGAGCAATATATATCCTTGTGCCAAGTATTGACCTCTAAGCCTCTGCCCCAGGTGTTGGTCATTCAGATACAGAATGGTCAATTCACAATTTGAAGCCAGAAAGGAACTATAAAATTATGTAATCTGAATTCAGCTTAGTGAATCTGCTTTTAGCTTTGGCTACATACACTAGTAGAAAAACTTGCTATAACTTTGACACCTCTTTCTTTTTTTAGTGTTCATTAACAAGGAGCTCTCACCATGGGATAGATACTGCTCATGTTTTACAAGCCTTACATAGGGTTCAGCATAAAAACACCCATTTGGAATAAACTCTTTCCTATTTAGTTTTATAAGTCAAATTGACCATGAGAAATGAGTAAAAGCAGAAGGGGTTTTGTTTGTGAGGTAATATGGGTTCTGTTATAATGAATGATTTCAAAGCAAGTTGATTGATTTATCTCTGGTTTGGTATAATTGGGTGTGGTCCTCAGTTTTTGGGGGTTAGGGGGAGAAGGGTGGGGTTAGAAACATTTGAACATGAATTTAAATGATCTTTATTCCAAAATCTATGGTATTTCCAGTATTCTGACTTCCAGCTCCCAAAAGGGAGCATTTCATCCTGTCAGCTTTGTTTCCGGTGCCATCAGCAACCATACTTAAGGAATTAAAGTTTTCATGTATGTTCCCAGACTTTTTACAGGTGATTTATGACTAGCCCCATCGGGGTTTTAATGTATTATACCTGTAGCAAGAAGCATGATCATACTTGCAGAGACTGATACTAACAGTCAACATATCAATGCTGTCAGAAATGTGGATGCATCTATAAGAATATCCTCCTTTAGGAGTGAGGTGTGTACCATTTCCCTGCAGGGGAATTTCTTGGTACCTAGTCCTTGCTTGCAAGGACATGCTGGTGTATCTTCAAATAACTCTTGACCTGTACTGGTTAATTCTGAATTCTCTCAGGGTAGAGGTAAAGGAGGAGAGAAACAGGAGTCCTTGTTTATAGATAACGTGGGTATAAAAGCTGCAAACTATCAAAAAATTCTCAGTGCGTAACATGAAGGGGTGTGTGGTATGAAGAGCTGGACAATAATGAAAAGCATAATTGGATGCGGTTGGTGGTTTTCTTCTGTCTCAGCCTTCCTTGTAGTATGTTGATTTGTGCCCACTACTCCTAAATGGACAGAACTTCCCCAATAACTGTTAAAGCTAGCGGTTGGGGTTTGTTTGCTTAAGTCGGGATGCAAACAGCTTACGACAGTCTCCTGGCAAAGCTGGAGTGGGCAAGCTTTGCCACCACTGCGCAGCTTACCCGGGAAGCTGGTGTAAAACTACCTGCTGTCCGCAGACTGGCTCTGCCAGGGGTCATAGGAGATCACAGCATGACTATGTGGACATGGTCTCTCATGGGGCTGCTCGAGTTCAGTCTACAAAAAGAAAAACCTAAAATTGAGTAAATCCGGCAGGCAACTTGATGGCAGACAGTACTGGAGGTGGGAGGGCAGGCTTGAGTTCAGACTGGAGGCCGGGCAAGAGAAAGGCTATTTGTAAGTGCTTGGAGAGATCACATGCAAGGCGTTGAGCCTTGAGGGAATACGGGCAAGGGAGGAGTCTCTCTGATCGTGGAAGGGTTTAACTGGGAGGAAGTCTGCCACATTTCAAAACTGGGCCAAATAGGAAGGGGAAAAAGTGAAATTTAACAGTAGATGTACATGAATGTTGTTCTCTCCCTTTCTCTCCCCCTAACTGAAAATACCCCAATTGCTCTTCTGACAGTGAGAGCATTTGAGAGAATGAAAAGGCTTGGTTTGGTGGTTGTTAACTGCTAATATAATGCTCTGTAGCACTGATGATCAGTTCTCCAGTTTTACTCTGAGAATACTGAGCTGCAAGAGGAAGAACACATGAATGCCTACCCGCATGGCTGCTGACAGCCTGGTTATGTTTTTAGCACTAGCTTGCTGCTGGTTCCTTGATACCTGTGCCAAAGAGGAGCACTTCGTAAGGATTGTACGTGAATGGGAACAACACTGTGGAAGTCTGCATCAGATGGGGAATTGGGTCTTGCCTTAATATGTAAACTGTTCTCTTATTGGCTGTTATCCCCTAAACAAATAAATCCATCTCATGTAAATATTTCAAGATCCAGCAGTAACTTAACATTCACTGTCTTTGTCCATGTTTGTTTTGCAGTTGAGGCATTACTAGCAACATAACAGAACTGTGTCCTGCCTCTTCTTTGGTAATTTTGGTAGTAATTTGAGACTTTAAAAGGGAGAGATAACTAGAAAGAGATTATCTGTACATCTTAGGTAGAATTACGAAATGTGCTGTAACTACTCTTTATTCCTTCAAGGAACACCGATATATGTGTAGCATAATATACTATAACTAATATTGCTGAATGGCTAATCAGGCAACCCAGGGAGCTTGCAGCCATCAGAAATCTGTTAATATTGCTACTGCTTTACAGTGCTCAAAATAGTGGCCATAAATGATCTTAAAACTATGTTAAGATCGGTCTGCTGGAAACAATACCAAAGTCCAGTTTGTCTTTCCACAATTTACTTGCTCCTTTCAAGAGATGCCAAAAAATAGCATATTTTCTTGAAGGTTTACTCCCCTTGCTTTATAAAGACCTTGTACTGTAGGCTTAGATCAGGCTTTTTCATCATGCTTAAAATTATCTTTTTTTAAAAGCTAAGAAGTTTAGCACTTCTAAAATAGAGCCCTCTGGATTTTTTAAACTTGCAGGAAAAATCAGAAAAGCATAAGACAAAAATCCAAAATTAAACATACTCAAGAGATAAGGCGACAAAAGGCCAAACCAACCATTACTGTTAGCTTTAGGGTTAAACAAAAACAACAACAAAAAGCATCCTTCCAAAGACTCCTTTTGCACTTAGTCTGCCCTAAGTTTCTGTTTGGGGAAAGGCTTTCCACCACTCATTTCCAGGTGTTGTATAGCTCCATGAATGCCAATTGCTCTGTGCTCAGTTGTAGATGTGAAATGTGTAGATATGGTTTGAAATGGTGGATGTTGAGTATCAGAACTGGTGAATACATACTCAACTTCACAGTCTGCCTGGTGTCAACAAAGTCCCAAGTTCACCACTGCTAGCGTACATTTATTCTCTCAATTTGATTTTTTTTTTTTAGGCTCCTGGTGTTATTTAAGGGAAGCCTTAATTTATTCTGGACAATAACCACCTATGAGAGATTCATATGAGAGGATGAGTATTTGAGTAAGGATAAGAAATCTGACTTCAGAGATTCTTGAAAAAGGAGTTTTGTTCTTTGCTTGTTTCTGTTCCAATACAAGAGATACTTTAACATACTCGAAGTAATGTGGTTGTTGCATAGAGACTTTTTTCTAAGGAATTGCCAACTTGTTACTTCACGGTAGAGGAATGTGATATTTCTAGTATTCCACTTCAGTGACTAGATTAAATAACTGATGAAAGCCTGTTGCTTTGATGCTATTGCTTGTTGTCTTTATAATAATGGTTCACTAAATATCCTGCTTTTGTGCTTGTTTCCAGTACTTTTGTTTATATACCATATTTTCCTGTTTCTGCCTTCAAAACCTTTGCATTTAATTCTGTGTGACTCCTTTCTTAGAGAATGATACTTACAAAAATACTTTGTAAAACCATTGTTGTTAGTTGAAGTAACACTTAGAGTACTTGTTTAATGATCTTGTGTCATAACTTAAAAGAAATCCTCCCTCAAGCTGGCTTTTGAAAAATGTATTTGAGTGCTTGAGTAATTATTTTAATAGAAGCTTTATAGGAGAGTGCTGAGGAGTAGAAGAACTAAGAGGAGGTCAAAGGTCATCCGTTTGACATGCTTCTGAAACTGGACATCCTAGACTTTGCTGTGCTTGTGGAATGGGTTTGAGCTCACAGCTGGTTTAGTGTACTGCCGCGTTTCAGCATGTGCAGAGAAGTCGGGCTGGCTGCAAATCATATGTACGGAACATGCTGTACAAGAAGAGACCGTGTGTTTTCACATGCTTGCCTTGACCCCTCTTGAGTGAAAATCATTGTGAAGAAAACAGGGTTTTGCTCCCGTACCTTTTGAACTGGATGAACGAATCCGGCACAATAGCAATCAAGCATGCTACCCTCATCTTTAAACAATATTTGTTCCTCTAGCTGCCTTTTGAAATGTAAAGCTTTAACTTGCTAAGTCATACAAACTTAACATGCAGTGTTTGTACAGCAGCCCTTTTTTTGTTTGTTTGTTTTTTGGGGGGAGGGGGTGTGTTTGGTTTTTGCACCTTGTTTTGCTGAGAGGTGTATTGGTTTTGCTGGCAAGGTTTTGGTAGCGGGGGGGGGTTACAGGGGTGGCTTCTGTAAGAAGCTGCTGGAAGTTTCCCCTGTGTTCGAGAGAGAGCCAATACCAGCCGGCTCTAAGATGGACCTGCCGCCGGCCAAGGCCGAGCCAATCAGCGATAGCGGTAACGCCTCTGTGATAACATTTTTAAGAAGGAAAAAAAGTTGGGATAGGCAGATTCGGCAGCCGGAGAGAGGAGTGAGAACATGTAAGAGAAACAACCCTGCGGACACCAAGGTCAGTGAAGCAGGAGGGGGAGGAGATGCTCCAGGCGCCGGAGCAGAGATTCCCCTGCAGCCCGTGGTGAAGACCATGGTGAGGCAGGCTGTCCCCCTGCAGTCCATGGAGGTCCACGGTGGAGCAGATATCCACCTGTAGCCCGTGGAGGACCCCACGCCGGAGCAGGTGGGTTCCCGAAGGAGGCTGTGACCCCGTGGGAACCCTGCGCTGGAGCAGGTTCCTGGCAGGACCTGCGGATCTGTGGAGAGAGGAGCCCACGGAGCAGGTTTTCTGGCAGGACTTGTGACCCCGTGGGGGACCCACGCTGGAGCAGTGTGCTCCTGAAGGACTGCACGCCGTGGAAAGGACCCATGCTGGAGCAGTTCGTGAAGAACTGCAGCCCGTGGGAAGGGCCCACGTTGGAGAAGTTCGTGGAGGACTGTCTCCCGTGGGTGGGACCCCACGCTGGAGCAGGGGAAGAGTGTGATGAGTCCTCCCCCTGAGGAGGATGAAGCGGCAGAAAACAACGTGTGATGAACTGACCGTAAACCCCATCCCCATCCCCCTGTGCCGCTGGGGGGGGTTGGTAGAGAAGCCGGGAGTGAAGTTGTGCCCGGGAAGAAGGGAGGGGTGGAGGGAAGGTGTTCTGAGATTCGGTTTTATTTCTCATTACCCTACTCTGGTTGTTTTGTAATAAAGTGAGTTAATTTCCCCAAGTTGAGTCTGTTTTGCCCGTGACGGTAAGTGATGAGTGATCTCTCTCCTGTCCTTATCTCGACCCACAAGCTCTTTGTTATATTTTCTCTCCCCTGTCCAGCTGAGGAGGGGGAGTGATAGAACGGCTTTGGTGGGCCAGGGTCAACCCATCACAAGAGGCTATTTAGAAAAGGAATTTCTGACTTGTCTGGATTAATTACTTTTCTGATATGTTGATCTGTTAATGAAACAACGTGGAAAGTCTTATAAAGCTGTCAGGTTTGTTGCATGAAGTTCAGATGTCACAGACTTTTTTTTTTTTTTTTGTCAAACAAATTATTTCGGATATGTTGTCTGGAGTGCTGTGTTTCAGAGGTGTTTTCAGTAAGTGTGAGCTTGTGGTTTGTGGCGTTCTCATAGCATGACAAAGGTTGTATGCACTTCAGTGAGTTGGATATATTCAAGTGTCCATTGCAGTAACTTACAAAAAATTCTAAAATACGGCTGATAATTTTGTCTCAGAGATTTAATACCAGGCTACAATAAAACCATATATGGAATCACAGTTCTTCATAGTAATGACAAACAAGAGGTCTGACATAAAGCATGTTTAATGACTCATTGAAGCTTGTGTATTATATTCAGTGACCAGTATTATATAATATCCTAATGCATGCTTAGTGTATGTTGTTTGTAGGTTTTCTCTTTTGTTACTGAGTTGATCTGAACCAAAGGAAATAGCTTAGACATACCTTCCTCTACTAGTCTTGTTCCTGTTTTTTGCGTACTTGATACAGGACGGTTTGAGATGAGTTACCTAATCCTGTCACACCACCTACTGTTGAAAAGCAGACATTGGGTGTAAGTGGTTTTGTGGCCTAAATCTTAATGTAATCCCCTTAATGTCGTGCTTTCCTGGCCTTAGTGCAAATTGATGGTTTCTTGGTCGTTGGTATTTGAGTGGAGATCCTGCAGCAAAACTGATGTTGAATAAAGTGGAATTACTAGATAATTTTGTCATATTTCAACAGTCTCTTACACAGCTTATGCAAAATTGAAATGTCGTTTATAGTGATGAGAATAAAGGGACGGGTATTCCCTTTAAATAGAAACTTGATTGTTCTAAGTCAAATCTGAAACACTGTAATCATCTCTTCAAGTAAGATAAATTATGTCTGTCAGACTTGAAATGGTAATGACATCAGAAGTTAAGATATTTTGTAAGATGTCTTGTGTTATAATAAATAACAAAATATTTTTAAAAGTAAGTCTGTCTTCCATCTCTCTTTTTGTTTTTGTACAAAAATGAAAAAACCTCTTTTCCATATTTATTCAGAGGACTGTATAAAGATCTTGATGTCAAAGCTGACAGGAGTCAACTCGGTGCTGGCAAGACAAATCTGTGTATACATAACTTCCTTTGGGCCACTGTAGTTTTAATCTGGGTGTGCACTTTTCAGAAATAAACGAAAAGCATAATTTAACTAAACTCAAATTTTCTTGCAGAAAGTGTAGTTGCTTTGTTAGTAGTACAAGAGTAAGCTCCCACCTGAAGATGGCACACCTGTCTCCTATATAGATACACTTCCTATTTGATTACCTTAGCTATTGGGCATTTGTATTCAAGAAGCTCAAATGAAAACAGCTATTAATGCAAAAATGTGTCTGCACCGGTTGGCCATGAAGAACTTTGTTCGAGGGAGTGCTGTTTAACTAGTTCTGCAGAACTAGTCAGTTTTCAGTATATTATGTGAGTACAACACAATTTGATACTTTTGTGCTGTGTTTGTCCTTGAAAAGATACTATCTTTTAGAGTGCCCTGTCAAAGGTGTGTGGGGGAAATCTCCGTTTTGGGGGTGGGAACAAACAAAAGAATCTTTCTTGGATTGTCTTTGAGCTGGAGGTTATATTTTTATGGGATCGCCAGTATAGCTAACCATAATACACAGAGGTAGGAAAATGCAAGAAAGACTTCTTGTGCGTGCAGATGTCTGCCTTGAAGGCCAGTCTGTAAAGCTCTTGATTTGCTCCTGAGGTTAATATGCAAAATGGGATTCTTTAAATCCTTGGAACTGTTTTTCTGTGTTTACACCGTTTTTTACCACGTCAATATGAGGTAGATTAAGCCTTTTTATATGTATTTTTTTATGTGTAAATCTTTTTACTTGTAGGCATATACTTAGAAGCAGCATTTGTTTAAGCTTCTTTCCAGCTCCTTTTGTTCTTTTCTCTCCCTCCCCCTTCCCCCCAATTGACAGGTATAGGATCTTTGCCAAGAGAGAAGCATGCCTCTCCAAAAAATTCTCCAGCCTCCTGGGCTAGCTCTGGTAAACCGCTCACTAAATCCCAAGTGCCTGTCAAAAGATCAGTACTTGAGAGAACACCTAGCATCTCTTCAGTCAGCAGCACTCAGAGTGAGCGAAGTCTTTTCAGCAGTAATTGTAAGTATCCGTCAGGGTTACGGGTTTTAACCGATAGCCAGCATCAGCTGCTTCTTGGGGAAAAAAAAATCCCCACGAAGGGAGTCCTGTCTGACAAAGGGCTGTGTTAATTCTCATTGTACTACTTAGTTCTAGGTCTTACTCTTTTTGCCTCTTAACTTAAAACTTTCCTTCTTGAGACATGCCACCTGAAGGAGCTTTGAGCCTTGGATTTTTGTTTGATGAGTAGAGGTTTCAGTACAGCTCCTCTTCCATTCTGAAACAGTACAAAACCAGTGGGTCATCTTGAGCAAAAGTTTCCTTGTGTTTACATATAGTGTAATAAGAAATAAGTCTGAATGGTGTGAATGGATTACCTGTTGTAATATTTGGAACAGCTCGTTAGAGTTTTTTGATACTAAATGGTCTTTTTGAACTAGATTATATCTGCTTTCAGTGTTTTAAGACAAAATGTGTAGATGAGATCAAAAGCAGGTAAGTGAAACTGCTTTTAGAAGGTAAAACTTTGCACAGGTAGACTTCTATAATTTCTAAGGTAACTGTAAGCATTGCTGTATGACCTGAACGAAATCTACCTTGATTAAAACTAGGAAGAAAAATAACAGAACTCACTTTGATTTGAAACTCTACAAAGGGTCTGTACCAGAAGTTGTAGGAGTTCTAGGGGCAAAAATATGAAGGAAATAATACACAACTGACTGTCACACGTATTAGTATTCCCAGCTATACATATTCAAATGAGTACATTCAAATATTCTGTTACTATTGCATCATCTGTTATATCTTGGAGACTGGGCAAAGGCCTTTGCTTTGTGCCAGATGCCATTTAAATCTGTCTTCAATGGACTGAAAAAGAGAACTGTGATTTAACATATGTCTATAGTTTATGTATGCGCATATGCATACATACATATATAACTAAAATTTCTGTTGTTCTTTTTTTTTCCCCTGTAATGCCTTCATTAAAAAACTAAGACCTAACATATTCCTCAAAGGAGTAAGAGTATGTGTAATAAAATATGCAGTGCATGTTTCTGTGTAATCAGGTCGGTTCGGTTGCTGTGACAGCCATGTTGACTTTTGCTGTTCAGGTTTAGGACTGTATCTGGAATTCCTAAGCAGCTTTGTCCTCTCTTCATTTTACTCCCTCATGTAACAAAGGAAGGGGTCATCGCTTCATAACAAAGAAGTGTATTCAGATTAAGTATCTAAACAGATGACTCCTTATTTAGCCTGATTTGCTAGTTGGTTTAATCTGTTTTGTCCACTGCCTTCAAGCTTACAATTTTTTCCACTCCAATTCACGAAGAGCAAGCAAGAGCAATATGAGAGGTTGAATATGGCTGCAGTCTTTTTGGCTTTAAGGTTGCTTTGATCTTTTTTAAATGACTATACCAGGAGGACTCCGCAGTTGCACAGAAACTAATTTTTCTCCTATTATTTTCATCAATTCTACACTAACACCACCGACTGACTCAGGAAGCCACTATGATATTACCTTACTGACGTTGCTGGTGGTGGGATCTTACAGCTTTTGTATTATTCCTTTGTTAGCCACCTTTACTGGGAAAAGAAGTAGGTTGTATTCCTTTTAATTTCTATTTTAAAGTCTGTTTTTTGTTTTGTGGAGGTTGGTAAATGTATGCAATGTTTTGACTTGCGGATTTTCTGCGAGATAATTTTTCTTTAGTTAATTTCTTACACTTGATGAGAATGACTTATGTCTGATGGTCAGGTTTTGTGAGTATAATGAGTTTAGGTTACATATGAATTATATGTTAGTAAGGTGAAGTTTTTATGACTTCAAATCAATTTGGAAAGAACTAATGAATTTACTTTGTACTCTAATGTTAAGTATAGTGCTGTTCTTGTTTTTTATTCTTTCATTTAGTCTACTATACAATAATGTCAGGAAAAAAAAATAATTTGTAAACCTAAAATGTTTTTGTTAGATTGGTGGGACACACAAAGACCAAGATGGGAGGCTTATGCTGCGAATGTCATGAAATTTATGACTATCTATTGTGGTCCTGTCAACAGTATTAAATTGACAAAGTCGCTTGGCTTGTTTTGCTTAGGGAGTTTGCCTTGTGTTAGCAGAGAAAAAAATTTAAAAAGAGAGCATTTCTCCTGCTGTGTCAGCTCAGCCCTTTGTTAGGGGATGTCCTTGGGTTGGTAATTTCCTGTGGCAGCATTAGGATTTTTTTTGTCTAATGAGCACTTGAGTTTTATGATTCTTCTCTCTAAAAAGACTTACTATTTTATAAGTTTGGAAATCATGAAGTTTGAAATGCTGTTATTAATAAAAACATATTTTGAATGCAAGCTGTCAGTCTGAGCATTGAAAAACTGAATTCGTAACAGTAGAGAAATCTTCTCAATTTCAGTGCTGAGCTGAAAATACTATCATTTGAACATACTGAAATGTTTAAACGCTGAGGTTAAGAACAAGAATCCAACTTTGAATTGCATTAGAATAATTGCATATAAAGGAAATAGTGTTTCAGAAGTTAAAAAGCTGATCCTAGCAATTGACCTGGAGCTGCATTTCTGTACAGTCAATACTTCACTTAAATTCTTTTAATGAGTTGTGGTTTTAAGCCCTTTAGATCTTAGCTGGAGCAAGATCACTTCATACCTGTCTGTCTTTGATCAAGATTGCAGTAGCTACTCCTGTGAATAACCATCTTTTCATCATATAGTGACCAAACTCTGCAAATTTGTCTTTTTTTCTGCACACAGCCTGGTTAGCTGACTCCAGAGCTAATAGGACAAAACAGTACCCTAACTAGTCCTGCAGCAGAAGTGTGCTCGCTTACCCAAAGTGTTAACTTCCATGGCATGCTTCTGATTCAGAAGGTAGCACAGCAGTTTGTAGGCAGTTGTTAGCTGCTTGCAGCGAACTCTGAGCAAAAATCCATAGTTTAGTGATTTACAGAAAAAGTTAAGGACTGCTTCAGGCCTCATGCTTTACTGAAACAAATTGATTCGAATAATCTGATGTTGAGCAGGGTGAGATTCCTGCAAAATAACTGTGTTGTTGATGTGTTATACTAATTGTTCCTCATGTATAGATCTTTTTGCAAATATTTAGCTTTTGTGCCTTTAGAGAGGCTCCAACTTTATTTAAAACAAAGAGGAAGACTACACTTGCATATGCTTCTAGAAGGGAAAGCAGTTCTGTCCCTCTTTCTGTGGTTGAAAATGTATTGATTAGTGGCCAAAAAGCATCTTTTTGAAGTAGTTAACTTACATGGTTTAAGCTGGTGCATTTAAAGACACTGAAGTAATCTCAAGACTGTATGTTCCATCTTTCAATGAACAATATTAGATATGTAGTTCACATTACCTTTAAAAAAAATCTGCCTCATTAAAACACTTATCTGAGGCAAATCTGGTGTTACCACCCCCACCCCTCCATCCACTATTTTTTTTTCCCTTTAAATGACTAGAGAGAAAAAGCAACAGTGTAACAAACTATTCCCCCCGCCTTAGTTTTTCCTTTCTCTGGTAAATGCAATGTCAATTTCTTACTGTTCAATGTGTCAGTATATATAATTTTTTAGTACCTGAACCAAAGTGTACTCAATCTATACTTACTTTAGAAGTATTTTCATATTTTTTCTGGAAAAATAAAACTATGCTTTCCCCAAATTTTGGTTTTCTTTTTTTCAAGGAAAATTTTTCATTGTGACAGTAAGTCCAAACCTCTCTCCAGTTCCTTTGAAATGGTACAAAATATCTTCTGTAGCAACTGTCCTGTTAGTGGGAAACCTGATTTTGACATGAGGTAGCAATTGCTTATTGTCCTGCCTTTCCCAATTTGGGTCTGTCTGCCTCTTTTTGCAGGGAGTATTTTGCTGTATGACATAAGCTCTCGTGGGGCGGGGAGTCTTCCGAGGTCTGCTGTCACTGAGGAGGTTGCTGTTATGAACAAAGACTACAGGAACCTTTCTTAAAACTTGTTTGGTAGCTGGTGAACGCAGTTGGGCTCACATGTTTTTTAGTGCCCCACAAGGAGGATGGAAGGGGTGCAGAGTCTGCTGGTGGTGCGTGCACCATATTATTGAAACAGCACGCTCAGCTCTCAAACGAGAGAGAACAGGGGAAGGTGTTGCATGAGGAATTTGTCTGAGATTTATTTGGGTTTTGTTATTTTAACAGTCAATTCTGTCACCAGAACATCCTTCTGTACTGATAATGCTTTTTCTTGGCTTAAACTTGAAATGTGTTCTGCATTTGCTTTGTACAGCAAGATCAGGCTTCCAGTTATGTATCTTGATCAATATACTTCTATACATATCCCCCTCTTAGGCATAGTTCAAAGCTGTATGTCTGGTTCTGAGAAGTGTTTGTAACAGTCATAGACTGTTCTGTTACAGTTCATCAGTCTCTTTGTACTGAAGAAATCAGAGGTGGTCATAATATTTTTATTCTATGATTCATTCCAACGTGTGTTTCTCCTAACTTTAGCCTCGGGTAAAAAAGGCTTGTTTTAGGATTTAAATTTTTCCCAAACGAGACGCTGTCTAGAGCAAATTCTTTGTTGTTCTGTGTTGCAGCTGCAAGTGCCACAGTCATCATCAAGAATGGAGAATGGCCTTCAAAACCAGACTGCCAGAATGGTACTTTAGGATCTGTCCCTTTGAAAGCTGTACCAAGACCTAGATTTCACTCGTTGAAGTCAACTCCAAAAGGTATATGAGTCTGTTTGTAGATAGAGTGGAGCTATAGTTATTACTGTTACAGTACCTTAACTTTTGTAGGTGGCTGCCTCCTGAAGCAGTTTTTATTGAAGAGTGGTCTTGGAAAATAGTGCGAGGAAGTAAAATTATGTCAGTGGTGTCTCCAGGTTTTATAAGGTTTCATAGGAAGTCTAAAACATCCTTTGTATTGTCATAATTGACTGGGATATTTCAGGAAAACGAGGAGGACATCCGCACTGTGTTATGGTTAAGGTTTGCATGGCACAGCGACTAAACACACTTTGCTACATGGCATGTGTCATCGTGCGAGGTTTATGCTGTTTTAATAAGAGTTCTTTTCTGTCATAAAGCTCAGGCACAGACTCTGTGGCTGCTGGTGATCTGTGGGGTAGACCTACCCTGAATTTATCTTGAGTGTATGGTTGTCCTCATCCTCATGCACAGTTTGCATTATCTTCACCCCTTTTAGGACAGTAAGGACCTTGGGGGATGGGGTTATTTTTTTTAAATAAGGTAGTATTAGATGGAGTATGTCAGTCTTGGGTGACTGACATTGTCCCATCTTTCCAAGGGAAGAGCCCCAGAAAGAGCTCAGCTGTTCATGCTGCTTTTCTTGATATTCTTACTGGCTGAAGTGGAAGCAGAGGTTTGCTCTAATTGTTAACGGAGATAAGACAATTGTGGTTCATCATCTGGTGCTAAAGGAAACATTAATTTAAATGTACTTTCTGGCTTTGTATGAAACACTGTTCTGGTTCCTATTCCTATTTGAGCCAGGACCCCTTGATCAGCCAACAGTGCTTCTCCACTCCAGCCACAAACAGCAGTTGACAACTCATTCTCTGGCCAAAATTAAAGACACAATGAGAACAGATAAATAAGCTTGCTGTCTCTCTCTCCTAAATGCTAGTTATAATCAGCTTGCTTCTGACCATCTTTGTGGTGAACTGGTTATCGTAATTGGATAAACCTAATTAAATACTATGCTCCTGCTTTAGGCTTAAGTTTTAAGCTGGTATCTGACATAATTGAGAATAAATAGAAGAGATGCCTGCCAAATGTCATGCTAGAATGACATGCTTTAAAATGGCAAACAGTGAAAAGAAACAGACTTTGCCACAAACTGTAAATCAGTTGGAAACAAACACAAATTATATGGCTGTCTGACAAGCTGATGCATTGCTCAACATCTTCAGTGACCTGGGTGCTAGAATTGTGCCTTCAGCACCTCCAGGAGCAGTGTGGCCAGAAGAAGCTGGAATTCCCTCCTTGGCTTTATGTCACTTTGACTACTCTGTTGTGTTTTGGGGCCTTCCCAGTTCAAGAGGGTTGTTTTGAAACTGGAAGGGTCAACTGGAAACTTAGGAAGATGATTAGGGTCTCTGACCACAGGACCTGTGAGGAGAGGTTGAGGGAGTTGAGCTTGTGTAGTCAGGCAAAAAGGAGAGTAAGGGGAGATGATATAACAGTCTGCGGTAACTTGAAAAGGATGGCTACAAAGGTGATGGTGCCAAACACTTCTCAGTAGTACCAGATGATGTGACAATGGGAAATGATTGCAAATTGTGGAGTGGGAGATGCAGCATTGGCCAGCGGGGCCGTAGAGCCTCCCTTCCTGGAGGTTTGCAAGGCTCAGCTAGACAAAAGCATGGTCAATTGATCTCATCTTGGTGGTGGCCTTGCTCTGAGTGGGAGGCTGGATAGCTGGCCTCTGGAGGTCTCTTTCAGCCAATGTTTCCGTAGCTGTGTTGTATTTGCTGAATTAAGTAATTGGATCTTAGTGCTAGAGTGAAATCTTTGTTAACATTTTCTTCTGCTTAGAAGCTTTATTAAAACTATGTTTTTATTTCTTCCAATATGAGTTCTGGTAAAGCAAAGCTAAGTTTAAATATAGCTTCAATTTTCTAGAAGGTGTCTCTTTTTGTATTTGTTTGAGTAGATTTGTGCATCTTGTACTTTTAAATATGTAATATTAGGCATGTCTTTAATTGCTGACGTAGTTCTACTTTTAAACCTGATCTAAGCTTCTGTTTCCAGGAGCCAAGGCCAGGTCTGCTTCACTGAACCAGTGCATACCAAAATCGTCTGGGCCACTGCACTCGGCAAGGAAAGTCAGTGAGGCTAGAGGTAATCAGCTGTTGGGTAAAGTCAATTTTTTCACTCACATTCTTGAATCCCTCTGTCAAGAGAAGCTATGCTCTGTGACTTCAGAGTAATTGAGATAGTCAATCTGCTCTTTTTCCTTGTGGTTCATAGTGTTAGAGACTGGCTCTGCAAAGTGTTCCTTATGTATTTGTTTAATCTGGGACGAAAAAATCAGGGCATTCATTGTCCACTATCTGCTTGAAACTTGCATCCCATGAGGACTCCGAATACTTGATAATGTGTGTTAAAAGATGTTCTGTCACCTGCTTATAAGATCATCTACTTGCAAGAAAAAACCCAGACCAGATTACATTTCTGTATTAGATGCTTGTTTTATCTTCAACTTTCAATTGAAATTAGTCATTTTTACCAGAGTGAATGAAAAGAATGGGTATGAATCCTCAGGCAAGCTTTATAAGACAAAATTTTCACTTTGGGAGCAAAGTTCCATTTTTATGGCTGAGGTGAGGGAAACAAGTACAGTAGCCATACAAAGCAGATTGTTTCCTATTGAAACACCTGCTATAGGATCACACACTATTTGTAAAGGCTGAAGAAAGCTGATAGGTGTTGTTAACAGACCTTTTATCAACTGCTGCACGTGATTTTTGCACTTATACCTAGCAGTTCAAAAGAGCGCTTTCATTTAATTAATATCCTTCAAAATAATGAGGTTCTTAAGTCGGTTTTCACGTGACTTTAAAACAATACAGTAAGGGTAGATTAATCTTCTCTGTGCTTTCATTTATATCTGATCTGATTGGTAGCACACTTCAGAGTGCTGTTAATTTATACCTCCTTTATACAAATAAAATAAATGGAGCATATAGATGGAAAAAAAGTTACTATGATGCTGGTATAGACAATTGGTTTTTTTATCTGTGGTCCTGTATGAATGAGTAAAATAAAACGGTGCTACCTGGCTTAAATGAAGTATGATAATTGTAATGGAAAAAAAAAATGTTTGGCTTATTGGGAATTCATCACGCATTTTCCAAGTAGTTTAACCTTATGATGCTAAATCTTGCTGCTGAACATGCCATCAGCCATCGCAAGAAAGAAACTGAAATTGTGAAGTTTGAGGAGCTTAAACCCCCCCCCCAAAAAAAAAAAAAAACAACCAAAAAACCAAGACACCCCCACTGGCCCTTACTAGTTTGAAGGGTAATTCTCTCTCTCTGTCTCTCTCTTTTTTTTTTTTTTTTTTTTTTTTTTTTTTCTTTTTTTTTTTTTTTTTCTTTCTTCTGAACATCATAGGTACTCCTGGAAGAAATGGACACCAAAGCCTATCTCGTTTGGGTTCTGGTGAGTTTTCAGAATGCATTTTTACATTTTCTGCAGTGCAACTTAAATTAGGTTTATACATTATATTAGTATATTGGTTCTTTTCTTGGGAGAACAGTTTTGCAATGGGTAATTGCATAAACCGTCACTGATTCCAGTTTCAGGGGATATGAAGAAAAGCCTTGGGTTTTTTTCTACTTGCTGTCTTCTGGCTACCCAGCTCTTAGAATATGCAATCTGTGCTATCTGTCTGTTTTGCTCGGTTTCCAGTGAAGCATAAGGAGGTTTTAACTGTAACCAAAAAAAAGTATGGCAATGAAACTTGGATGTAGTTTTTGCTGTTTAGCCACAGTGGGGTAAGCGATGATTAAAGCTCATGTGTTGTGGCTTTAAAAAAAAAAAAAAAAAAAATCATGCAGAATAACAGGTTTTTCTGGAAGGTTCATGATATACCCTTTTGGTGTGAGCTGTCTCTGTATCACCGCAGACTGCACTTGAATAAGAAGTTGAAATTATCTAAGCATGTTGATGTGTGTGTCTGCTTGTATGGTAGAGGGCAGAATCGCAGCTGATTAAGTGGCAGATGGCGTTCCAAAATCTGGCAGAGTTTTAAGGACTTCATATTGGGTTTGTTTTTGGTGTTTATGCCAGTCAGGACACCTGGTGCTAGTTTCTGTCTGCCAGGAGACAGAAAAGTCTTCAGATGATGTTTCTACTTGCAGCAATTTCCAGGTCTTTTCAAGAGAGTTGGCAGTCTAAATTAGTTTCCCGCGCATCAGTGTGTATTTGCTGAATTAAAAGCTGCTTGTAATTAATTACTCATTGAAAAGCCCCTTTTGAAAGATACTGAAGATCACTGGAAAGCCCTATGTCCCCTGAGTGAATAGCAGATGTCTTTCTGAAAGAGGTGCTGTAGCCAAGCAGATGTTATGAATTTGAGTCTGGAATTACTGGGTAAATCAGTTCTGACCTGTAACTCTAGTACTGTGGCAGTATGTTTTTAATTTCCTGTAGTCATAACATGAGTCTAATGCTTTTGCCTTTTACTCTCTTGGGTGTCAAATGTCTACATATTAATTGTGACTGAGTACTTTGCTCGATACCTTAGGAGTCAGGGCTTCTGTCACACAGCAAGCGTAATACTTTGCACAAAGTGCTAATTCTGTTTGTTGCTTTTATTGATACTTGGCTGAACTAATGTTAGTTTAGGTATAGCCTGACACTATGTTTTATGTCCACATGTAATCTGTCATATAAGAGTGTAGAGGATGATACAGCTAACAACATAATGTCTTGATTAGCTCAACTGAGGAAACTCATGATAAGCAACAAAGTGTTTCTGGACTAGAAACAGAAAATTAAATTCCTCTTCTATTTCCTTATGATAGATAACACTATTTTCCCCTAAATTTAGCATGGCACTTTCTCTCTTTTTTCCATCCAGAAAAGTAATTAGTGCTCCCTCCCCTTTTTACTAAATATAATTTTTCTTGTGATTCATCTTTTCCAGCCTAATAAAGAATGTAGCTACATAGCCTTGAAGTATTATATTCAATGCCGTAAAAACACAGCTAGAAACTCCAAATTAGCTGTAATATTTAGTGATCCTTTAGCAAATGCTCCATAGCATCATACTTTTGCTAGTTGAATAGTTGTATTTCAGTGTTTGTCTTAATAAACCTGAACTGTTTCTTGTACTGAGCCAGCTTCCAAAATTGGATGATATGTTAGACTTTGAAGTTAATACATTTCTAACTTTTCTACATTTCTAATGCTCTAATGTACAGAGCATTAGTATAATTTCCCATTTATGAATGCAAAGCTTTCTGATGGAGTATTTTGCTTTTTTAAGAAAGAATTTTTCCATCTTCACAGTTGCAAATAGTTCTTACAGAATAAAAATATTGTGTGGCTGCTCGGATGTTCTGCAGTACAATGTCTCACATTTTAAGAAAAAACAAATGGTCTTTTTTGAAATGAACTGAAATAATGCCAGCTGGTACCATGTAGAATGGGGCCTACTATCGTTTGGGGGTTTTTTTGGGTTTTTAGTGGCCTTGATATTATAGTGAAGCTTTGTTCTAGTGACTTTAGCTAGTTTAGAGCTTTTGTTCTTTTTTTTTTCAGTGCCATAGCTAACACTACAGTTTTTAGCCTCATTCAGTGAGGAGGTCCAACCCCGGTTCTATTTCTTGCCCATGTGCTCTGTCTGAAGAGTCGGGACTAATCTATTGCAGCAGGACTCTGATAACTGATTACAATATTAAGGCATTAATTAAGTGTCTAGCTCAGTTGTTAACGTTGTTTTTCACGTTACTTCAAGGGTGGAAAAATAGCAGGATTTTCTAGGATCTGGTCTCTGTTCTCTGACTCTTTGTGCTCTTTATCCATTTTCCATTCATTTATAGCAATGATGCAAAGCCAGAATCTGCTTGACAAAGCAAGGCACAACATACTGTTAGTACGCCTGTAAAATTGGAGAGACTTGTGTATTTGCAGCTGTTCATTCCTTCTTCGTGTTAAAATATTCACAAGGCTCCTTTTTGTGAATTCTGTATTTTTCATGGGTAATATTCCAGTGGATCAAGTAATTTCTACAAGTTCTGTGGTGTAGTGCTTCAGCACTGGCTTTAAAGCTGAGGCAAAATTAACTTCTTAGGCATAATATATTTTATTATACTTCTTAACTTGCTAACTTCAAGTAAGAATGTGCATGTGCACTTACTGTAATGTCTTAATGTAAATGTAATGTAAAAATGTTGCCTCTTGTGAGATGTAATTTTGAACTAGATGCAAAACTGCCTCTAAAAATGCATAAAGTTAGTGCTCTTTCCTTTGTTTCTTGAGGCCTCCCTGGAGAAAAAGTGACCTACTTCTAATACCTGTGCAGTATGTTACAGTGCAGTGTGTATATGCAGTAGATACTCACTTGTCATGTCTCTGTTATTGACTGAAGGTTAAGGATAAGTTACAATACAGTAATCCCTAGAACTACATAAGCTAAGCAAAAGCCAATATCCTTTTTGGCAGTTCCAAAGATAAAGCTATTGCTTTAGGAATAAAGCATGTAAATATTTATTGGAAAGCTTTATCCTATTGTTCAGTGACCCTGCAAGGGACGTATGGTGTATTATGGATAACAAGTTGCACTTATGCTTGTGGCAGAACACTGTTGTCAGAAAAGCTAGGGTAGCTGCTGGATAAACCTATAAAGTATTAACAACTACCAACAGTGTGATTTATGTCATCTCTCTTTGTATTATGATGGAGTATGTGTAGTGGAATCAGTTACTAAAGGCTGTAGAGGCCATGAAAACCAAAGAAGCTTCATCAAAAACCTGCATATGCTCCATCATGAAAGATGGTATTCTGTTGTCTTACCCTCATAAAGAAGAGGTTAAAAGGCTGCTTGTTTTAGTTTAATCATTTGTGAGAAAATATAACACTGGGGGAGGGAATAACTTCAGTCAGGGGTCTTATTGCAAAAAGTGAGTAGTAGTGCTAATCAAGCTTAAATGGAAAAATAAGGGATAAATATAACAGTCCATGAAGCTGTCTCTTGGAACAGGTTGTTAAAGGTGGATGCTGGCTCCTCACTCTAGCTCTTACACTGGGATAAGATGCTTTTATTAACACAATACTCTGGTTCAAACAAAAGTTGAGGGAGGCATACTTCAAGGTTCAGTTAACACCCCTTTCTGTCATGCCCTTAGTCATAATTGTTGAAACTCGGAGGAAACAGGATAAACATATTTCTTCTTACATTGTAGATTCTTGGATAGAATAGGTTATCCTCAAAATACTTGCACTTTCAATGTCTGGAAAACAAGGGATTAATGTACGTCGCACTGTGCTTGTGCTCTTTTTAACAACAACAAAACAGCTTTAATATTTTAAAATGATACATGATACTATGTGAAGATGTGTAAGCTTTCTTTAAAAATTGGGAGGACTGTAATTGAGAGCTGATGAACGTCGTTGTGAATGTCAAGTACTTAGGTCTTCAGTGAATTCTTTCATCTAGTTGACCATCAGTAGTCTTCAGCATGGTATAGCAAATTACCCTACTGATGAGAGATATCTGGTCAAGTGTTTTATTAGCGCTCTATTTCTCCTTTCATATCTGACCAGAAGGTCTTTTTGGGGTTGATTTTGTTTGGGGAGGGTGGGGGGGTGTTTGCTTGCAAAAGTATTTTGCAAGTTGTAAAGGAAACTGTGCAAGCAGTGTTCTTGTTGTTGGAGACTTGAAAAGATCTTGATGCATACGTGAACATATGTGCCCTGGCAGCCAAGAGGGCAACCTGCATCCTGGGATGCATCAAACACAGCGTAACCAGCTGGTCAAAAGAGTTGATTATCCTGCTGTATTCAACACTGGTGTGGCCTCACCTTGAGTACTGTGTGCATTTCTGGACCCCACAGTTTAGGAAGGATGTGAAGGTCCTTGAATGCATCCAGAGGAAAGCAGCAAAGCTGGTGAAAGGCCTGGAAGGCATGTCCTGTGAGGAGCAGCTAAGGACTTTGGGCTTGTCTAGCTTGGAGAAAAGGCGGCTGAAGGGCAACCTCACTGTTCTCTACAGCTTCCCAAGGAGGGGAAGCGGAGAGGGAGGTGCTGATCTCTTCTCCCTGGTGTCCAATGATAGGATGCATGGGAATGGTTCAAAGCTGTGCCCAGGGAGGTTTGGACTGGACATTAGGAAGCATTTCTTTACTGAGGGGGTGGTCAAATACTGGAATAGGCTTTCTAGAGAGGTGGTCAGTACGCCAAGCCCGTCCAGTGTTTAAGAGGTGTTTGGACGATGCCCTTAACAACATGCTTTAACTTTTGGTCAGCCCTGAAGTGGTCAGGCAGCTGGACTAGATGACGTTGTAGGTACCTTCCAACTGGAATAGTCTAGTCTATTCTAACACAAGTGCTCATATGACTGGCCACAGAGCAGGTTGGACTGGGGAGCTCACCGAAGTTAAAAACAAGTCAGGAAGAATGAGTGGCAGTTCTAGCATAGATCATGAAACTGATGCTAGCAATGTGCAGAAAACGGAGCCCACTGCTTCTGTCTCAGCACTTAGAGTTCTTCTTTGGCTTTATCTTAGTATTCACTTTTAATACACTTTTCCTGCTGTATAACATAAACGTTACTAGATTTGTTGCTAGAGAATATAGACAGATCTTGTTTGTTTTTCAGGAGTACCCAGCTTTGCAGGTGCAAGGTTATTAAATGTAAAATAAATTTTCTTCAGTTTAGAAGAATGTTCATACAAAAAAAATATCCCAGAGGTCTTAAACTGCTTTTAAAAAAAGAAACAAAAACCCCACCCCAAAACCCCAAGAATTCTGATAAAGAATATATGTTGCAAAGCTCTGTGACAGGTTTTGAACAGTTTTTCAATATCATCTAAACAGTAATTTTAAGTCTCATGTATCCATTTTTTTCTTTTTAAAAAAAAAAAAGGCATTCTATGGTAGTGTGTGGAATTTTTCCATGAAGTAAAACTTCTGTTGTTGAACCAACTCTGCTTTTCTTTCAGCATCTTCTAATACTGTACTCTGCAGCTCATGGGAAATAAATTCCCTTAAGAATCATACAGGAGACAGTTTGATGGGTAAATACCTTAAATGTTTTAAAGCTCTTTCCTGTTCTGCACTGGAAAAAACTAGGTACCTTCTGCAGTGAAGTTAAAAGCAGGGAGGAAGAGGAAGATTTTGCTTCTTAACAGCTAATAGTTTGTTCAGTGGTTAAAGCACTCCAGGTGTAGAAAAGCAGTGTTTAAGTGCCTGTTAAAACAGGGCCGAGCAGGGAGGATTTTGGTTCAAGTCTTCCACGTTGCAGAACTAGCATCTCTGGCTAGTTCTAACCAGGAATTTCAATATAGATGTGTTGAGACTGAATTCTCAATCTCGCAGGTTAAGAGCTTCAGCTTTTGTAAATAAGTTGGATTTGTCAGTTTTTCTGTCTCTACTCCTCTCTCCAAAAGAAAAGCCAGGAAATTTTGCAGAAAAACTTGAACAGCTTTGTAAACTTAATGGGGTGAAGCAGGAACAAGATAAGATTCAATATTAGTTTAATGTGGTTAATATTTTACACATTGGAAATTCTAGGAGTTCAACAGTGTAAATTAGTCTTTCCTTTTGTCTTGAAAAGATAAGGCTTAAACTTCTTTTTACAGATATTGTACTGTGCATTGGACTATTTTGTTGCCTAGCTGTGATAAAAAGCCAGCTATAGTCTTTTTTTAGATGTTTTTTCATCCATGTGAACTATGAGGACTATCTGAATGACTTAATAGTCTCATGTGATCTAGCCTTAGAATACCTTCAGGCTAATAAGGAATGTTCTTATAAACAGACAGCAGAGTTGCTTAAGTGGTGTAGCTATTACACATGAACCAGCTATAAAAGCAGGTCTTTGTTTTGCCATTTCTATATAAATAAATGCAGAATTAATCTAAATCTATGTGAATTTGATTTTAAGTGCATTCTTTAGGGACATATAATGATTTTTATTTTGAAGAGTTAAGGGAGTATCTGTAAACCTGAAATAACCTTTGATACCCAATAGCTGTTACTTTCTTGGCCAGATTTTTCTAGCATTACCAAATAAAGTATAGTACAACAGCTGGATCTCAGGATTTAATTCCTTGGGTGAGAACTGTTGTGCTCCAGAAGTCTTCAAAGTGAAATGACTGGTGCTGATGTTCAGAGACTGCCACCCTAAACTCTGCAGTCATCTGAGTGTTTTGTTTGCTGGTTTTTTGGGTTTTTTGGGTTTTTTTTGTTTGTTTGTTTGTTTGTTTTTTAAATAAGTGGTGTTTTCCTGAGGTAGTATGTTTGTCAGAGTAGAGAATGGGATGCAAAAAACTAAGATGCGTGACAACACAGTCTTATTGTATTCCAGATTGGTCCCTTCAGCTGTCAAGTTAAATGTGTCAGTGTATTTGCATGCATGCTCTGTCTGAATGAATTTTAAAATATCTAAATTTTCACTGTTTTTTTCAGTAATTAAGAGGACAATAGGTTTTTATTTTAAGAGACTTTAGAGCTTTGACTGACCATCAGGGTCACATACCAGTAGCAAACTGTTTTCATTTTTTATTCCCAACTGAGTTGCTGTAGTTAATGCTGAATTATACTGCCTTCTTGAAAATGCCATCCTAATACTTTATTCTTTCTCTACTATCTTCTTTTCCCTTTCCTCTCCAGTTAAACCTACATGTGGATCTCTTTTGATATTCTCAGACTTGGTTTTTTTTTCTTTGACTTTCTGGAGTTCCTTAGGTTGTGCATATTGTTTTATGTGTTTGCAGTAAACAGTGAGTAATTGGGCATCATTGTACTGGAGTTCTTCCTTAACTTTGAGGTAAGGGGGTTTTTTTTCAGTTATTTTTAAGTCCTCTGACTTGTTCCTTCTAGCTTTCCTTTAAGTCCTTTCTTTCCCCATACTTCTTAAGGTATTTTTCAGCAGATACAGTAGCTGCCCATATTGTTGTCATTGATCCCTGTTAGGCAGATAAGTTGATAAAATACTTGAAAGACCATGGAACTGTTCCAGACACATGAAACTCATGGATCTTGTATCAAAGATGGTTAAACAGCTTGTAAAGTGAATGTATGTCTGCATTTTTGTCTGCACACCTGGGACTATGAAGAACACCCAAAGCCCACAGAGATAAGCAAAACACACTTGTTGTGAGTTGTCTTTAATTTGCTCTGTGATCTCCTGATAAACCACTAGCATGTCTTAGGACGTATACTTGCCTAAATTGTCCTTATTTGCAGTGTTGCTTTTCAGTAGAGGATGTCTGAGTATTGTTGTGAGTCCATAGATGAAGAACAGTTGCACAGTGCATATAAGTCAGTATTGCATGAATAAATAATTAATAGATCTGTAAGCTGTGGCCCTAAGTAAGACTTTTATTTTTTCCTCTGTTCCTTGAGGCCTGAGCTTACAAGGACTTACACATACACCTAGCCTGCTGCTGAGCAGCAGAAGTCCCTAGCACAGAGGGTGTTGGTTTTTTTGACACATCTGGCTAGATCATTGAAGCTTCATATTTTAAGGCATGTTATCCTAATGTTAGTGACATTATTCACTGTTGTAGAGTAGCAGGTTTTTTTCAAAGCACTGTAGGATTTTGACGCTGGCAGTCTAACAAAAATGCCATTTTGGAAGGGACATCCTGCACGTGAAAAATAACTTGCTGCTCCCTTAAGTCAGAAGTTAAAAATGAAATGATTCTTGCCGTGTCTTGTGGCCATTCTCAATTCTGGAAGAGTGCAGACAACGTAAATGCCACCACTGTTGCGTGAGAGAGACAGATCAGCCTGACTGCTGTAGCTGTTTGCCTGGGAATCCACTGCAGCATCACCTTCTGTTTGACAGACTGCTGAATTTATAATGATTAAAAGTGTCTGTGTACTAGAGGAAACCTAAATTATTTAGGATTTTAGTTCCTGCTTTGAGGCAGGAAGAGGTTTGCTTTTTTCTTCAGGTAAGGATTGGAGCTTAAAATAAGTCCCAAAGCTGCAAGCTGCATTCGGCATGGCAGTGGGTATTGTTGCCTGCAGAAAGGTTAGCTTTTCAAACTGGAGCACTGGCTAGAGCAAGGTGGTTGCAGGGAAGTGGAGAGGGGACAGTCATTTTCCAGAAATAAAAACGAGGACACATATGACCCTTTGGGTCTTAGTAGGCTCCTGCTTGTCACAACTCTCTTTGCCTAGGCAATCACCTCTCAGTTCATCCTGAAGTAAAGCATGCCAGTAAAACCCATCTGCTCTGCACTGCCCATGCTGTCTTATGACACGGAGCCAGGTGTCCTCTGCGTGGGCTTCTCAGATCTAAAGATCTAGCCTCTGATTTAGACTTCTTTGCAATGAGACACTTAACTGTGCTCTGATGGCTTTCTTAGTGATTGTTGGATGTGTGAAGAGGGACAGAGGCAGCAGAAATGCATACAGATAGCTGTGCACTTGGCCTCATGAGGCTGAATTTAAAAGCCTACAAATGCCAGTGCCCTTTGCTTCTTTCTTGTCACATTGCTAATGTTCCCAGGGAGTGGCAGATATGCTAAATCTGCTGGGGTTAAAATAGGTCTAGCCCCACCATCAATCTGATGGTGTCATCAGGTATTGATGCATTTAGCAACCCATACTGAATTACATGGTCATAACAGAATAGAGCCCCTTTGTCCATGTTGATCACCGGTTTTGCCCTTGGAGTTCAAGGGAAGCCAGCAGTAAGGTGCTAATAAATAAAATCTGTCAGTCCTTTTGTCCTCTGTCTGGGCTGTATATCACTTCCTATTTTATTCTGCTGTTTTCTGGTGCTATTTTCCATCGCCCTTATCCAATGTCAAGATAGAAAAAGACCTCTCTGTGATCTTCATGTTATGCATGAGTTGTAGACAGTGTATGATCCTGGCATGCTGTGTTAGGATCCCATGGGTTACGTCCTGGCTTTGTACCCTGCCAGCACCAGGCACTAGAGAGATGGTCATTGTAGGAGTATAGCCACAAACCTGGAGATGGTGTTTACCTGAGCCAAGGAAGCAATGCTAGCAGATGCACAGCCACCACAGTGTACAGTGGTGTAACGCAGAGCTCCGGAAAGGCTGCACTGGAGGAACCTCTCTGAGTTAAATCTCTCCTGGGAGCTATTCAGGTAGGGATGGGTAGTCCTCTTGCTGGCTGCTGTCAGAGCTCTCTGAGGGTTGGGTTCTAGATGAGACTGACATGCATCTCTTGCTTTTTATTAGTGCTGTCAGTCTGCTTCTGCATAAAGGAGCCTTGTTTTAGGTTTCTGGGTTTTAACTGGATTCCAACCCTAGAGGCTAGAAAGGCATTTTCCTCAAATCAGAAGTTTGGGTTTGGTGGTTTTTTTTTTTTTTTTTTTTTTTTTTTTAAATACTATGATGTATCTGTTTCTTCACGGCCTATTTCTACCCAAACTAAGGGTGGGAAAGAGGAGGCAGTGAAAGTATTATTTGTGTACCTCTGTAAGAGGAGTTTTGGTCTCTGCTACAAGGGTTTTGTTTTCCATATAGAGCTTTTATCTGCTTATATTTTGCCCAGTGATTCATTCATTCCTCAGTCTCCAGACTGGTTCATTACATCATGCTTGACCTCTAGAGATTCTTTGTTCTAGCTCCTATTCCTAGGAAGGAAGTTAGGGTTTCAGTAGGGTACTTCAGCTTCTCTGGGTTTACAGGCTAGTGAGAAGTTTGTTACCTTTCTCCCAGGCACTATTGCAAGGGTGGGGAGAGGCAGTGGATTGTTTTTTTGGGTGGTGGTGGGGGTTTGTGGTTGGTTTGGGTTTTTTTGTTTGTTTTGCTTTTTTGAACAGGATTGGACTGTTTCTGCCTTTATGAGAGCATCAGATTGGGATGGTGTGAGAACATTTACTACATGGAGCAGTTCCTCCCTTGGTGAGCTGTGGCGGGCAGGAGGAAAACAAAAGGGAGTTCCAGTGGGTGCCCTGGCAGAAGGGTAAAACCTGGTATGGCTGGGTGTTGAATAGTGTGTGAAGACTGGCTGTAGGCCCAGTCAAAATCTCACGATGCCCTCATTAAGAGAGAATTTGACAATACTGATCTAATATTTGAAGAGGTGGGCTAATGAACTACACTGAATACGTAAGGCTACTCTAATGTGCTGTAACAAGCCTTCTGGTTTACTGCTGAGCGTGGTTTCCAAGCGTAATAATCTTCCAGCAACACAGAAAGGAGGTGATGTCTTTGATAGTGGTGTTGGATTAGGAAAGGGTCTGGATCTGCAGGCTGTTGGAAAGATAGATGAACACACATTGCTAGTGGCAAAGCTTTTCAGACTAGAAGGAATAGATGAGGATTTTTTAGCAGTAATGACATGCATGCCCTGCTGTGTGCAGAGGCTGCCCTGGGAACCAAACAAAAAAAGGTAATTTACTGTCTTTGTCCTTATTTTGAATGGTTTTGTGTGGACTGAAGATGTATTCTAGTACTTCAGAGTTGGTGGTACATCACCATGCTGAGAAATAAATACTTTGGTACATGATCATAAAATATTCAGCAGTATTCTCCCACAGTATGCTGTGGAGGTTGGCTTGATGGGTCTGATTGTCTCGATGCTGGGCTGCAGTTCTTTTGCTCTACTTACAATGGGCTGTTTTATTGTCACTGCGCTGGCCTGCGTGACGTTAGAGATACCCAGAGACCAGGATAAAGCAACAAAATGCTGCTTTTAGTTCTAGCTGATGTGGTAAATAAGCACTAGAGAATTTAAAATGTTATGCGTCTTGAGCAAGTAAGACATGCTGTTAAAATATAACAGACTTGTGGTAGGGAGAGGACGGGTAAGGCACTGCTAGGATGAGACCTGCCAGTGTAATTATGTTTGCTTTGGGTTATACCTGCTTCAGAGCAAGTTGGGTTAATTGTTTCTGGAACTGGAAAGACTGTCAGAGGGATAGGTGCTAGAGAGCATTAGCTGTGGTTTGGTGAAATGGTAGACGTGCAGAATACATGGAAAAGCACCTAATTTTGTTGTCCCTAAAAAGTTACAGACGCTGTGGAGGGCAGATCTTCAAGCAACCCAAAAGAAGGTATGAGCTGTTACTGTCTTGTTGCCTGCATTGGCTGTGAGATACTTGGATGGTCCCTGCTCCTACGGCTGCCTAGGAGGGCAGCTACTAACTGTAGGCAAAGTAATGAAATGTTTCTCTTTACACAGGAAGGTGACCAGTGCATGTATTGATAGTCATGGCCATAGGTGAAAAATGTGACGTTTTCTAATCTCTGTAAAACAGTTACTCCTCTGTTTTCTAGCTTCTAACTCTTATTTTTCATTTTATTTTTGCTAGTGGTAGCTGAAAGGGACCAAGGTATATGCAAAAATTTTGAGCTCATTAAATAGTAAGAAGAAATATTTGGTTTAAGATGGCTAATTAAATATGGAGACAGCATCTGTTTTGAAGGAACTCCTGTAATGCTGCTTGTTTGCTACAATGTTTGGGTGCTTTCAAAACCCAGCTGGCAGAGATCTGTTTTAATATGAAATTGATGCCTGCTTTCTTGGTCCTCTTCTGATAAATGGAAGCACCTGCAGTGTTGATCTACCAAGCTAAATAGTATTTCCCTTAAGCAGATCTCAAATACTGAATTCTTCTTAGAGAATAGACATGTTTGTGGATTTGTTAAGACTTTAAATGTTGACATAATATTTAATGCTAAAAGAAACTCTGGTAGAAAATGTTAGCTGATAAATCTGTTTTGATAAATTCATGTCAATTGAAAGAAACTTTAAAAAAAACACACCCTGAAAGGATTCTTGGAGAGGAGAGCTGAAATATGCCTCCAGGAATATTCAAATAATCTCCCTAACTGTCTCCAAAGAACAATTACATGGTCTGTGACATTGCTGGATGATATATTCAGCTGGGGAGACCACCCACTTCCTCCTCCTCCTCCTCCCTCCTCATCCTCCTCCTCCCTTTTCTCCTCTTCTAGCTTCCAGCCCACGGAGTCCCACAGCAGATTAAGCATCAACACTGTGATGCAATTCAGAGGCTGTTGGTTTTCCGAATCACTAAGTCGGTTTTATTCTGAGGACAAGCTTTGTTTCCACAACATCTGGTGAGGAGAAGCTGCCAGCAGCATTTACGCCGTGGATATCTGCTTTTACTGATTTTTTTGCTTGTCTGTGCTTAAGGAATAAGAGCAAAGGAATGGAGACTTGATTACTTCTTCAAGCCTGTTTTCTTTAGCAAGAATTGCTCGCTTCTGCCAGTAGTGATTTTAAAACATAGTATGTGACAGTACATGGAGGCTATTTCTTGCTTGTTTATCTTCCAATTGCACTGAAGACATGTTATGGTCCCCGAAATTTTCCTTATCCAACATGCGTGTACGGCTGACTGCAAAGGGGTTGCTCCGAAACATTCGCCTACCTTCTGGCTACAAGAAAAGCACTGTTATATTTCATACAGGTTTGTGGTTTTTTAATATGACGATTAGAGCATGCTTTGAGGGGAATATCTTATTTACTTCAACAGTGGCTTATTTCTAGCAAACAAAAACTGTACTGGGCATGAAAGTTTTTGAATTTCATACAGAAGTCTGACTTTTGAGCAAAGTAGTTTCGTATTTTAAGTCTCTGTGTGTGCATGCACCCGTGCTGAGCTGCTTGTTTGGAAGATGGTTATTCTGTTTATGAAATGCAAATTGGAATTTGTTCTTTCCTCCCGCAAGTCCAAAAATAGTATCAGGAAGTCTGTGCTATTAAATATTTATCTAATGATTTTAATGATTATCTGCTGGCAGCGCTGTCTTTTCTATACCTGGATTTGGGTGCAGGAGGGGAACAGGGAGGGAAGTGGAATGAATACAGGCTGTCACGATGTGGTTCTGTCTGTGAGAAATATTTGAATACTTATAGGTGTGATAGCAGATATCTACATGTCATGTTAAATACATCTTATTTGCAAGTAGGACAAGCAAACTTTTGTGCTCACTTGTGTTGATACAAACCCAAAAAGTATGAAGTTTTAGAGGCATTCAAGACAACTGTGTGTGTGTTTAAACCACCACCACCCCCCCAAATAAAAAACAAACCCCAAAACCAACCAGACAAAAAAACCACCACAAAATTCTCAGCTGCATCTGACCTGATTTTCATCTTCAGTGGCAGGTAAAGCAAATAAAGCAAGTATCTGGAATGGGAACAAGATTATGGAAGCTGAGCTTTGTTCCAGGACATACATGTGTTGTTTTGGTGGAGGGTGTCAGTTGTTGTTTGTTTTAGCTAAGATGCATGACATTTAGAGAAACTGATGGCAGCCTGCATATTATGTAAGTCTTTTTCTCCACTGCACTATTTGTAATTTTCTTGCATTTTACTTAGGGAGGAGCAAGTAGCTACATAAACTAGTTTTGCAGAAGCTCTTTTTCTCAAACATTTCCCTTCTGTCTTGAACACCACCCTCATTGCTTTTATTTTTTGGAGTTCAGTTCTACCAGTCAGCTTTCCTTCCTGTCCTGGCATTTCACATAGCAGCTTAAACCATTCACCTTGTCATTACTTATCCTGGGCAAAGTAAATCCGGTTTCCAAGTTCCTCCTGAATGATAAATTCAGTTATGAACATAACACAAGCCAACTATCCAGACATAATATAGGCTTCTGTTTGCAGCTTGCTTGTGTGGCTTTAAGCTAGGATTAAAATAATTTGATGCTAAAAATTCTTATGTAAGGGAGTCTTTGTGTATATACCTACATCCTTGATGTTGTTAACAGCATGAAATTTCCACGTAGCACATATTCCAGGGACAAAAATCCTAGAAGAGAAGGCGGGGCGATAATGTTCAATCTTCCAAATGTTCATTAACTGCTACTGAAATTTGTATAATTCTGAAAAACAAAAATAGATGTCAGTGCATATATAAAGGGAATTTTACAATGATAAGAATCCATTTGTGGTTTTATTTAGTTTGAGTGGATGTGAAAGCAAAACCTGCCTGCAGGATGCCTCTGCTAAATACAGCATGTAAAATAGATTGCTAGCCCTGTGTTCCAGTTAAGCAGCACTTCACTAAATAAGAAGTGCTGAATAGACCTTCTGTGTGTTTTCTCTGTGTGCACTATGTACAGGCTAATGGTATAGCATTGAAAGCTTAGAGGGGTTTTTGCCTGGTCTGCCCCTTCTGCTTTCTGTCCTGTGTCTTGTAGGAAGTCAGTGTGTTAGCAGAAAGCTGACCAGTGGTTAGCTACAGCTGAATATACCAAAAAAGTAGGGCATCTGAAAACCAGGTCATATTCTGCAGCGGAGAGTGTAAGTACGTATAGATACACTGTGGTTTTAGAAATGGTGTAATGCATTGAAGCTTGTTAGTGATTATTTCACGTTCATAAAACTCAGCAACAGTAGATCAGGCAATGACAATGTATATCAGAAGCGTAAAAGGTTCTTTATGTTAAATGCCAGGAGCAGCCATATTTGGTTTTGCAGTGCCAGTATGAGTATCTTTTCTTGTAGGGGTTTGATTGGATTAAAATGACATGTGGCTTCTTTCCAAGGTCACATAAGCAATGAGAAATAGAATATACTAGGGACTGTGTCAACAAATAAGGTAGAGAGTAATTGAAAAAAGGAATTTCACGGTCTGTGTAGGAATATGAATGTGTATGAGTGTTATGTAAGCAACATTTGGTTCCAGTTTTGGTGTAGATTGCACTTCTAATAAGTATTATCATGGATTTCATCCTTTGCTCCCTTTCACAAAGCATAGACCAGCCACCTTGTATGACTGTAGAGCAGCCTTGAGATACTTATGGCAATTGTTGAAATGTAGAGTTTTAAAGTAGTCTGGAGCACAGGTCAAGTTGGATTCTTCTGTTAACATGTCCTGGCTTGCAGTCTGCGGTGCAATAACTTGGTGAAGTTAGGACATAAGTGCTATTGGGAGGAAGAGGATGGAACTCACTCTTGGGTTTTCATTCTGACTTAAGGATATTTTGCAGCAGCCTGCCACAGTTTCTTCACAGTAGGTAGTATGGCTTCACATACAGTTCTTTGCACTGGTGTTAAGTTAGTCTAGATTAGTCGTTGTATTTATAGTTAAATGGATCCTTGGGGTGGAGTGCATTTGCGTTGCTTACAGCTTGTCCATGTGGAGGTGTCAAATTAACTGGAGTAGTTCAAATACCTTGCAGTGTAAGCATACAGCCTGTTCAGGGGAAACCAAATAAAAGTGGAATTTTTCTAGGAATGGAATAAATCCAGAGGAAATTTGCTGTAAAATTTGAAGTGTATCTTAAGGTCATTCAGCTTGTTGCCTTGTGTCTAACTTCCATCACTGTGCACTCTATGCTGCTGCAGGGTCATCATATCCAGAAGTTTTTTCACCCTTTAAATGCAGGCAGACATCGAAGTGTCATTTTTCTCAGCTACTAGAAGTATAGTACACCTGCATTGTTAGCTGTATATAATTAGTGTCCTCTTCAGCAAAACAAAAATACTGAAATGCTTCAGGAAATACTTTATTTACCCATCCTGTGACTTGTAAAACTTATTTGTAGCAAGTAACTGCAACAAAAATCTCAACACTTCAGAACTGCATAAACGTGATAGAGATAGGAGTTAAGTATGAACCAGTGTCTTTCAGTGACGTTTTACCAAAGAGTGACTGAAGTGCTCTTATGCTCTTCAGCATCAATGGTGTGACAGAATAAATCATCATCTCTGAATGATTCTGTATAAACAGCCAGAGAAAGACATTCTTTTATGAATGATTAAAAATAATCATTTTGAGTTGCTTATGTTTTCTCTTGCATAAAGATAAAATTCTAGACAATGAACTAGTTTTGCAAATGGAGGTCAAAGCCCTTGTGCTTTTTGTTCAGGGTTTTTCAAGGTTTGTATACTGAACTGTACTATTGCTTTTGTGGTAAACTGTTTTGTCTCAAAATGTTTTCATCCAGCCCTTCCTGCTACTCTCTCTCTTCCTCTTCTTCCCCTAAGCAAACTGTACTTAGTACTTTTATCTCTCTGCTGACTTCCATTGCTTACTAAACCTAGTTACTCTCTTATTACTTTGGGAATAAGAGGTGTCTCAGAGGGCAAAGAGTAGCTGATGTCATTATGGCAATACCAATTTTAAAAATTTCCTTTTTGCCTTGCTAGCAACAAGCAAACATCACAGACCTGTTTATCTGAGCAGATTACATCCTTTTCCAATACAACCTTTTCCTTAAATCCTGCTTCAGATCACATTGCGAACTTTGAAATTACTTCTGCACATTGCAAAGCAGTGCTTTTAAAGGAGGATTCTGAAAGCCTCAGGTATCATGAGTTGCTTAACTGTTCATATGCCTTCCTGCCCTCCCCCTACCCCCACCCCCCCCCACCCCCTAAAGAATAATGTCTGACACTACAGTTTAATATAGAACTGTAGAAAGATACCCAACACACTTAACCCTACCAAGTATTCTAAATTTAAAAGTCTGCTGGAGGGATTTGATACAGGACAAGTATGTTAAATATTTGTGTCACCTGCCAAGGAAAAATATAGTTCAGCAGTAAAGCCAGCTTATCTATTCTGAGCAAAAGAAGTTGAATAACTGGAAACCATTCATCATGGGGGATTTTGGATTTAATCATTTTCCTGTTAAAGTCAATAAGACTGTTTTGCTTCTGACTTCATCTATTCAAGACTGGGTGCTGAATGACCTGCCTGATGTGCTTGATTTCAATCTTAATACGTCATGGCTTCAGTAGACATGCAGGTGATAGCTAAATTGAGGTTCTTATTTTCAGGTGGTAGGGCTCTGTGTTTTGGTATTTGTAAGTATAGTTTGTACTCTATACATGTCTCATCCAATTGATGCATTTATGGTAGGTATAAAATGCAGATAACTCTAGTTCTTTTCAAAGGAAGCCTGGATAGCAGAAAGGAGCTGTTAAAAAAAAAAAAAAAACAAAAAACAAAAAAAAAACAAAAAAACAAAAAAAAACCCCAACCAAACCCAAAACCAAACCAAACAAAACCCCCACAAACCAACAAAAACCACACCAAAGAAGTCACAAAACAACTTACATCTGATGTAAACGCTTAAACTCTGCATATATTTAATAAAGCATGAAAATTAATGTAAATAAGGAGCTTTGCTCAAAAAAAAAATCTTTGGAGAAAGAACTGGAGTGCTGTGAAAAGCACATGCATGGCAACTTTTGCATTCTGGCTCCACTGTAGTGAGTGATGTTGGATTTTGTAATTCCTTCACTTAAATAGATTAATTGTATGTGAAGGATGCCTCAAGTATTTGTCAACACGAAATAAGTAGAATTGCTGCTTCAAGCTCAACTTCATAGAAGAATAGTTAATTGGAGAGTAAATACAAAAGACCTAGCAAATTATCTTTGCTAATATCATTACATATTCTAAGTGTGCATTTGTTCCCACTTGATATGTCTAATAGGTGAAAAGGGTCTGGCTGTAATTTCTATTGCTATGAAGTAGGTTGAGGTTTGAAAGTGACAGGCAGCAACATTTACACTTAAAAACCCGAATAGCTTTTAAATTACTGTGGGAGATTTCCAGTGTGGTAAAACTGGACTTAAACTTTTAAAAGCTGCTTTTACCAGTTTTGCAACTTGTGCAAATGAATCTGTTACCATAGTAGAAATGGCTTGCAGCATTCAGACAAACGAAGCGTTACTACCTATTCAGTCCTTTTAATTTGAACTTTCTAAGGCATAAAGCGAAAGTTTTTTTGAGGAAAACGGTACCATGAAATTTCAGTGCTAGAATGGAACGTTTTGAGTGTTTGCAGCCAATTGGCTTGCTGGTTTGTTACTCTTCTTTCTTTGTTAGCACAGAAAACTCTGATGTGGGAGGGAGGTAGAAGGCAAAAAAAGTTTTTTGCATCTTCAATTAATCAAATATAATTATATTTTAAGTACTGTGGAGGCAGTACTGAATAGATTGGGACCACACTTACCACTCTCTTTGCAATCAATGGCAAGAAATGTCAATTTCTGTTTATAGATTGGCTGTTAATTTAGTGTCATGCAATGAAGCAGTGTCTCCACTGTTTTTATTATTTAAAAAATTCTAATCCCTGAATGGCATAATGCATAGGAAGAACCTAGGTCCAAAGTTGATAGATCCTGATGCCTTTAGGAAAAGTGCTGGTGTTCAAAACAGCTCTTGACTGTTTCACCAAATATCATACCAAAACCGAACTTATTTGGAAAATATTTACAGGCAGACCCCATCTCTCTTGCCTTGTCTTCCCCCAGAACAAAATTCAGTGAAGACTGCTTTGGTCAAGCCGGCTATCTTGCTGAGTTCACCTGTACCTCTATTTGGTCTTCTCTAGACGTGTCTGCTGTCTGTGGTCCAATGGAGTAGTGTTGTTGTCAGAAACATTTGATTGAATTAAATCTTGGTTTTAAGAGGAGGTTAAGCAATTATTTTTACCATGATAATATGGTCAACTAGTACTGCAGAATTATTAATTCGTGATTTAGATTACAGGTGGTGGTATCACCAGCACCTTCCTAACCATGTCCACCAACAGTGATCTTCCCCATTACCTTTTTCTGGTCATGGAGTACTGTTTCTGTTCTCCATCCTACAGGGAGAAGAAAATAGCATTTGATCCTCTGAAAAACGAATGCATCAGCAGTATAACTTAAATCTTTAAAACTTTTATTAAAAAAAAAAAATCCTATTCAATTTAGCTGTATGCATAGTCAAATGTAGAAATAACCCACCTTAGATAACCTGGCTTGTATCTGGCTGAGATGTTTCTTTACAGTTGCTATTTATGAACCTTCCAGTGGGATCATCTTTACTAATGTCTAGTGGTTGTAGCAAGGGCACTAATTACCCTGGGTCCTGTGTACAACTCCCGGTTAAATTTAATTTTGCTACTCCTTGTCATGGGAGTATGATGCTTATACATTTACAGCAAGTAAAGGTTCTTCCTCAAGATGCTCATGTAAACAGTTTGTATGTGACGTTATGGAAATAATTCTAGTTAGGCAGGAAACAGAACAGCTGGGAACATCTGTAGTGGAATTCTTTTCATGAAAGCTCATCCTTTTCTTAAAGAGAACTAGCAACCTTTCAGTAGAAAAGTCGGGAAAGTATTAGTGTTACAAATAGTACTCATTAATGACTTCACTTTAATACTGTTTTTAGACTCTCAGATATTTCAGTGGCCTTCATTTTTATCTGTGTGTGAATATTGCTAATATCAGAAGCACTGAAATTATTAAAAATGTTATGTTTATACTTATTACAAGAATAGACTTTGTGCTAAGCCTTTTCAAAGATTTGAAGTAATAAACCAGGAATATTGGAAATGCTTCCAGCAGAATGAGTGAGCTTATTTATAAAGCTAGTTGCAAATTATTATCCTCTGAATAAAACAGAAGGCTAGAAAACTTTGTTTTTCTTAGCCATAAGCATGGGCCACTTGTTCTGTAACGAACATAAAATCAAGGCTCACTTCTTTCCACAAATATTACTGTACAAACTAACACCTGCTTAACCCGCTTATCAAATTGAGATATTTTGCCACTTAAAAAAAAAAAAAAAGTCCTAATATGAACTGAGTAGCATAACCCTATTAAACCTATAACCCTGTGTCTTGGGAGGGACCTCTCAGCTAGGAGTTAGTCAAGGAAGCGGAGATGCATGTGTAATGTGCAGTGAATATTTTTCTTGCTGCATTTGTTGGTGGCATGAGTAGAGGCATTTGTAGTTAGAGATCTTGCATGGGGGCTAACCTTTCATTGGGGTTTTGGTCTTTGCGGTAAGCTATGGGTATACCCCGGTGAACGCTGCAGTTACCTGAGGTAGCAGCTCCTCGAAAAAGTTTCTGTTGTCGTCTCTCCCTCCCTCCCTGCCCACCACTCAATTAAGCAAAAATGTAAGTTTGCCATCTTCATAATTGTTTGTTAGCTTAAGGACCTTAAGAAGAGACTCAAGGGAACATGCGAAGAACGATGTGATGAATGTTTTAAACTTTCTCCACAGGAGCTGCTTGGCCTCCGCAGCAGGCAGGGCAAGCAGTCACTCCTTGAGGGCAGCACCGGTACCTGTCAGGCAGCCTTTGCCAAAGCAATATTTAGTCATAGGGTTTGGTTAGGAGCCATTGGGAAGAGAAGTGCCTTGACTTCCAGGGGTGGTCAGCAAGCAGCGGAAGGACTGTGCACCTCTGAAAGGGTGGGGACGTATTGTATCTTCTGGCTAACAGAAGTGCGGGGTGCTGCCCTGTTCTCTGTTTTGTTTTCAGCTTGGCAAGACGTTTCCACGTGGGCTCCGTTGGGTTGCGCTCAGGCTGTTCCTGAAACAATGGCATGCAATGTTCTAGGCACATCCCTGGGGAGACATCTTTGCTGCTTAATAACAGGAAAACTGTTTAACATAACAGGAAATACACAAATAGGCCCTTAACTATGATGTGGTGACTGCCAAGAATTATATAAGTTAATTTTTTGTGTCTTTTGAAAAGGGGATGCTCCAGTGATGCTTAAAGCTGGTATGTGGCACTTGAGATGCCATAATTTGTCTTGCGCTTTTACCGCGGCAGGGAAGATTGAATTCACATGGATGATTTTGACCAGCAGTAACTGAAGTGGTTCTATTAAGGTGTTATTTTATTCTGTTGACCAGCAAATTGTGTTTCGCCACTAGAGTAGCTTTAAAGTACTGTTTCAGGGTTAATTTTAGACACATGTTCAACTATGCTGGTATTCCTGAAAACATGCTGTGCTGCTGCCTCCTAAAATACATTTTCCCAAAGTTGTGAGCTTATCTCTGATTTTGGTGGCTGCTTAAATTTTCATTCATTCTGCAGAGACTTTACTTCATGTTAACTGTGGTGATCTGTGTAATCAAAAGGATGAATAGCATAGGTGCTAAAACTGTAGATTGGAATAGTAATATAGGTAAAAGTAAAAATAACTTTCACTGTGAGAATATTTTTTTTTAAGTATAACCAACACAGTGGAGGTGGATTTGTGCAAATACCATTTCTAGTGCCTTAGAAACACTGTACTGATCTAGAGTAACCCAGATTCTTAACCGAGCTATGAAACAGTTGTAGAAATAGATAATCCTTTTAGTTACATATTGAAAAAGTTTAATGCAATTTCCCTTATGTGATTTTTCTAGACATGCCAGGGTAGTCCTCTGCAAGTAAGCTAAATATATGCTCCTGCTGTGGTGTTAATCTGTACCGTCACTTCTGCACACTTTTCTCAAAGTAACTGCTTGGTTATTTTTTAGTTATGGGCAAACACTTCATTTGGGACTGAACCCGAACTCATCAAATGAAGTCAGTGTAGCTGGAGGGGGAGCAGCCTACTGGGTTGCTATTTTGGGCTGTGATTAAAACCAATCAAGATATTGGTTGGAACAAGAACATTGGGTGATACCATAGTGAACAATGTTGAAAATGCTACATTAGCATTTTCTACATAGCTCCTAGGAGCTCTAGGACTGATTCTTGAAGGGATTTGGTAAGTTGAACAGTTACTGTAAGCTTTATTTTTTCTTAGTTCATTTCAAACCTATATGCTTAATCATGCTTATATCATCACTAATATCACTGGTTTTTTGGTTTTGTTTTTTTGTTTTTTTTGTTTTTTTAAATCTGTGGGCAAAACTAATGTTCTAGCTTGGTCTGAATTGTTTTACACTCTATTTTATACCCAGAAATCCATGACTTCTCTGAAAGGTGAATCTCTGTAACAAAAGGTGAATTTGGATGTTAGCTATTTATTTTGTAACTTGAAATTGCAAATTGTAGTCATGTGTTTGGGGGAAAATGTTAGAATTGAATGTTTTAGTGACCTTTTGGTAGATAAAGTATGACTATTTTTGATAATGTCGCACTGATGGTAGAGCTTCCTACATGCTTAGAAGTGCTATGACCTAGCTTTTTAAGGAACAGCATCAGTGAATTTGAGTGTAATCTGGATTTATGTGTTTTTAAATGAATGTAAAGTTTCATAAACACAGGAGGCTGTTCCTGAATACATTCAGAAACAGTTTTGGCACAAAGGCAGTAATACAAAATATAACCAAGGCTCTGGAAGCTCTTCAAATTCCCACTGCCTGTCCTACTTTTTCCTTCCATAATATCCTTTAGGCAGCATTTCAGTGCCATGCTTAAGTCCAGTGACATTTGTTACAGTCATATAACATCAGCTCATACTAGCGTGATTGAATAAATAGCTTCTGAGTTCAAACTAAAAGCCACTCTGTCCTCTCCATCTAAGATAGCTGCAGATACTGCGCTAGAAATGATGTTGCATATTAATGTGCTAGTCTTGTGGTCAAAATGTATTTTCAGGTCTCTTGCACAGTTGTTTTCAAGGGAAGATTATGGTTCATTGCAAGTTACTGAGCTTTACATAGACTTTTACTCTGAAAGACTTTAAGCAATTCAGAAAAACTAGAACGAAATATCAGATTCTTGAATCTAACATTAAACTGAGCTAATAGATGTTCTGGCAGTTAATTAATTGTGTTGGTTATGAAGGAAGAATTGCTGTGTTAAATTAGAGGCAGGCACAATCGATGAAAGGAAATTCAGTGATTCAGTTTAAGTTCCAAATTAGTTTTTTGGTGGTGGTGTTTGGGTTTGGTTTGGGGTTTGGTTTTGTTTTGGGTTTTTTTGTTTTGTTTTTTTGGGGTGTGGTTTTTTGTTTTTTTTTTTTCATTTATTACAACAAAGTGGACCTCCATAGTACATAAGCAGAAAGTGGCTTTCAAACTTAAAGGCTTAATTTTATATGCTACAAGAATCCGGTTTGGATTTCTTTGGAGTTCTTCCTACAATTAGCTGTTAAAACCTAGGGTCATTGGAGCCAAATTTGACAGATAAATCCAGAACAAATTTGTGATGCCAAAAATTAAGTCCATTAACTTCTCTTACTTGGATTTGCAAGTAAGGGTGTCTCTCCCGGTTACTTGATGTTTATCCCAAGCATACTTGTGGTTCTTGCCAGCCCTTTGGGAAAGAAGCATGTTAAAAAGTAGTTGAAGAAATTGTTAAGCTGTCTACATATCTGACTTTCCAGAACATAGCAGACTACCATGCATAGGTGAGAACAGAAGAGAAAACAACTCTGCTAGCCTGTTAGTATCTGCATGAAACATGTGCCACGTGGAGAGATTATAGCCAGTGATGTAATTGCTTGAAGTCAGATAGCATTTGAGCTGGAAGGAAAGGTATCATGAAAAAAATGCAGGGGGGTGTCTTGTGGTGAGACTTGAAACAGTTGAGCAGTCTGACAAAATGCCATTTATGTCTAAATGGTGTTTACCTTGCCTCAACAAGGAGTAATGTAGATGGCTTCTGAAGGTTTCTTCCAGCCCTACGTTTTTGATGCTGAGCATGGTAGTCAACAAAAGAGTGAACTAAAATATTAAGGAAGGAATGAGTTCAACCATTGCAACTCAAATGGCTCCTTCCTTTCTGGCTGTGCATCAGCCCTTCCACCCCTGATAGCACGTGAGACCTGAGTTCTGCAGAAAGGCCAGAAATGGAGAAGGGTGGCAATGACACATCGTTCTGCTCTCTGGTGTTGTGTGAGAGGATTTCCTACGTGCACACACCTGTGTGGGTGTATAGCAGGCTTCTCTCTGTGATGCCAACCCCCCACGCTGCCCCCACTGAGTCTTTTCCCAGGTGTGAAGATATCCCACATCTACATATCTGCCAACAGGGAACTTGGTAGCCCTGAATATATCCAAGAAGGATGTGGAGATAAGAAGAAGGGATCAGGATTTGCACTGGGGAGGCAATTAATAGGGTCTGGCAAGTCATGGTGGGATTCCCTGTCCCAGCTGACTCTGGGATATGACTGTGTAGACAGAAGCTGCAGAATGAAGGGCAGAAATATGCCATGTTCTGTACTTGTGATGGAGCAGTAGAGGGCACCAGACAACACGGAGCAACTTCTTGTACAGGAGGTGGAAGTGGAGAGAAAAGTCAGAGGAGAGGAAACAGGAACAGAAAGGAGGGAAGAACATCAGTCGTTTTCCCTGTGCTTGGTTATTTGGGCAGCTGTGTATTTCAAGGATGACAAAACACAGCTGAACTATAAGAAGGTATGTAGAAGAGGACTGCTTCAGCTGTCTGCCTACCCAGAGCAACACCTGAACTAGAAATTTACTTAAATGTAAACCCCTTATGTAAACATAATTGCTAGTTTCTGAATATAGCACTTTCTCTTCTTTCCTTCAAAAGCTGGGGAATTGAATGGTTTAAGATTGCCTGTGGGGTATATGATGAACTGATATAGCAAAATTCAAGTATCTAAAGGAAGGGTAATAGATTGAGATATTTCACAAACTTTAACTTGGTCCTTACTGGCCAAGGCTGCAGCACACCATAACACATCCTTATGCAATTACTTTCCATCCTGTTGTTGTCTTTGTGCTTAAAAATGGATCACTCTCTGCAGTATTATTTTTAAGATGCATGAAGAGTTGATTCATCAGTGTACATACCTGCAGTCCCCCTCATGTCAAAATATCCATGCTCTAGGCTTTGCATTACTAGTATAGTAAATATTTAGAAAATAACAGAACAAACCTGATTCACTGGTAGTCTAGGTGGTGCATGTTAGAGTTGCCTTCTGTAAATTGCATAGCATTTCAAATTTGTTTATTTAGTTCGCAGTCATCTCTGAACGTATGGTGGGCTTATCAGTATTTTTATCTTTGTAGTTGATGTGTGGTTCATTTTCGTGCTTGATATGTGCTGGCTAGATGAAAATCTAACTCAATTCTAGATGTTACAGGTCCAGTAAACTTGACTAAATATATTGTGAATGCAATATTAAGACAAAATACTTTGTATATTAAGTGTTCAAAACTCAACTAGTGCTTCTGTAAGATAGGTCAGTGGTACATAAGGTAAAAGATGTCATGGGCACAATGCTGAGATTTCAGAGTATTAGTCAGGCTTGCACATGCACTGTGCATTTAACAGGCAGACATCTGTCTGGCACGTTAATTACACACTTAATGTTCGAGTCTGGGACTCCTTTAAGTCCTCTGTAAAACATGGCTTGTAAAGATTATCCCTTCCAATCTTGTAATCTGCTAGAAAATTTGGACATTGCTATTTTGAAATGTTTTTTAAATTCTTTCTTGCCATCATCACTGACTTTGTCAGTGCAGCACTACTGGGGTTGACAAAATGTGTGGCCATTTGACATCATCTCACCCGATACTAACTGCCATCATCAAGACTGGAAAAGAAACAGCTACTGTTGAAACGACAAGGAAACATGCAACACTAAGACAGTGTAGGGCACAGTTCAGGAGTTCTTGATCACTGGACTTCCCTTCAAAACTTGCTCTTTAAAAAATGCACAGGCTGGTTGATCAGGCAGTTGCAGCAATGACATGAGTTGAGCTAACACTAATCTTTGTGCTTTTATTTTGGAAGCCACCAGCAGTTGGAAGGTAATGCCTTTTCTCAGATGTTTGCAAACATCATAATTTAGCTCCTTGCAAAGCTTCAGTATAAGGTTAATGTAGGTTTTAAAAACATAAATTATAATCTTCAGAAATGTAAGGCTAATGCAACATGGAGATTCTGTATGCTTAATCAGTATAGTAACAGATGATACCAAATTATGGGCGAACGAAAATGTGTGTCGTTAACATGCTTCCTAAAGGGGGAAAAATACTGTTCAGGTGACCAGTACTGTATTTGGTAATATCCTAAAACAATTGTACAAGCTGAAGAGCCATATTCTGTAGGACAGGTGACACTAGGGAAACAAAGACACATCAGTGTTAATCATTTGGATGAAGGCGTGGTTTTGGTTGAGAAACACTGAGGCCTTAACAGGTGGTTAATTTTCATAGGCATATGCACACAGGGAACCCAGTTCAAAGACTGTCATGTTGGTAAGAGCCTATTGGGGTAGGAACTGGAAAGATGATGTACTGAGGCTTATCTAGGAGCCTTAGTGCAATGTCACACTTGCATCATTGGTATCTTGCTTGCCTTGGATTCATGGCTGCCTCCAGTGCCTCCTGATTGCAGGGAGGCAGTGGGGGCGTGCTCATAACCCAACAGAAAAAGTCCAGACCATCACACTGCAGGGCAGAGGGCTTGCTACACACTGTGGGTTGTTGCTTCAGAGCCTGAAAGAGTATGAAGTATGTGTCAGATTAACCGGCAGGGAGTAGGCTCGCATCTGTCTTCAGAAGAACCCTTGTGCAGAAGTAGTTAAGGACTGCATGGGGTTGCTAAGCCTTTTGTGGAGATTGTGCAAAAGCTCGCTTAGAAGGTGTGCAGTTGGAAAACTGGCCTTGCTTGCTATCTCTTGGTTTCTTTCCAGTCACCTGTATTTGCAGGTTTCTTCTTCCACCCCTGTTTCTGTGTAAAGTATGCTGTAACGAAACGGCTCCCTTGGTTCATGCTCTGTTTGTTGTGTCAACAAGCAGGAAGCTAATAAAGAGCTGCATGCTCTGTATTATAGTTTCTAGGTAACAACTTTAGGCTGCAGGACTCTGGCGTGGTCCATAAACATTTGGTTTCTTACCTAATAGTCAGTGTTGTAACGGACAGGGAAGCGTTCGACATGCTAATAGGTTCTGCTTCAGAAGAGACTTGCTTCTACTAGCGTGAAACCCTGTGTGGCCAGTGCCGCAAGATATGTGCGTGTTAAGCATGTGATTAAAGCATTAAACAGGCATAGAGCTCTCTGAAGTACATAAGTACATCTGAGATTTCCCTTTCCTTTTCGCTATTGTGTGTATAAAGAGAATATCCAGTTCTGCGGCTAGAAGTAAGGAGCAAAAAGGGATGGATTTAAAATGCTGTACTGAGGCTAGAAGTCAGCACTATAATACTGTAAGTCAGCATATGAGTTGACATGAGAGGACAGACACAGACTTCAGAAACAGTACTTCAGACTGAATGCCTGGAATAATATGTGATGCTTCTGCACTCCCCCTCCAGGCTGTACCAGCATTTAAGGAAAAACATGCTGAAAAACCTCTGTACCCCTGCAAAGAAAGGCAGAGGGTTTTCTGCTGTGTATGTTTTAATCTTGCTGAGTCAGTTTAAGCATCTAGGTCAGGTTTTACCTGCCTGCAGTTAAATTTTGTTCAGTTCCTGGAACCTTTTTAAAAGTCTCTGTGATGGTTACTGTTTATTTTGTTCAGAACGACTTGAAAAGGATTTGATGACAGCTACAATAAGCTGATGTTCCTGGACGTGGGCTAGTGGCTGACCCTAAAGAAGGGAAACTCAAGAGGTTACAGGAAGACTAAAGGAAAGGGAGAGCTGCGGTTCTGCTCTAGAAAGCATTCAGTTGTTGTCTTGGGCTTCAGACTGCATTGATGTGGGGGGAGATGCAAGATGAGAAGTGCTGTGTCTCTTCCCCCAGCTTCTTGAGACAAGACCAGCTGAATAAGTATCTAGAAGAGTTTCTGAAGTACAGTGTCTTCTTCAGAATTTCAGTTGGGCAAATCATTCAGGCACAACTCTGAAAAATGAAGTCGCTTTCCTGTGGACTGGTACTGGCTCATGACTGACATGCTTGACGCATGAACAGAGCAAGTTGGGGCTGCCTGCACCAGCTTATGCAGACAGGCCTGAGGCAGAGCTTAGAAACAGAACATCACTTCTTCAGGAGTCTGCGTTTGTACAGTCATCAGCCTGGACTCCGAGAGGCACAGCAGGAAGGTGTGCGTTCACCACTTGCCAAGCTGGATGCAGGCAAAAATTACAGTTGACCAAGCTGTGGAGTGGCTGGGAGTTTGGAAGGCTTCCATCCAAGACTAGCCTGTCAAGCCCTCTGCAGACACCGTTAATTTAGTGTTGTGACTGCTTTCCCTGTATATTTGTCTGAATCTGCTTCCTGGGTTTATAGCCCAGAGCAGGAGTTCTGAAAGAATTTAGGGTGGTAATTTACAGGTAGCCAAATTTCCAGGTCCTCTGGAAGATAATGTATGTACCGCTGCAGATTAAACCCAACAGTTTCCTTGTTTGTATGGATGTTCTGAAGTCTCCCTCTCTGAAGTACCGTAGCTTGTCACGAAGCAAACTTTAAAATCAAAGCTGGGAGATCAAATGGTTGATCGGTCTTTCTGTTGCATTGCTCAAATAGCTTGTATGCATTGCAGCAGGGGGGAAGGTGGTGGGGGAGGGTGGTGGGAGAATTGTAGAGATTTTTTGAGGCTTCAGAACTAGCTGTGTAAAGATAACATACAAGGTGAAGTTATGTACTTGCTTATGGGCCGATTCAGATGTGAGAGTGAGATTTGATAACTCCTGAAGGGAAAAACCCCAGAATCAGACCCATGGGTCATGCAGTACTGCATCAATAGGGCTAGCTTGCTTACAGGAGGAAAAGATAAAGCATCTAGAGTAGAGGTCAGCAGTGTAAGTCTGTGTTCTTCAGGCTCTAATAAAAACAGGTAGATTTTCAAGTTTACTTCAGTGTTTATCAGTGTATTTGGAGAAATTTGATCCAGGTCAAAACTCCACTGAACACAGTTAGCTATAAGTGTTTCATGACTGTTAATATTGTACAGGATACATGTTTTGTAATGCTTTCTATAACTTGGTTCAGTGTGTGTTGTGGGATGTGTTGGCAGCATTTTCTTACCCTTATTTCAGTATTTTAGTTGTAACTTGGCTGACTTCATAAATATGAGTATATATCTAGTTTGTAAGGATATGTTCTTGTCCAAGTGTTCCCTTCTATTATGTGTAGCAAGTAGTCTGTTTGCTAGCCCTCTCTAGTCCTTACTCTCTTTTTTTCATTTTTAATTTGGTCTTTCTTGTTAGTTTTCAAACTCTTTGCCAGCCTGACATCAAGAAGTTCAAGGGTGGGATTTTTTTGTTTGTGTTTTGGTTTGGGTTTTTTTGTTTGGTTTTTTGGTTTTTTTTTTTTGCAGTGGGGGAGTGTGTTCAGTTACCAATTGTAATTGGGTGTAAACCAGACTTTTTGAAAAAGGGAGAAGTCAATATATAGAGGCAACTAGATGCTTCCGCTTTCATGTTTGGGAAGTGAAAATATCTGGTTGCTGTTTTAAATCTGACCCCAGTCCTAGTTGTACAGACTGGTCAGCTGTACAGAACGTGAAACCACCCTGAAGGTCAAAGTAATGGATTTTTTTGTATGATTCACTGTAAGCTTTGTGTAAACTCTTTTGTTTAATATTACAAATGCGCTGTATTACTTAACACTGTAAAATATAACTGTTACTGTGGTTTAGTGAGTTTCTGTGTTGACTTCAAAACTATGCATGGTGCTTTTCTCAGATGTTTTAACTTCATGGTTTTTATTCTCTTTAATATTAGAGTTATAGAAATAGGGGTGGTTTGTGTTTGCTGGTAGCTAATTGTATAAATGATTTCTGTGTTTTCATAAAGCAGAAGAAATACTTTAAAAAGCCAACCAACCAACCAAAAAAAAACCCCCAAACATCCTACCCAAATAGACCAGATTTTATTTAAATAGGATTTTTTTTCCTCTAATCATTAATTTGGTCTTGAGAGGAAATCCCTCATCAGTGTTTGATGTTTCACAGACTTCTGTTAGTCTATGAAATCAGGAGGTTTTTCCTCTCAAATGGGAGAAAACATTAAGATACTTGAGATGCATTGAGGATAGAGACAGCTTAGTTGGAGCAGAAGCTGATGTATAGCAGCAGAAATTGGTATTTCCAAGACGATGAATTCTGGCTTGGGAAGGTTGTGCATTGCTGAAAGCTATTATTCGTGTGTCATTAGCTACCAAGTATTCCTGTTGAGAGACAGGTTGTAAAATTCAAAGTACTAGCAAGCTCTGTAGACTTTTAGTTTGCTTTGTAGTATCTACTTGAAAATTTAATTTAGGTAAGTTTTTGAAGAGTGTCTTCCAGAGTGGAGAAAAGTGAAGGAAGCCTGCCTGGAAGCTCTGTGAAGAAGGTGATCTTTACAAATCACCAAAGAGTCCTTAGTGATCACACCTCTTAGTTTGAGTGAGGAAAGTACCAAACACATCGATTACATTTGGGATGGAATTAATGTTTTCATATAGAGCAAGAGACTAGTTTCCAAGCAGAGCTTTTCTTCACAGTGTATTTTATTATAGCAGAGAGCAGCTGGCAATTGGGGTGGGTGCACACACATGTAGAAAGGAGGCTGCAACCTTTGGGCTGTCAGGAAGAGTTAGATCTCAGGTGGTTAGATCAATGAGCCTGGTGAATACCCTCCCTCTCACAGAGAGACCCATTCTCTACCTGTATCATACCTGAACCAATGGAAATCAATTCAGGTGGACTCTCATTTGCTGCCAGGAAGTGTCTGACAAGGTCTTTGCAAGTGCTTCACCTCCGTTTGTGAGATTTCTAGGAACCACTAAGGCATGCTAAAGGTTAGAAGGAAGTGTTTACGCTGCTGAGGTGAATTACTGCAGATGTTGGTCTAGGGATGCAGAAGTACTGCTAGTGCTCATACCTGGCTCTCTTCACCTACCTAAATTTTTTGTCAAAGATGTTACCTGGATTCAAACTTCAGATTGTGCTTCTGCAGTCTGTTTTGTGTACTGGTCCTTAGTGGTGACTGTGTGACTAATAACGTTCAGGAGCTCTTGGGATAGCTATCTAGCTAGAAATGGGGTAAGGGGCTGAGGGAGGAAGAAACTACACCTCTGACCTGTAGCTGTGCTGGGGAGACCCCATCAGAAAGCCAGTGTCTGGTGTTCTGGCAGGTGATACAGAGGCTTGGAAAAAAGCTCCCCCACTGGCATTGCGTCCACCAGGGTCTGTGATACCACTGCGACAGCAGCATAGTCAGGGGATACCTGCAAGCCATGAGGTGCTGTGTGTGGAGGATGTGTCTCTACCTTTCTGGTCCCATGAGTATGCCTGGATTAGTGTAGGAGGCAAACTGGAAAGTAAGCACTAACCTTTGCAAGCAGGACTCCCCAGATCGGCTCTTTGGCCAGTAGCACTATGGAGAGTTGGAAATCCTACATCTGTGCATGCATGGACTATCGGCATTCTTTGTAATGCTTCCCAGCCCCAAACGGTGCTGATGGGGGTTGCCGTAGTTTTGGATGGATAGCATAGGTCCTCTGCTCTGGGGTGGCTGTGGGATCATCACTGCCTCCACAAGCATCCTGGAGCCATGACAGGGCCAAAGCTGTGCTGTAAAAGCTCTCCTGAGCTCCAGCTTGTGTGCTGCTCCGAGTCCTGCTCTGAATCCTGGCTGTTGTGCTGAATACCAGCTTACCTCTTTGAAGGCAGATACTGACGCCTTCTGTAGACCAAGATCTACATTGTGTTGGGTCATTTTTTCCACACTGAATCCAATGACTGGGTAATGAAATTGCTGTGTAACAAAACAGCTAACAGCCTGATGTCATTAATCTACCTGTTTTTACGTGGAGCCTAGACCTATTCCAAGTTCTGTGCTTAAAAGAAAGAAGCCTTAGACTTTACAGAGAAAAATTAACATTCGGACCTGGTAGCTAAAAGGCTTAGCCTCCTTAACCTGCCAAAAATATCCCATTAGTCAGTTTTCCTGTATTGCTCTGGTAACTGTTTATTGTTTCTGGACTAGAGGGCTTCCTCAGGATCTGGGTTCTTCCAGACTGCTAAAAGAGCATTGCTAGCTGTGGGAATGAGGAGGGTATTCAGTGGGAGTGGGGCAATGTCCAAGGTGCTCACAGATGTACTCCTGAACCCTCACTGCAAACATTAGCAGAAGGACAGGTGCATAATCACCTTGTTGAATATACAATTGCAATAACTAAGCGCTGTTGAACTGTTTGGCTTTCAGCTCCCGCAGGCAATTCGGGCTCCTTTTGAGCTTTTGTGTTGGAAAGGAAGGGCAGCTGCGTTCTTGCAGAGTGTTTGGCTGTGTTGCAACAAATCTGGTTACTGATGCCTGGGCATACTTTGATTGATGCACAGATCAAATGACTGTTGGGAGTGGCCTCTGGGGTGACGTCCCATGTACAATGATGTCAGCAAAAGATTTTAAAAAATTCAGGTGTGGCATAATCTGCCAATTAAACTGATTAGTGCTCTGGCTGAGCCCTGAGAAGGAGCTCTGGCTCTAGAGCCCTGCTTATTGAACTATTTTATTTAGTGCCTTTGTCTTGTCTTGTACTAGACTTTTACCTAGTACCTTCACTGCAGCACACTGTAAATTGAGGTAGGATACCATGCTGAGGGCTATGTGCTAGCTCTCTTGCTATCCAAGGAAATCTGCTACCAGCTCATAAATGTCCCTGACTGCTTGGAAGCTGTGACGCTGGAAGAGGTCCTGCGACTCCTGCGAAATCAGGATGGAGTGCCTCGCTGCTCTGTTGGCAGAAGTGAAAGCTAGCCAGGAGGCGATGCAGGCTGGACAGAAGGAACTAAAGCATGATGTGGAAACATCTCAAAAGGAAATCAGAACAGTGTTAGCACTTCAGAGGAGCCAACAACAGGTGAAAGAGGATCTCAAAGCGGAGGTGAAGTCCAGTCACTTGGATATAAGAACTGTGCTTGAGGAAATCCAGCGAGTAAGAGAAGAAATGGAAGCTCGATTAAATACTCAGGCTGATCTGGTCTTACTGATCAAAGAAGTGAGCACTAATTTAACATGTGTAGACAAGGCTTTCCAGAAAATGGAGGAGAGGCAGAAAGTTTTTACCAGCCTGCATCTTCCTACAAGAGAAAATGTTGAGCAAGGATTTTTCTTTGAAAAATGCTTACACAAGACACACATGGGTTTTGAAAAACCTGTGGAAGTTAACAGTTTGGATGAGGAATGTGAAAAGAAGTTGCTTAGGGGTAAGACAATGGTGACTGCAAAAGTGTGGGGAGAGAAGTGAGGTTGTTCCTACTTGTGCTTGTCAAGTAGTTTGTTTAGGCTATTTGGAATGCTGTTAAGAAATGTAATTTTTTAGAAATTTAATCTCTTGCTTAAGGAAAATAATTTCTAGTATATTTCTAGAAAATTCTATAATTTTCTAGTATAGACATTACTACGTAGACCTTCCTAGTACATGATAAGCAAAGGAAGGCTTTGATTTGTCTCTGCAAACCAAAAAGTGGGTGAGAGATGTTTCATCTGGTAATCCAGCAACAGTGCACAAGATAGAGAGGCTCAGGAAACCAACGGTACCAGGCAAGTTCTGAGATAACCAGCCAAGTACAATGTCAAGTACTGGGCAATACCCCAGCACTTAAACATAACTTTATGGAACACACCCTGATGTACAGACAGTTGTGTATTTCTTGCTTTTGAATGCCTGTTAACTAGGGAAGCTATGTATGGGAATCAGTTTGCTTTACGGAAAAGCTTGGGATGTGTCTAATATTCTCCCCAAAGAACTGGAGTTCGCTGCTGCTGTCCACGTAGCGACTGCAGAGGGAGTGGGAGGATTTTTGGACCTTTTCCAAAGTCATGGGGTATTCTTTTTGCCAGCAAAATACCGAATCTTCTGGGAATGATTCAGTGATCAAAAGCCTTAGTCTTTGCAAAATCACTGCTTTTTTTTTTTTTTTTTTTTTTTTAACTGATATGAAGAAGGATAGGACCTTAAATAGTGATTCTGTCCGGTTACTGTGCTATATGCGGTACTTGAGAATCTGATTTCTAGTTTGCAGAAATTGAGCATTTCAACTAGATTGGGTGCAGTGTTTTTGAGCCTGTTGGAGAGGAGTCCGGAACCTAACTTAAGCGCGGAAATTGTTCTCCTTTACAAGTCTGACTGTATAAAGGTGGCAAGTAAAAAGGCCAAAGTGAGAAGGACTTGGGCTGGTAACCAATACTGTCTTTAATTTAGAGTCCATCACTGGTGTGTTGTATCAGTAATTAGACTCATGATGCTTTTGTTTTAATGAAAGCATGGCTTTTGTGTAGACATCACAGCATGCCTTCTATACAAATCTGGAAACAATCTGTCATTGCCCAGAGGTACATAGGCCATAAATAAGCATTGGAGTGTCACTGGTGTTAATCTGTAGAGGCAGTTCATGCTACAGAGGGTTCATGCTAGCAGAAAAATGCTTTTCAACATTTGAAGTGGCTGTGTATAGCACGTGTCTATGATAAAATTGCCAACAGGAATGTCACTGAATTTCTCTAGTGCATGTTTTTTGTTCAGCTTTTTTTAGTATAGTATACAGGCTTGGCTTGGTTGGATGTTTGAATGAGCTTCTAGGAAAAGACTTGGTAGTCTGGGCATCACGATAAAAGCAATAGTGTGAAACTGGCAAACTGATAAAGGCTCACTGAACTCTGCAAACAGTGGATATCTGGAGTCTCATGTCATTTGTGGTTAGCTGTTGTATCGCTGTATTTAAATGAAATAACTTCATTAGGTAACAGTATGTGATGTCATTTTTTTCCCAGAGTAAAAATTGTTTGCAAACATTTTTTTTCAGGTTTAATGCAGTTCTGTCAGGGTCCTACAAATGGTTGTAGAAGGCATTTCATATAGTTAATTAAATGATGACATTAGCATCTGTATCAGTGAATTTACCCAGTACCCTCAAATCAGGAAGAGTGCTCTAGTTCTCTATTTATTGTAAGTGGAGCATTCAGGTAGGGAGGTGGAATATATGAGAGAAGAGGAGTATGTGAGCCACTAGGGCAGGGAAGGACTGACTGTACATGTTTATTCTCTAGTCCCTGCTCTTTTTTCCTCTCTCCTTGATTATTGTCTCTTGTGATTTTTTTTTTTTTTTTTTTTTTTTTTTTTTGAAGGAGCTTCAGAGGGTAACTATTATTTTCCTAAACACAGCATTTTCCATAAGATTGCTGGAAATCTGACATGGTTGCTCTCAAATGTGAACTGTCATTCATTTAAAGAGGTCTACTCAAAGGACATAGTTATGTCTGCATTGCAAGAAAAAAAGTGGTCACATTAGTTAAAATGGTAGTAAAAATAAGTTAACCAGAACTGGCAGCCAAGCTTGATCTTTCTTTCCCCTACAGGTTTGTGTTTTGGTTTGGGTTATCACATTGATATACCTTTTAACAGCTCTGTTATTAAACTGCAAGATGGTATGTTTCTAATTGAAAATATACCCTTTAACAGTCAGCATCTCTGAGCAGAAGTGTAGTGAAATCTCCAAGAATACAAGAGTATCTGAACATGATAAAGCAATGTGCTGACAATTCTCTAACTATTAGAGATGACAGAAAATCTTGCCTAGAGAGGATTTATTTGGAAAATTAATAGGCTCAGGAGGCACTTTTTACCAGGGTCAGTAAGAGAGGCACAGAGGACACAAGTATTTTGAACAGGAAACTTATTTTCAAATGCTTTGAAAACAAGTGAAGGCTGTGCAAAACTGATGTATTAATGCAATAGTTGATGCGTCATTCAGACTAACATTACCTGAGAATCAAAGCTTTTGTTATTAATACTGTCTCCAGTTGTGTGATTGAACCTTATACTGCTCAGACTATTCCAGAGTCACTTGACAACCTTCAAACCAGGTGCTTGGGCTTCAGAAGGGATTTGTGAGCAACTACTTCTAGTTGGTTAGTTTGCCCCCATTTTTTCCACATGTTCCTATTTTTCTTTTCTCCAAATCTCATGTCTCCAGTTTTTTCACTTTATCTTGAAGAAATCTTGTTAAGTTGAAACTGTACAAAGTAATCTGCTTAGATGTCTTCATTAAATTGCCAAGGGATATTTATGTATTGCATCAGCCTTTTATTGCAGAAGTGTTTGCTCGTTCCCTGTGTAATCAAACGGGGAAGGCTGGCCCTATCTACACAGCAGTAGTGTAGTCCCTTTCCAGTCTGAAGGCAGCAGAGAAACCTGTAACCTCCGTGGTGTTTACGAGTCAAGCGCTGCATTATGTAATGTGGTTTCCTCTGACAAGAGATGATTGTGTACTGTGAAGGGATTGAGGTTGCAACATAACTAGGAGTATTAAATCAACTACGTAATGCTTGGACCGTGAATAGTGGCAGGGCAAATATATTGGGCAAACTTGAAATATATTTCATTTTAGAGCATTTTTTAAAGTCTCATCCTAGTGACTGAAATTGCTGACACTAAGAAATGCTGCAAGATCTCTAGTTAATAAAGCTCAAACCTGAGCTGCAGAGAGGAGAGTTTTTGCAATGAATATCTTGAAGAAAAAGATGAAGTAAATGTAGGGAAAATGGTTTTGTATTCAGCAGTATGTTAGAGTGCAGGAAATGTGAAATCCGTGTTGCAAACAAAAGTGTTCGACTCTTATGTTAGAAATAAGTTACTGGATAAGTAGGATGACAGCAATCTTGCATTTTGTGAAAATATTTATTCAAAGCACAATGTGAAGAGTATGCTGAAAAGTAAGCCACAGAATACATGAAGGTGAGGATGAAGTGCAAAACATTGTATGCAAGGTTATGGTGCTAGAAATTAACCTGGCAGATGATTGTGTCTGCTCTGCAGTGCTACTGAAATAACTGTTTCTCCTAGTTAGTATTTCAGGAGGTGTTTATAAGAATTTATAATTACTTTCTTTTGCACCTGTCTTTTAAGTTTTGGTGAGACGTTGACATAAAATGCATGTTAATTAGTTATTGTTGTTGTTTTAGTTGACAAGGGCAAGCAGCGGAGTCCCAAGAGCTCGTGCATACAGACTCAAGCCTCCACAGATGTGCATTCGCCTGGCACAAAAACAGCCGAGTTGACACAGTACAAAACAAAATGTGACACCCAAAGTGGAATCATCCTTCAGCTGAAAAGATTCCTGACAAGCAGTAACCAGAAGTTTGAAGCTTTAACAGTTGTGATCCAGCACCTGCAATCTGAGGTAAAAACTTGCAGCTAATCAATTTTGGCTTTAATTTTTTGAACTCTTCTCACAAGGGCTTCTGAAAATATTAATATACTCATACATAACATCTGTGTTTCCCATTCCAAAGATTTCTGTTTTCCTGTGGAGGCAGCAGTAAACCTGCTCCTGGCATCAGTTGGATAGAAAAAATAAAAACCCTGACACTGGCCTCTTTGCAGCTTCACGTCCTTTTTAGAAGAGAAGTTTTTAAATGTTTGTAGTCAAAAAGTCCTTCAGGGTTGAGTACCTTTCCAAGTATATACTTCAAGTTCTGCCCTTGTAGGAAAAACTAGTTTCAACAGATAATCTGCATGACCTTGCTTTGTTATCTGACATTGGATAGAAGAGTATATAAGTGGTAGATATGTTTTTGAGCTATTCAAAATAAAGTGTGAGTTACAATGGTTGTATTTATTGAATCCTGCATTATTGTTGGTATCTTAAAATTATCAACATTTAATTAAAAAAAAAAAAATTTAGAAATGCACCTGGAACTTAGAGTCCAATTAATCTGATGTGGTTTAATGTTTATTTGTTCTAGTCTGTTTGACACACATAATGATCTGATCAGTTTGATATTACACTAGGAGCTTTTGGTCTGCTTTGAAAACTTTTGAGAGAAGAAAAATCTGAAGTTAAGGAAATTGTAACAGTTATGGAGTTAGGCTGCAACATTTGATGCAGGCTTTAATAGCAGTTTCTCTTGCATTTATAACTGATGTTCCAAGATTGGTATCAATTTTACTTCAGCTGTTCTGATACGTGGTGACTTTATAGTCTGGTATACAGAAAAGCACTGAGTTGTCTTAGTATGCTGCCAGAAACTAACATTCTCTTCTTGTGCAATAAATACCTGCTTGCTCTCATTTCATCTAAAAATACTGCATTTAAGTCCAAGTCTGGTTCAACTCAGTAAGAGCAGTGGCTCTTAGCCAGTTTTGTGGGTTGGGTTTGGTTGGGGTTTTTAAACTCTTGATTGGAACACCTTTCTCTGCTAGGGAACTAGTTTTAAGATCTTCAAAGCAATTTGATACAGGATTTTTGGATGCCTGTCATCTAATAGGAAATTGTGAAATTTTTATGTGAAATTCTCACTGCTAAACTTCTGTGCAATCTTCTAATTACTGTATAATAAACAGCTTGAATTTTGGTAACTTTTATAATTAAATGTCTTGGCCTAGATCCTTCTCAAATATTTTGTATTGCAATTTTTTAAAATTCAGGAATACTTTATCAGTGTCATATTTAATGAGAAGAAGCCTGTCATACATATTTGCTTTTTCCAGGCTATTTTACAGGTCACTTAGTCTAAACATGATGGTTTGTTTGGTTTTTGGTTTTTTTTTTGGGGGGGGGGGGGGGGGGGGGTTAGAATAATGGGAATGGGGTTTTTTGTTTGTTTTTTTTTTTTTTTTTAAAGGAGGGGGGGAAAGTTAAAAAAAATAGAAAAAGAAAAAAGTGGGTTTGGAGGGAAGACAGAACTGCATGGAGGAAACTAGTAATTTTGTTCCTTCTTCCTCCATTATTCTTTTGTTTTATCTCTATCAAATTGTATAAAATTGGTAATCTTGGAAAGTTAAGTCTAAGCACATGAAGCTGGGCTAAATGTGACATATTGATGTACTTTCATACCAGTTACTGGTATTGAGGTGGTTCTCTCCTTTCCCAGGATAAGACAATGCTTGCTGAAGAGTCACTGTCTTATTCTTGTGTACTTACTGTAGGGGTGAGAAGGACTCTTCTGCCATGGTGGTGCAAGGAATACTTGGAATCTGGTAGTTAGCTGAGGGTAACATCCTGTAGGATTTCTTTGTGTTGGGGAACACTGTGAAGAGTTGTTTTGGTTTTGTGGGTTTTTTTGGTTTTGTTTGTTGGTTTGTTTCTTTTCCCCTTTCTGGTGAGGTGTGGAGTCTGATATAGCTAACAACGTCAACTGGCCTTATGTTTATTTTTCTGAAGTATCTCTTGGGGATCCCTCTGATGTAGTTTTCAAACTCTTTGGGTAAACTCGGGGAGAAACTTGGAGTTAGGCTTTAGCTTGTAAGACAGGGGCTCATAGCTTAACTACTGCAGAGCCAACTGAAAGTAACTTCAGCTTTTCTGGTTTAAAAAAAAAAAAAATGTGCTTAGCTGATTACATGGAGAACAAAGCTGTGCTTCCATTCCTCCCAGTAGAGCAAGTGTGAAGTGACACGATGCAGTGTAAGCTGATGAAATAGCTTGCTGTAACCAGAGGAAGGTCCTGCTCTGGACTCCTGGTGCTGATCTGTCCCTGCAGAAGGCTGATTCAGCTTGCAACTACCAGAAAGCTAACCCAGCCAAAGAGAGAGCATTTCTTTGCCAGATTAGCGATGTGGACTGTCCTAACGTGTGGTCAGAGCCAGTGTGAGGGTGAGATGGGGTCGAGAACAGGCTGCCTGGCCAAATGGAGGAAAGAGCTGGAGTGAGTTGTTAGGTTAATTTGAGGCTGTGCAGCCCAGCCCGAGCCTCTTGGTAAAACCTGCCCCAGCATCTCCCATTTTCCCTGCAAAGCTGAAGTTACTGGGACGTGATTCAGCTGTTGGGTTTGTTTGGGTTTGTTTTCTGTTTTTTTTTTTTTCCAAGAGGTCCCAATTCATTTCTGCACAAAAGCTTAAAGTTGCTTCTTATGAGCTCATTTGAAATGGGATAGCTGCGAACAAAATCAGGACTTGCTGGCAATGACTTCTGTCAAAATGCAGCCAGCCCATCTGGGGTGAAGTTGAGAGGCTGCTGTTGAAGGGTTAAACGAGATTGAGCAATGCTGCTGTGCTGTTTCTAGCCCAGCAGGAATCTCTCACAAAACTCTGCCTGAGCTCAAACCTGTTTTGTTGCAAGCGTTATCTTGGAGCTGTCAATATTAACAGCTGGCTCTGATAATACTTTCACACTTGAGCTGTCAGGGTTTGTCCAGGGAATTTCTATGCTTAACTACCTTTACCAAGACTCCTTTGAATTTAAAAGTCCTAAAAACCCAATTTCTACATTGCAGAAGCTACTGTTGCACTGGATTAATACCGGATGGAAACCCTCTTGGCATCTAGAGTACTTGATGGCAATGAACGTTGTGGCTGCCGAGAACGCCACGCTGTACTGAGTTTTTCTGTTGTTAGACAGATGTGTGTGCACTAGTGGTGTTGGAAACACATGTCAAACTGCAGGCTAGTCACAAAAGCAAGCTTAGTCTTTCTATACTACTGCGCTCCCCCGATCCCCTGGGAGTTCGTAGAATAGAATCATAAAATGGTTTGGGTTGGAAGGGACCTTAAAGATCATCTAGTTCCAACTCCCCTGCCACGGGCAGGGACACCTTCCACTAGACCAGGTTGCTCAAAGCCCCATCCAACCTGGCCTGGAACACTTCCAGGGATGGGGCATCCACAACTTCTCTGGGCAACCTGTTCCAGTGCCTCACCACCCTCACAGTAAAGAATTTTTTCCTAATATCTAATCTAAATCTACTGTCTTTCAGTTTAAAACTATTACCCCTTGTCCTATTGCTACACTCCCTGTTAAAGAGTCCCTCCCCATCTTTCCTGTAGGCCCCGTTTAAGCACTGGAAGGGTGTTATAAAGTCTCCCTGGAACCTTCTCTTCTCCAGGCTAAAGTTCTCTTCTCCAGTCATTCCTGTGACTTCATAACTATTTTCCTGTTTTTTAAGTTCAAATGAGAAAGGAAAAGTGGCAGTACAGAGGAAATGGTGAAATCAGCCATTTACAGTAAGTGCAAGAAGTGCCAAGGAAAGCTATCTTCCGTTAACCTTTGACTACTTTAAGCTCTGAAATTTGCACCACTGCATTTGAGTTGATCTTTTAACTTGCCCTGGTATTCGTTTTGCATATTAACTTTGAATTTATTTCTTGTCCCTTCAGTAACAGATGCATTCACAGAGGCTTTAAATATGTGGTTTAGCACGTCTGCGGTAAGTCAGGCTGTGGCTGCCACTCCTGCAGCCCTGCCCTCTCTTCCTTTGCCCTTGTGTCTGTGTGGGCTGGTGCTCACTTGGCCTTGAGGAGCCAGTTCAGGCACCCAGTCAGGAAGAAAAAAAACCAATTATGCATCTAGTATTATAGGTCTGTCCATACCCCAAGTGCAGGAAGGAGGGGGAATGAAGAACCCCCGGTTCTGGGAACATGTGCCCAAGAGGTCTGCAGCTATGGGTAGGAGCCAGATACTTCCTTGGGAAGGAAAATCTCAAACTCTGCTTCTTTTCATGATGTCCTGCAAAGGTACATTACCGGCTGATGAGACTGAGGCTGTGGTGGCTCCTGTGCGAGCCTCTACTTCTTGCCTCCTGGGGGGTGGTCAGCCCCTTCCCCTGCCTCAGGGCTGCCCCCTGCAAGGCTGTGTGATCACTGCAGCTGGGGAGTTTGTATCTCTTACTCACTGCCACGTATAAACTCTTACCTGTTTGGGGATGGGGGTGTTTGTTTTAACAGCACAGTACTAGCTTGGGTTTAAATCTGGGTTTGGTAACTTCTAAAGCTGTTTAAGGGAGGCTTAGCTTTTGAGTGGAGAGGTAATGTATTATTAGAGTGACTTGAACACGTTTGTGTCTGCTCAAAGTATGAATTGACAAATACTACATTTTCATCCTCTCATTTTAATGCATAAATTGCCACATTCAGAACTACTCAGGCTGTTTAAAAAAAAACTTTAGATGGTAAAATGTTTAATTATTATAAACACCCATTTCTGTTCTTCTACTTCAGTAAACAAATCTAAGTGTTTCAAGAGCTCTCAGCAGATTCTGCTGTAGAAATGAGCTACAAATTTGTGTCTGTGCTACAGAGATGAACAAAAACTAAATTTCCCTGTTGTGTTTTTCCTGGTATGGTTATGGGAAGACTGGTATTTACAATTCAAACTTTACTTGAGAATAACTGTGGTAACATCTTCAAGAAGTTTCCTTCGTAGAGGGAAATGCCATTTGAGAGGCTATAGAGCCTTGACAATAATATGCAGATACCACTAATAGTGGATGTGACACAGCAAGCAACATAAATAATGTGCTAGAAATTGTGTGGCTGAAATGGGCTTCAGTATTTATAGGTGGAAACAGAAATTAACCATTAGTGTATGAGCTACTATAACTGGAATTTCCTGACATGTGGATGACTTTGAGTCGAGATACTAGTTGTTTTGGGTACTCCTTAGCACTTTAAAGAGTTTTTTTCCATGTTGGAATACAGAGACACATGTATCAGAAAAATTTGCCCTGGCCTTTGTGGAAGTTCAGCAGAAAATATTTATCACATGAGAAATGCATATCCAGCTAAAGGAGCAGAAGTACACCTTGCATCACTAAAGCCAGAACCATTTATAGTAAAAGGAAGAATTTTGGAACTGTCATATTTTTGGCCTATAAATCCAAAATTTATTGGCAGGCCTATTGTTTAGAGCAGCTGTCTTTGAATTAAATTTATAGTTTTGATTTTCTAGAACTTAACATGAAACTTTACTGGTTTTCATTAGGATTTTCATCACAGTGATGAAGTTTCAAGACAGTGTACTTCTGCTCTTTAAATCTGGCTTCCCAAAGTATGGACATAACTTTTTGCAAGGGAGAATAAGGATATTTAATTTAGATAGTTTTTGTGTTTCTTCAGATTTAAAAAAAAAAAATATCACTTAGAACAGAAGTTAAAAGATAATATCTTGAATTTGAGGAATTCAAGTATTTTCTGCTCAGTAAAGGAGAGTATTTGAGAAATAACACAGTAGCTTCCCCCTGGAAGGCAAACCTAGGCTCTTGCAGCTTGCATCTGACAGGTAGCTGTTGGAAAGCAAGGAAGTTTCAAATTATTCTCAAGGTCCCTGTAACACATGGCTGCTGATGGACAAGAGTATTTTTGGCAACAGGTTGAAGGGTTGTGAGCTTTAACATCCAGAAAAATATTTTAATTCATTGATTACTGTGAAACTAGGCTCTGGTGGAAATAGCTTTTTAGAAGACACCTCAGTTAAGCAATTTATTGGGTATATCTGGGTATTCAGAATGGGTTACAGCTGGAGACAATTGGGAGTCCTGTCCTACAGCTTGTTATTTCTCCTAATTTACTTTTTTCAAGATGCAGAATTAGTGACAGTAGCAAGCTAGATGTATCTACCACATGGATACATAGATAGGGAGGGGTTAGTGCAAGAAAGAAAATAACATCTTTGCTTCTCATTTCCCTCTTCTGTTTTGTACTGCCTTTTCAGACGAAATTCTAAACTGCCTTAACAGCGGAATGATGTAAAACAAATACTATAATATTGTGCTCAAGCATAGGATCTCATATCCTAACATTTCAAAGAACTTTATAATTACAATTTTATAGATGTGAGAACGTAAGTTGTGACAGTATAACTTGTTAAAGCTGTGTGGTATCTGATGGAGACTGTCTCGTACTCAGATGAGATTAACTGAGACAAAAAACTTCAAATACTGAGAAAAAGTAATTGCTCAGGGAATTTTTACAGGGAAGAAAGGAGTAATTCTATGTGGCACATGAAAACTAATATTACAGTTCAGAAACGCTGTAAAGTAGAAAACAGGCTGTAATAGAGAAGTTAAGCTAAATAGCCCATATTACTACACCTGGACCTAACTTTGTAAAGCTATTGCATGGAGGTGAACATCACTTCTTCAAAATGGGAAAACAAAGATCCCATATGAGCATAAGAACCCATGAAAAGCTTGTGAAGGCATAAAGAGCCTGCAAGTGTAAGTTCCTTGTTAAATATTAAGTGACTCACAGGAATCCTGTTTGTCTGGTTCTCTGCTTTAGTGTTTCACACTAAACATCAGGGAATAACCATCTGATTCTTGATGAATGTACCTAGCAAATGAGAAGTAAAATATTAGAAGTTACAGTGAATCTCTATCAGCTAATATCCTAAGTGTTGTAGTCTGAGCCTTAATTGAATTCCGTTTGAAGTAATAAGCCAAGGTGAAAATTGATAGCTTATTTAATTTGGTAAATGCCAACAGTAATTTGCAAATAGTTGTTTCACTGTAGATATTTTTAATTTTTTTTTTTTGAGATGGTTAATGGAATTTTTACTTTACTGCAGTAATAGCCTACTCCTCCATTCAAAAATGTACATGGAGCACGGGGAGTAAAGCTTGTTTGCCGTGCCACTTCCTTGGCTCATTTCTTTACCTTGCTTTTACCTCTGAGTGATGCAAAAGAAATGACATTTTAAGGGTGTGGGTTTTTTTAAGCAGGGTGAGGGGCAGGTGAGTTTAAAAAAAAAAAAAAAAATCACTTCTAAAACTGTTGACTTCTATTTACAAGATTTATTTAGAGGATTGGGTTTTGCCAGCAAAGAAGGACCAGGAACTGGTAGAAATACTGTAGTATAAGGACCAAAATAATCAAAGCGAATGTCATACTGCAAAGCAGGTATGAATGGCCCTTTTGTTACCCCTTCATGATTACCACCAGGATATAGCTGATGACACATGAGTGACAGGAGTTTATGCAAAGATGTGACTCAGTTTCTACAGTATGGCCAATGATGATGCTCATCTTTTCATGACTGGTGCAGCACAAGTATGGAGTAGACTCCAATTTCTAATGCTTCGTCCGTAGGAGGAATATGTGTTCAGATGAGAGAGAGACACATCCTGTATTAAGAACTGTTGGTAACTGAGACTGCACTAGTATTAAATAGTTAAATGATAATCTGTTCTTCCATACAAACTAAGTCCATCTCCTGTAAGGTCTAAGCACTCATATTACAGAACTGCTTGCAAATAACCATAATTTATTATTATTTTTTTAAGATGCTCGGTATTTCTCTCTAAGTTTGATTTTTAGGAGTAAGTGCTTGTGGTTTGAGCAAATGGCTTTCAAAAATCAAGCTTTCCTTTCCCAGAATAAAATTAATTTGGCCCTGTCTGTGACAGTAAAACACATTTAAGTGCTTCCTTTCTGTTTTATGCGCTCTGAACAAATTTTATTTAGTATGGTCTAATGAAATGCTTTTTAAAAAAGCATCATAATGTTTTTATATTTTATGGTCTATGTTCTCCTTCCATAAGTCTTGACTCTTGAAATGACTTGTTTACAACGTGTATTGCTGATAAAACTAAAGGCTGATCTACAGCCTTCCAGGTGAGAGCTGTTTCCACCTGCCAGTTCTGCCTGTGACAGGTACAGTTGCTGCCCTTTGCGTGTGACTCGGAGCTGCCTGCCTGCGTGCCACGGAGCGCTTGGTACCAGCATCATCTGGGCCTTTCTCCACGTTCTCTGGGCAGGGACCATGTCACAGCCCAGCCTTATAAATGGGAAAGTTCCAGTATGGACACGATATGTTTGTGTCGTGGGAAAAGTCCCACGACGTGACCTGATGCCTCGAGATATTTCAGGACCTTAAAGTGGGTTGTGTCTGTTCCTTTGCAATGTACTAGTGCTTTGCAGTTTTCAGTTGTGGCAATGCATGATGCTTGTTCTGAACCTGTTAATGTGTAGAAAATACAAGGCTTCCCGTGAGTACAATTTTGAGGATGATCTGGAAACATTAATCCGAGGATGAAAAACTGATTGGGGATGAAAAACTGAGTGAGAGGGTTTTGTTAAATGACAGAAGCTTGCTAAGAAGTTTGAAATGCCACAGAGCTCCTGGAGGAGATGATACATTGCATGGGGTAGACTAGGCAACTGTGATAGGTAGCTTATCACAGATACTGGTGTGAAATAGCTGCTTGAAATAAAAAAAAAAAATTAAAAAAAAAAACAAAAACACAAAACAAAACAAAAATCCCACACAAACCAAACCCCCATATTTTGCTATATAAGTGCAAACTTTTCAGTATTGCTTCTTGTGAATTCTTTCTTTAGTGTGGCTCTAATAGAGTACACATTTTGTTTCCAGAAGGAGTGTGGTTGTTTAAAATGTGAACTGTGATGTGTTGATAATTACTACCAGATGGGAGGTGTTGGCTTATTTGGATGCACATACTTGAAACCCGGTTTCTGCCATGGGTTGCTCTTTTACATAGATAGCTGTTGAAAGACTTGTAGCTTTTAACGTGGAGGAAAAACTTGCAAAAGGTGAATAGGGCTTTTTGGCCAGGCACAGCCTATTTGTGGCTCTCAAAGCCTTGGCTTGCAGGCAGAGCATGGGGCTCCCACACAAAGGTCACCTCACCTGGCTAGCAACAGGACTGTGCTGGGAAACCTGAAATAGTTAGTCTGGCTAGTTGCATGTCCTCTCAAGGAAATAAGAGTTGCTAGTTTGCCCTAAGACTGCATGCTCCTGGATTTGGGGTCTGCGTGGGAGCTGTGAGAGGCTTCAGGAATACCCACTCATTCCAGCTTGAGAACTGCTCATAACCTCAGCTCTTGGAGGTATCTCGTGTCTTTCTCATGTGAAGATTTGATATAGGTACGTAGCCAGAAGGTTGGCTGCTTGTGTGCTTGGTATAAATACCTGTTTTGTTCATTCTGGGATGTGGACTTTTCTAGAGCTTCCTGCTTTTCAAGCAAAGCAATGGAAACTGTTCAGATGTTGCTGTATCTTCACCCTTGTTTGTATCTAAAATGACCCAAGAGTGGTCTGTTTGAATCTCGAGCTGCAGCAAAAATAGCTGGTTGCAAGGAAAAATACTCTTCAGCCTGTAACTGGCCTGCATAACTGCCAGTAGCACAAACATGAGTGAGAAATTTTGTAATTTATTCCATTCCTGACTTGGTCATTTTTGTCATCTTGAAACTGTCATGTTCTCCAGCACCCTACCTTGGACCTCTTCTTCTGCCATCCAGTTGTAGTGGGGCATACCTCACCTTCCCAAGCACCCTTGCTACAGGGTGCACATCCTCCTGAACTCGCTTGTCAAATTTACAAAACGTGAAGGATTTTTAACTGCCTAATGTTTCACATAACAAGAAATGTCCAAGTCTCCTTTTTTGTGCTGAGAGGGGTTTTTTATAGTGTCCGACAGCAGAGGTACACCTCCCTGATGCTGCCTGTGGAAAAGCTTTTTTCCCCAAACTGTTCTTGTTCCTTCCTACAGCTTCCATATTTATGGTAGGGGCAATGTTTTGGCTAAAGCTCGACTGGGTTTCTTGTGCACCTACAATAGATTTTTTTGAAATAAGAAAAATAGGTACCCAGTCAACTTACATGATCTTGCATAAACTCATAAATTGTGCCAGAAACAGCTTTAAATTGGTTTGAAGACCCTCCTTGAGTCTCTGACAACCAAGCGAGGATAATCCCCATTGCCAGATTTATCTGGATAAATGCACAATGCCAAAATCGCTCAATCCTGTATGCTCCCACTTGGTTCTGCTATTTCAATTTCTGGTATTGATTTTTCAACTAGAATCTTGTAAACTATAAACTAGAAGGTTGCTCAAGATTCCAGCCCAAAGAATGTGCATGCCTGTCTTTAAATTAAGTACTGAAGATGGCCCTTACTGCATTATTAGTCTTTGGTATTTCACTGCACTTAGATTTCACATCTTGGAAACTTTCATGTTTTCTTGGGGAGACTCCCATACCTGGAGCTTCAGTTCTCTCAGAACTTAGATAAAAGTCTGCTAAATTAACTGCTAGTCAGTCTGACTACTTCATGTGGCTGCTTAACCATACGACCAACTTATTATTCTAATTTTAGGCTGGCAGTGTCTATGGTTAGCTTTTTCCGAATATATTCTTTAACAGGCAGTGATGATACAAGTATGTCTGTCTGGATTTCTTGATTTGTGAAACTATGAATGGACAAGCTGGAGGTTGAAGCACAAGGTTAAACAGCACTAGTAAAAAGCAAGAGGACTTAAGAGCAGCAGAAAGCAAGAAACAGTAAAAAAAAAAAAGTAAGACAGTATTATTCTATTTTATTTTGGGTTTTTAGTCTCAGCCTCTGTCAGTCCTTAGTATATTCTGATCTCATATGCCCTTTTCTCATCAAATTGCTTTAATTAATAACAAACACAATGTGTGGACCGTGAAGTGTAGGCCTTTTGGAAACACTAAGAAAAAACATTAGTGTTTGCAAAGGGTCTGCTGCGTGGTCCAGCCACTAGGCTGAGGGAGAAAATTTTGAGATATTTTACTGACACGGTGGGCTGGAAGAAATCAGGTTCAAGGATGATTTTTTGAGAATTAGAATGAAGAATGAGTATGCAAACCAAGAAGGGGGGGCATTAAAAACAAAATAAATCTCCTAAATGTGTCTGTATACTAATTTAGTAATGGACAAGATGACTGTAAATGCCTTGGAAAATCCAATCAGGAGCTCACAGCATGAAAACAAAAGTGCTCCGGTAGTTAACTTGCTAGCAAATCCACTATGTGGTTGTGTCCCAGCGTGCTAGGATGCAGCTCAAATACCTCACTGCAGCATTCGCGTTTCCATCATCAGATGCTGTGTCCGTAGCAGGAACTGGTGTTGAACGGGAGCAAGATGACTCATCGCTCCTTCCTGAGCAGGGAAATGGGGAAGAGCAGGGCGAGTCCTTTCAATTATTGAGCTCTCTGCTCTCCTGAGAATTTACTGTGGAGGGCGAGGCGTGGTTTTCCATCTAAGCCCACTGTCACTGTAGAAAGCTTCTAAGTGTTTAATGTGAAACTGCAATACAGCTACTTAATACCCCTACCAGTGTGTCAGTGTCCAAATAACTGTTTAGACTGCTTAAACTGTAGTGATTAAAAAGGCATCTTTCCCATACAAGGTGAGGAATACAAATATTGCTAGTAAAGGGCTGGCCCTTTCTTCTAACCAGCCTTTCCAGCTGCAGAATAATTTCCTATAACTTGCAGCAGATGAGAGTGCATAGCATAATAATCACTCATTTTGATTAGTCCTGTGTCGGACCTTAATACATGTCTGGCTTCTGGGTGCTCATTCCCTCTTATTTTTTCTGAAGAACGGTGTATTTTACTGCTTTATTTGTTCTGCAGGCATGGAGTGGGTATTTCCACCTCTAGGACCGGGGTGCTTTTAACCAGGTGACCGAGTGCAAACGTTGGCCTGGGGTCAGGCTGTGGCAAGAGTGACCAGGGGCAAATGCGGAACCTGCTGTAAAGGTGGTTTTCCCTGCGGAAAACCAGGTGCAGGTGTGGCTCTGCCAGTGTATGAACTCATCTACCGTGGTCAGCTGTGTAGTAGTAGCTGAAGGAAAAAGTCTAAGTGATTTTTGGGCCAGTGCTTTATTTTTAGTTTTTCTAATGTATTCTAGCTGAAGGAAAGGCATGCAAAGAGAGTTTCAAGCCCTTTGCGTGCGCAGGGGCCGTGAACGCAAGCCTGGGCACTGACAGCAGCAAAGCTGCTGTATCTGTGGCTCTCCCATTCAGCTCAGGCCTCCCGTGGCTTATTTTTGCATCAACAAATTAAGCGCGAAAGCAGCGTATAGCGAGCCCGAACCTGCTAAAAATAAGCTTCATTATCCGCAGAGAAAGGCAGCGTTCCCTTTCGCGATCCCGGCTGCCGTTTGAGATCGATTGGTCTAACGTCTGGGGCTCGCCTTTCATAAAAGAAGGGCTGTGGCTTTAAGTAATCGCTGGCTGCTTGTGCCAATTGCAGAAGCTGCAGTATCTGCCGCTGTCGGGAGCGATCGGCGCGGAAGTAGGATAACCTGCGGAGGCAAGGTCCAGCTTTGGGTTGCCGCTCGGCCGTGGCCAGACCAGCCTGGCCGGCGGTACCGCCACCCGCGCATTGCCTATGAGTGCCGGGGGGCCGAGCGGGGGTCCGCCGGAGCTGGAAGATGGGCTGCTCTAGCAGCAAACTATGCCTCTATTCTCAGTGTGCTGCAGCAAGGGTAATTAGTATTTGTTTCGCAGCGCTTTTCCGACGGCAGGGAGCCGGACGGGAGCTTGGCCGGGAGCAAGGTGACAGCGCCCTGGCAGTAGGAAGCCCGGACCTTGTCACCTCCGCGCCGTGGCCGTGGGTGTGAGGCGTGCCGGTCACCGAGCCGCGGAGCAGCAGCTCTGCTGCGGCTGTGCCCCCGCTTCTCCCTGGGGTGTGGGTCTGGGGGCAGAGGGGCCTGGCCGGCCACCTTCCCCCGGCTGAGGCGCAGCAACTAGGCAAAGCCGGGAGATGGGTGCTTCTGCTTGTTTTGAGCAGACTTGATACGATTCTCTCAGTGTAAGAAACATCATCTATCTTAAAATTAAGAACCACAAGCAGTGGGGTGGGTGGTGTTCAACTTTGAACAGGGCTGTGCCTTTCCTTCATGGAAGACTGAGCATTTAGTGAAGTTTTTTGGTTTTGTGTTTGAGTGAGCCAAAGATAAGTATTTAATGCATGCCTCTTTCACATATATACCATACTTTTGTGCCCTTGACAGCTATCACTTGATTTGTTTTGGAGGCTTAATGTTGCTACACCCATCATAAAATATATAACTGATTGCTACAAAGTAGGATTTTAATTGCAGTGTTATCCTGGAAAAAGCTATTCTTTGTTTTAAATTATAACTTCCTTAACAACAGAAGAACATCTGTGTATTTTGTAACAGCAGAACTGTTATCCTAAATGATTCATATCTTGGCTTCTTGCTCCTGCCTCTTGTTTTCCTACAGAACGCATGTAAGTTAATTATTGGAAGGTGCCCTGCTCAGATCGCTAGTAACCAAATGTTTGGGATTGTTTTGTTTTTTTTTTTTTCCTCTGCAGAGGGAGGAAGCACTGAAACAGCGTAAAGAGTTATCTCAAGAGCTAGTTAACCTTCGAGGAGAACTAGGTAAGAATTTATTTTTGTATGCTTCATGAGAACAGAAATGCAGCAAAACACATCTGCAGAAAGACAGATGCCCTGGTATTGTAATGGCAGTCATTTAATTCCCTGACTGAATTCTGCTCAGATGCTTTAATCGCTGCATTTCTCTGGAGCCCTGACAGCATGACCCCAGGTTCACTGAATTCCTGGCACTGATCTGACTGCGCCTAGCAGGGCCTCCTTGCAAAACATGTGTCTGATGACCAAAGCACTCAGTTTCTTAAAAATGGGAGGATGGCTGACAGTATATATACTTCTGTTTGATCCCGAACTTATTTGTACACAGTCTTTCAGAGATTTGCTGGCAAAAATCCATAAACCTGTAAAATATACTGCACAAAATCTGCATTCTGCATTAGTGGCCTGTAGGTGAATGAGTGTAAAATTAACAGAAGGAAATGCTATCAGGCTAATGAGATTAAATCTTTGAACTCATCCTAGTGGACAGCTATAATATGAAATTGAGCTATAATGTGCAAGGGCTAGTTTTGCCAACTTTGAAGCTTGACTTAACTGCACTTAATGGTAACTTTGTATAACTTACTTGAACTCAAAGCAGAATCATCTTGTGGAGTGCAAAAAGTCATTTGCTTGAAAGTTATAGCACTTGAAAGCGAAGCTAGCATTTTATAAAAGCACACTTCTGTTATGATGAAGCCCCTTTAAAAAAATAAATAAAAAAAAAGCTTTGAAAGCAGAAGTAAAATGTGGAGCAGTTTCAGGTATGTACTTATCATTGAGAAGTTAGAAATGTTTATTTTCACATGCTTTGGAAGTTGAGTATTGTCTCAGTGCAACTTGAGCGTGAATGTAGGTCTGTTACTTGCAGGTGCTGCATTTAATGTTCAGATTTATTTTTTAGTGCTGGTTAATAAGGCAAGGGCTCCCTGGCAACTACTCAGAGTTGGAAGTGGCGGGGGGGGGAGGCGGTACCCGTGTGCCCCCAGCTGAAGCAACAGAGCACAGTTTCTCCACTTGTCACTATTTCTGTCATCCAATTTAGAGGGTTACTTTAAAATGCTACTTTCTGAGAGCTTTATTCAATGCTGCATTAAATTGCAAACATGTGAATGGGGAGTATCACAAACAGAGAAGAAAGCCTTGCAGCCTAAATAGATAGTCGAGAGTACCAAAGACACTGCAGAAATGTGTACCATTTTCTTGCTTGGAAGCTTAGTGCTAAAAAGCTGAGGCTTTTCTAGAGCTTGGTGCAGTCTGGCATCTGTCAAGCTGCAGCTTTTAACCTTCCTACTGATGGAAGTGCCTGGATTGCAGTTCCGCAGTTGTTTCAGGCAGGTCTCAGTAGGGGCTGGCTTTGAAAGAGCCGGACCTTCCTCTGCCTCTGCGTCCCTCTGTCCTGCCTTGTGCCAGCACCGCTGCCCGAGCAGCCGTGCGCAGAGTCCTGTGGTGAGCTGCCTGGGGACCTCAGCCAGCTGAAAACTAGCGCCTTGAAGTGCTGTTTTGCCAAAGCTGCCCGGCCTGGCTCAGTATGTGGCTGAAGGAGCACCGGTGCTGGAGCAGACGGGAAGGAGCAGCAGGGTGGAGGGTTGTGTCCCCCATCAGCTGCGGCCGGCACTTCTGTCACCCTGAAGTGACAACAGCAAAACTAGAGTCTTAGTGTGGAAATGGGCTTCTTGCATTCCTACAAAGTTCTGTTATAAACATTCTAGACTACACTTTTTTTTTTTTCTTTTTGTGTACATATGTGTCACTTTCTGGGCAAACCCATTTGTTTACCTTATCCTGAAAATGACTTCAGAAGGATTGCTGTTCAAGCAAGAAAGTCTCTATTCTTCTGTGTGCTTGCATCTTCAATATTATTTTTCCTTTATCAGCCTAGGTATTATGTTTGCCACTTATCACGAAAGGGAAAATTCAGCTTAGGTGGGCAGAGTGAAAGGTAGCCAGCACTTTTGGCCATTACCGCTTTTGGGGTGGGGTGTTTTGGTTTTGGTTTGGGTTTGGTTTTGGTTTTGTTTTGAAAGCTTTGTTCTCTCTAATGGTGCTTCACTCTTAAATGAGCTTCCCATAAACTTCATACCTTCCTGCTTTGATTAACAGCCTGCTGAGCTCATATGTGGGACTCCCATTGCAAGAAAATGCCCTTCAGTAGGTTGGTAACTAGAAAAAACTTCAAATGCAACTGAGTTTGATGGATCTGTGATGCCCGAGTGCACAGAGCTGTCAGCTGGGGATTCTGGCTGGTGTGCTGCTGGACGAGGTTGTCAGCCGTTCCCCTCACGGAGCTGATCTTACTGGGTCAGCTCTGCAGGAGCATCTGAGTGGCAGCCTCGGGTTCACTTCCCTTTGTAAGGTTACCAGACCATGCTTTCAGTGAAGCATTTATCTTCATGCAGCTTCTTTGTCTCAACCACGTCACACGTCTAGCCTGTTTGTACTTCTCTCTGCAGCATGTAAAGGGAGTGGATTTAATCACAGAAATGAAAAATGACACAGGTCTTCAATCCCATCTGTCTTCAAAAAGATTTGTTTCAAAAATAAAAATTAAGAAAAATAAATAAGCCAGCCAGACCTCACTTGTTGACAAGGTGTAAGAAAAGTATTCTTGTAACAGTAGCTTTAGCTGAAAATAATCTATTTAAATACACACCTGCTAATCAGCTTTCTAGTGCCACTGTTAAATGGATATAGCTGAACTTAAGGTTTCCATAGGCTATGTTGACATTAAGTACTGCGAATTTTGATTCGCAGTATGATCTAGGCATGGATTGGCTCAAAGTTAAGTACAGTTTGAGTCTTACTTTGGCCATGTGGACATGTGTACGTGTTTCCTGGAGCCCCAGCTTCTGTGTTTTTAATGCCTGTTGTTTTGCAGTTTGGGAGCAGGCAGACTAGGAAGAGGAACCAGGTGTGCCCAGCTCAGTGTAGTTTGTGCCCTGCATACTGCTGAGTCTGAGAGGAACATGAAGTCTCTTGCAGCTTGCACCCTGCACAGTTTGGATTCCTCAGTTTCTTCCTTTAAAATTTTATTGTGCGTGCTCCCAAGCTCCTTGATGTACCTTGCAAAAAAACAAATTGGCTTGCTGTCAAATTTCCCATTTTGCCGGGTTATTCTGCATGAGCCTTTCTACCAAAACACCTTTTTGTTTAATGATTTAAATACGCATTGTGATCCCAGATCCTGCCTTTGGCAGTGACCATGTGGCTGCATAGAGCGTGGGGTGGATGGTTACCAGACACTGCTTTCTGCTCTCAGTAGCTGGGAACGCGTTGTGAGGGTTAGGAATGATGATGTGTTTGGGGTCAGGCTTTTCCAAAGGAGTTAAAATTCATTAACAGTCAGGTTCTGAACTTGGGTTTCCTTAATCTCCAGCCACAAAGACTAAACTTTGTTATTTGAATGTAAATGCCTTGGTTCTGGGGCCTGGCGCAGGTACAGATGTCCTGTTTGTCACCTGTCTCCCATCTTATTAAGATGCAAGCTAGTGTGTGAATTATTTCTAGCTACCCGTTTAATTAGGTAAGTAGAAATTGCAAGAGCTGCATATTTCTTCAGAGGTACGAAACGCCTCCTCTAAATTAATTGCACTCCACATTGTTTCGGAGCCTCTTTGCAACTGTGGTGGACGTGATCCAGCTCAGTCCTGCTACAAACCTGCAGGTGCAAAGCTGACTCAGCCTGCGCCCGCCTTGGCTCTTTGAAAATTGCCATTCGTGAGCCTTTTTCAGTGGTCTGGAAAGGCTTCCATGTATCCTGTACAGCCAAATGCCTTACTCCTCTCTCTTCCCTCCATTTGTGGCATTGCAATTGATAAACGGTATTTTCTTCAAAATACCTTTGTGCTATTTTTTATTAATAAATGACCTTAAAAATGTTTTAGAGGTTGGGATAAAAAAAGACTATTGTGTTTTACAGATGGATGGAGTGAATGTGATTTGGTTTTCAGGTTTTGGTAAGCCTTAAAAATACTTATTAGTAGGTAGACATTTCTGTCAATCATTTGGGGCAGGGTCTAACTTGCCACGAGTTGCATGCTTGCCTGCCTGCTGACACTGTAGTGTTTGCAGCATTAGAGTATAGGAACTTACTTCCTGGCAGATATCTGAATGCTTCACATATGTATTCAACCATACCTACTTAAATGTAGCTTAAAGCATGCTTTTTTTGGTCTACCTGCCTCATTTCAGCTTGCCCAAGAACAAAAATACGAAATGTGGCTTAACACACTGTACTGTTAGTCTCGTTATAGAAGTAACACCAAGAAAACCTTGGTCATAAACTCGGAAGCATGTTTGGGTAGAAGAATTTCCAATATTGAAAATTAACTAATTATTGGATAACAATTTTAAAAAAATACTATATAGAGAAGGAAATGAGCCTTTGTGTCTACAATAGACTTGCTGATCGACGGAACATATACAATAAATAGATGTTGCAATGTGAAATATAAAGTTAGAGCAATAAAGTGTTATGTACCGTGACATTACACCATGCTAACTACTTGATGTTTTCTGGTAGTTATCCCCTTTTCACATCCCCCACATCTATTAAAATGCTGCTAGTTTACTGTCCTAGTGACCTCTGTTTCAAAATGTCAGATAGTCTAATGGGTTCTCATAAATCGTACCTAGACCAGTGAGTGACTTAGACAATTTTATGAAGATAACTTTTGTTTCAAAACAATTTAATTTAGGATTAAAAAAAAAAAAAGATCTGTTGTGTTTTATCTTCTTAGAGCTATGGTTATCGTGACTTTTAGCAGAATATAAGTTGAAAAATTATTTTATGTAAGCATTTTAGCCATAAGGACCGAATTGGATGATAAATTGTTTTAGAATGAGAAAAAATAAATTTTGTAAGAAGGAGATATTGCACAACTTAAGGTCTTATCTCTTGGCTACTTTTACTGAAAATATGAAATAGATTTTTTGGGGATACTACAAAATAAGGTGACTTTTCTAGTCTTCTCCTTCAGCTGATGCTACTGTTCATGTGGTTTGGATCTGCTGCCGTTTGCACAGTTGCAGGGAGTTACCACATGCCTGGTTCTCTGGACTTCTGTTTTGCAGGCATTTCTTTTATAGTTCTGGCACACAGAAAGCTTTGCAATGAAATACCCAAGATGCAAGTGGCCATTGTTAAACAGATGAATATTAATTTTACATCAGTAAAAATCAGTATTTCTGATCTGAAGATATGCTTTAACCAAATCATAGAAACTTTCTGATTGCCAGAGGTCATGGTTCTGCCCAGAAGAACCAGACTCTTTGTTTATAAGAAACAAGTGTTAAGAAGCCTAAAAATACAGATTAATCTTGCTCCCTGTTGTAATAATACAGGGAGAGACAGTGTTGCATGATTGGGAGGAGAGGCTGAGACCACCAAGTGGGGGAAAAATACTAATGGCTTTGAATAAAGAAGTAAATCTTGCTTCTGGCTGCTAAGTACACCATTCCATATGCTCTATCCTTAAAGCTTAAAACTGTTTAGTGTTACAGATAAGACTGAACAAACTTAATGGACAAATTGATGGAGCATCTTTTCAGCTCTGTGGCTTGATTTTTCTCTCAAATGCTGTTGGACCGTTTGTCTCCTGTTGTTTTTTGCTCAAGGTCTGTGGTCTGTTATAATGCATGGCATAATGAAGATGTAGAATTGTGGAGGGAAGTGCTTTAAGAAGGGAGAGGAAGCACAGTAGTTGTGTGCAAAAGCTCTGAAGCATGCCCTTCAAGTGTCTCTGAACAGTCAAGAGAAGTCAAAATAGATATTTTTGTGTGTGCTTCTCCTGGAAGTGCACATGTTCCAGTTACAAATTTTTCTTCAAAATTAAGCACTAGTTCTATGAGACAACTCTTAAGTTGAGTAGCCACCCAGTTTGGTTAGTCAGGAGTTTTGCAGCATCTCCTTGCAGTGGATGTGTGGTCAAACTAAGAAATTAGTTGCCTTTTTATGGCTTGTCCCTTTCTTAAAACAAGGCAGTGTACAGTCATAAAATACGTGACTCAGTCTGGAGATGGGTAGGGCTGCACAAAATACTTGCTGCAGACACTTGAATCTGGAGTATGGGGACAAACTTTGCTTTACAAGGACTTCTCATAATTTCAAATTGGTAATTCTTGAGTCGGTGCTTTTGCTGAAACTTCACACGCACAGTTTCTTGCACCACCATGATACTGGGAGCTCACTGGTGGTGTGGTGGTTCTGCTCCTGGTTTGGATGGCAAGGATTCAAGTCAGGCTTGCGATCTGCAAGGAAGCATTGCAGCCTCCAGCTTTGTGGAGGCCAGACATTACCTTGAAGGTAGCACAACATTCAATGCAAATGCAAGTTTTAAAAGTTTGTCTTTGCCTTTGTAACATTAGTCTTCTCATAAATCTGAACTGCAGGCGGGCTGAGAACTGATGTGTCTATTTTCTTTGACAAAGGTGTGGTTTGCTATTTGCCTTTTTTTTTTTTTTTTCCTGAAGTGTTTTGCATCATCTGAAGTTCTGTGTGCTGACATTTAAAGATAAGACAATGATAGGCAGCACATTCTTTCAGCTAAATGGAGGCAAGCGAATGGCTCTGGCCTTACAAATAAAGAATTGGATGATTGCTTCTTCTGAAGCATCTCACATGAGGCATGTGTGTTGCCTGCCTCTCAGCTATACCCCTCTTACTCTGCTATAGATGGTGAGATCCATTCTGCGTGTGGTTGGTTGGCTCTGTAATGTCTCCATTTGGCTTGCTGCCTGGTTCTCTGCATTACAGAATAATGTCCTCTACCTGTGATGTTTCCTCATCCCCCAGAACGTGAGAATGCAGAGCATATATATTCAATAACTTTATGCCAGTGCAATGTGATAGAAGTGTGAATGCTAATTTTTTCTTTTTTTTTTTTTTTTTCTTCTTCTTCCAAAGGGGAGCAGTTATAATAGAAGTTTGTGGAAGGAATAAAGATAGGGAAATAAAAACATTTCTTGGTGGTGGTATAGAAAGTATAGAAAGCTGTGAAATCTGCTTGGGTTGCAGAGAATGTTGTGGTACATTTCAGTTGAGCCTTTAGTTGCATCGTTGCCAGTCATGGGATGAACAGCTTGGCTTACGTCTGTCCTGATCAGCAGATCTTTCACAGAGACCTAGCGCAGAGCTAAGCCTGCTGTTAAAACTCATTCAGGTAGGCACACACGCAGATTGATTTCCATGCAGTACAGCTCACTCTCTTACGCTTTTTAGTTCAACTGCAGGTTCCAAGTGATGGCAGCAGGGCCAAGACTTCTTTACAGTTTCCTTAAAAGAGAGTGCAAGTATCGTTCATCGAGTTACTCGCTTGCTCTTAATGAGCTGTAGCAAAGAGGGAATCTGAGAAGCGTGTAACTTGAGGCACTGTGCCGGGGCAGGCTGCTTTCCCTAGAGCCGAGCCCAGTACTGCTCTGGGAATCGGTCCTTGAAGATACTGTAATTTATGTATCTTAAGGCTCAAACACAGCTGTGAGGAGAATTTCTTATATTGCCTGTACAAAAATCCCTGAATCTTCCCATGCTTCTACATAGAGTTTATACTGTTTGGGCAGTGTGCCAAGCACACTTCTGAATTTGATTAAAGATCAAATTAATGTTTTACTTTATTTTTCTCTTTAAGTAGACACTCATCTGACCTAATTTATTTTAAACCAAAGCACTAGAGTCTGTATAGAAGCAGTTTTGTTTAAGGTCAGTGACCACACACTTGGGTTAGAGGTCCTGTTTCACCTTGCTTCCAGGCTTTGGGTGCAGCTGAACTGCAGAAGGCGCTTGCTCCAGTCATATTAACAGCAGGAAAATGACTCCTCCTATTTGGGCCTGCCTGCCTGGAGTTGGGAATGCTAAATTTCAAACTCAAAAGTACAAGTTACTAACTTCTGTTTTGCCTTTTAATCAGCTGTAACTATGGGGAGACAAACCTAGGTAGTCTTCTTAGCTGACCTGTGTTAATATAAATGTAAAGAGAATTACACAGCATTTCTTTCTGTGTTCTTAATGCTCTGCACTTTCTGCCTGAAACTGTTCTGTATCTTGCATATTTAAATATCTTGGGCATATGCATATTAGCAGTACGTTTCAGATTGGATGCTCTGTATTGCTCTGTATCGGGCAGTCCATGTCAGGCTAGAATTGCTTCTCTGCTGCATATCTGAGTGAGAGTAACATGTTGAATGGATGGTCTTCAGGATATTAAGACTTTCAAATTTAGCTAAGTGGTTTATATATCAAGGAAAGTACTCTGACAAATATGCTACTGAAATGGGATCAAATTAGATGAAGTAGCAAATCCAATTAATTTTTTTATTGGAGCACTCCAGTGTCTCTTGTGAGACATTCATTCTTCTATGTCATGACAAACTGTCACACTTGTGCTTTCTATATGGGTTCCTGGCTTAACAAGATTCAATTAATTCGCAGCATAAGAAACACTGAATTCAATACTTTTGCAAAGATCTTTTCATATGTCCTTGGAGGTGGCACTCATTTAATGGATAAATTATATTTGTCTTTGTATAATCGTGTTGCTGTGCAGAGTGTTCACTATTTTTAATACTTGTAATGAAGACAGTGAAATTAGCATTGAACTTGATCCAATTACCGTGTTTTCTTTTGACATCTTTAGTAACCACTTCTGCAGCTTGTGAGAAATTGGAGAGAGACAGGAATGAACTGCAAGTTGCTTATGAAGGGTTTTTGCAGAAGTTAAACCAGCAACATCACAATGATTTAGCTGAGCTGGAGGAGAGGCTTAAACAATTTTACACTGCAGAATGTGAGAAACTCCAAAGTATCTGCATTGAAGAAGCTGAAAAGTACAAAGCGCAACTCCAGGAGCAGGTTTGTAACATTCGAAGTAGAAATGTTCTCTAGCAATTGCTTTCTGCTACAAATGAGCCTTCAGAGAATCCTGGGGTTTGCTGATAATGGCGTTACTGTATCTAATGTGAAACTCCACTTCATTGCAACTGTAAAAATGTTACTACACTAAGCTGTTCAGATCTTAAGCTCGTGTTTAAATGTGGTGGAGACTCCTTGTGTTCTGCAAACTTCAATGACTTCTAGATCTCCACCAGATATTTGAGGCAACTTGTGTTTCAAGATGTATAGAAACGCACCTGGCCTGCAATCTTGCTTTGCAACAACTCCATGAGCGCAACAGATGCATACGTCATCCTGTTGGTAGTGGTAAACTGTAAGGCATTGTGCTCATCTATTAAGTCTTGTATGTGGCTTAGCTTCTTCTGTGACCATCTGTTAAGTGCTACCTAGACCATTTAAAAGTAGTCAACGTACTGCATAAAGCCATTGGAACAATACTTTAATCAAGGGTTAAGTTGACACATGTAAGGGGGGAGAAAAATCATGTTATCATATTGCAGGTGGACAACTTAAATATCACACATGAAAACTTTAAGCTGGAACTTGAAAACAGCCACTCAGAAAAAGTAGAGGAGCTGAAAAAGGAGTATGAATCCTCTTTTTCAGGCAAGTATTTTGTATTCAAGTACATACGCTATAGTACTGCTACTTACACAAGTGTTCTCATCAATATGTCCAATTCATTATTCTTGGTGGTCAGCTATCTTTATAAACATTGACTGAATTCCTTTTTTTGGAACTGAACAAGTCTCATTTTACATACAGAAATAACCATGATCCCATTGTAGTTGAGTGAAACTTTTTTAAAACAGTTTAAGAGTGGAGATGACCTTTTTCAGTAAAAGATGTCTGAATTGCAGTATGCCCTCAAAATCTCAAGTTAATGAGAAATTGCTCCCACCCCCCTAGTTCTATAAGGAGCACCTCAAAATTGAAATTGAGGCCAAGTAGGGTTTTGTGCTTTCCAGACTGACATGGGAATGTTGAGAAATATTATACACTGCTTACAGTATACTGGGACAAAGGTTGTTCTTCAGGGAGTGGGTGGTGAGTGTGCTCAGTTTTAAATGGCATTGCATCTAATTGATTTAAGTGATGATGATTTCCATCCTCCCTCCAACTCCACTTGATAGCCAAGTTTCCAGTGATACTTTTGTGTCATTAAAACTGGTGATGCTTCCACTGCAATCAAAGAGCAAACTCCTCTGTGTGGCATCTCCAAAGAGGAAAGGAGATGTTTTTCTAGAAGCTTGTAGAAGACACAATTTCAGTTTTTGCTGTGTTTCCCTTCAGAAACTGAGCTTTTGAGTGCTCAATTCATCCATTTTGTTCCATGTAGATGAATGCTTTCAAAACTGATGTGCTGTCAACTAATGAAATAGATATGCAAGGGGACAATCAACAAATCTGAAGCAGCAATAAATCCGATACTTTGTACATGCTTTAGATCAGTTGATGATAAATGTTCTTTCCGTGTGGTCACTGCCTCTGCATCTGTGCATATGTGTATTGGCTGGCTTTTTGTGCTGCTGCTTTTCAAAAAGAATTTTCATGTCTTACACAGTATTAAAAATCTGCAAAAATAATTTGTTGCAGAGCTCAAGAGTGCCCATGAATCTGAAAGGAAGTCACTTGAAGATTCCTTTAAAGAGAAGCAGGAATGGCTAGAGGTTTGTTAAGCGTTGGGGTCATTACTACAGTCTAAAACTTAAAAGGCAGTTTGGAGATGTGCACTGAATTCTTTGCCTAACTATACCATATCTTTCATTTCAGAAAAAAATTGATGAATTAAAATGTGAAAATGACTCTCTGAGTGAGAAGTTGAAATTAGAAGAACAAAAACAAATAGCCAAAGAAAAAGCCAATCTTGTAAGTCTTGATCTTCAAAAGTAATGCACATGAACAGATCTTGTAAGCCCGGGTTTGTTTTATTGCATAGTATGAAAAGTTTGCAATCAAGCCTGATGGGGCTCCCATACTTGTTAACTTTTTATGTAAATGGCTTGCTTGCCAGAAGTTCTTCTCAAGCACTACAATGTTATGTATTAACCTTACCATTATAAATTTATAAAGCTGTTGAGTATCTAAGTCCATGGTGTAAGTTATAGCCCAAGTTAAATTGAAGACCTTTGTGTATACAAAAGTTGTACCATAGCTTTCTTCTGGACAGTTGATAAATGTTCTAATCCCGCTATGATTTGTGTGGGCTTACGTCACTACCACAAAACTCCCTTTTCGAGTCTTTAATGCATTTATTCAAACACTGATTCATACTTGTTGATGATTTATCCTTCAGATAAACTTTTATTTTGTCCTGCCTTTCCTCCAAAGGCTGCTGTTATCTGTGATGCTCCTGGGTTAGAAATGTGCTCTGACAGAATTTTTTCATGCACTGGGAGGGTTAGATACAAACATGCTTAATCTTTCTGGTTACCTGGAAATAACTGGAATACCAGTGTATTGCTCATCCCACAGAGAGAAATTCCACACTTACTTAAAAACTCACTTGGGATGCTTTTAGTAGAAGTTGCCCTAGTTTTCATGGGAATTTAATTTATTTTTTTCTCTCTTACTGCTTATTCTAGTGGCAGGACAGAGCTGCCACAAGAAGAACGTGCAACCACAATATGTTGCTGTGGTTGGGAGAGATGATACCAAAGAGAACATGTTGTACACTGCACTTGGGAGTCTGAACAGTATTCCACAGGCATGCTCAGATGTTTAATTTAAAGGAGCAATAGTCAAGTGCCTTTACATAGCTGCAAATGCACTTTGCATCCTGACAGCATAAGACACATCACAAGCTTGAGGCTTCTGTATGGAAAAATACTGATTTGACCCAGTATATTCTTCTGTACTAAACACAAATTCTGCACTATCAGAATTCCCATTAGTCCTTTGAAGACAGAGGTGTATTTCCAACTCTCCAGTATTATTTAGATAATGTCACTTGATACTCCCAGCTTTTTTGCTAAAATCTTATGTGGGCCTTTCAGTCGTCTTATCTGTCTCTGTGGTCTACTATGAGTAGCTAATGAGGTGGCTCAGATTTAACTTTAAAAAGACATTTTAAGATCATTGGAGCAGAGCAGGGAAAGAAAAAAATTAAATTTTGAACATAGTGTAAGCTGCACTTAAACTTTTCAGGATCACTTTTCTCTCTACCTTCTAGATTCCATGTAAAGCCACAAAAAGGAGGAATGAAGTTCAAATTGTCTGCTTCCTCCTCTGAGGCAGCACAGCACACCCCACCCTCGCATGGCCTTCTGTTCAAAAGTAGAAATTAAACAAGGACCACTAATGCCACAATCCTTAAAAACAGGCAGGAGAATGAAATGTGTAGGTGATGAAGCCCTTGTTACCTGCAAAATGTACTGGCTCTGTCCTTGTGGCACTGCGCCCCACAAAACCGCAGGCATTGCCCTCTGAGTCTGAGGTTTCTGACATGGCAGTGAAGCTGTTACTCAATGCGGTACACCACTGCTCTTACCCAAATATGCTAAACCAAGTTTTGTTTGTTTTTAAAGATAAACTTAGTTACACAACGCACTTAATCATTGATTGATTTCTGTTTGTATTCCACTCAGACTACCTGGAAGTGGACTGAGACTTGCTTTATTTTTCCTATTTTTGCCTGTGACTTTGCCTTTGAAATGCAGAGAGCATGTTTTACTCTGCAGTGTTTGAATGGTTCATTACTCTGGAAGAGAGTTTCTTGAGGAAACCAGATCTGACCCTGCCCTGTCCCCTTCCTGGTCTCCCTTCCACCTCCTGGAAAACAACAAAAATAGAAAAAATAAAAAAGAAAGTCTTAACTTGCTGTATTGTAGATAAGACAGGGATGTACAGCAGTGCAAGATTTTTTTATGTGCAATTGCATTGTTAGGCTTTAAGAAGAATGTAAACCTGAAAATTTCTGATTTCTGCTTATGAATCAGCTACCTTTCGACTCAAAACAGGGAAAATCAGCTACAGTCAAGTTCATAGCTTTAAATTTCTGGTGCTTTTTTAACTATTCCAGCATCTGAAAACTCTTAAATGTTTACTCTAATTATCTCTTGGGATGGGTTATGAGTAATATGAAATAAATTTTGGAACTCCTAGCCTTAAAGGGAGCCTTTGGGCACTCCTGCAAAACAGGTTTCGCTGTGACAGCTTTAGTGCCTTCCTTTGACTCACAAGGGTTTTTCACGTTTGTGCGTAGAGTGTTTTCTGAACAGCTTGTCAGGAAAACTGCAACTGTCCACCTACACTGAAGGACAAACAAAATCAGAGGAGAAAGTGGTATCAGCTCTTTTATTTTTTTATTTTTTTTTTAAATTCTAAACTGTCTGACTTTATTTCGCTTAAAACAAGAAACTGTCATTACCATATGTATTCTCGTGCTCTTTCTAAATAGCAGAGAAACACTTAAATTGTTCCTGAAATTCAGGGTACTAAGCAAACTTTGTGGAAATCTTTCAGAAAAACCCACAGATTATGTATCTGGAACAGGAGCTGGAAAGTTTGAAAGCAGTGCTGGAGATCAAGAATGAGAAACTCCATCAGCAGGATATAAAGCTAATGAAGATGGAAAAACTGGTGAGTTTTCCTTGGGGTCTGGCAGGTTTGGACTGTGTCTCTGGGTTATGTTCTGATAACGAACTTGGGCTGGTCAGACTTAATGTGCAAGGTTTAATTTTTTTTGTTTAAAAGGAAACACAAAATGATGATGGGACACGCTTACATTGCAGGTACAATTATATCTACATTGGGCTGTAATGTAAAGAGGGGGAAGGAATCACCAGATGCTGTGAATGACCTTTTAACCTCTTAAGACAACTACTGGTTTGCATAAACTATTGCTAAGTTAGTACAGGGTTATCTGGGAGCCTCTTCCACATTTCCTTTCCTCTTCCTTTCCTCTTGTCCCCCATCCCCCAAAGTAAAAATCCTTACCTGCTGTGTTTGCTTGAGTGTTACAGAAGATGGACTGCACTGGCAGGAAATCATTAACATGGAAATGATCCTAATTAAACAAGAAGGGATCAAATATGGAGTGCAATAAATGTCTTCATGTAGAGTTGATTAGCTAAGGTCAATCATTTGAGCTATTATCTTTAAGCTACTTGTTTAGCTGTGTGGATTTGATCCTGATCTGTGCATAATTCCACATGAAAAGGCAATTTCAGGGGCAGAACTTGTAATTACTTAGCATGCTCTTATCTGTGGCAGGACAGGGTCCTTATCCTGGGTGGGGCCTTTGAACACTGTTGTAATACTTACTTAAGCAAGATTTTAATGAGGAAGGATAGAAAGAGGTTTGGATACAAAGGAATACATTCATGTCAGTTGTTCAGTATTGTACAGCGCCATATGTTGCCCTGGTCTACAATTACTAGTAAATTACTAGTAAGCCTTCATCCTTCTTGACAGACATTGGCTGCAGTATAGAAGCCCTTGGACTATCCAACCATTTAATCACTGTTTTTCCTTAACTTCTGATAACATCCTGCAGCAATGAAGCAGAATGAGGACAGTAACAGGGAGAGCTGTTTACACAGGGGAGCTCTTGAATTTGTCACATTAGCATGTTATTTCTAGACAGTCTTCTGTCTGCAACAGCTTCTAAAACTGCTGCCCATCACTGGCAGAAGTTACTAGAACGTGCTGGTTAACTAGTAGATCCCTTATCCAGTGCTCCTTTGTTGGCATCTAATCAGCACACCTGGCAAAATGCCAGTGTTACACAAGGATAAGGTAAGTGGGATCTATTTGACTATTATACAGTATTAAGTCACGATAGCAGGTCAGTCTCACATTACTCTAGGTTTTTGCACTTACTGTAACAAGGTCTGCAAACTCCAGATTCTGAATGTCTGTGATAGCTCAGTCAGTATCTCGATGACTGCATGTAACTGTGACCTTTTTTCAAAGCTGGAGACCAACACAATCCTAACGGATAAATTAAAGAAGGTTCAGCAAGAAAATGAAGAATTAAAAGCTCGGATGGACAAACACATGGAGCTTTCAAGGTAAAAAATATCTGTGGACTTTTAGATGTTCTTATGAACCAGGGGAAGGTGTTCCTGTGACGAGAAAGAAAATTCTGAGTAAATATTAGTGACTGGGAATTTGTAGTACTCTGTAAGAGAACACAGCCCTTTCTTCTCCACTTGTGTATCTGCAAATGTGCATTCCTATGTAGAAGAACAAGCAGGAACAGATTGCAAGGGGGAAAGGCTCAGTATGTTCTTCAGTGCTTCAAAACAGTATTTCAGGGAAGAAGCAGCAACTCAGAAATATTGTATGATACATTGGCTCTTTCATTATTACTGGCTTGTGAGCTAAACCTGGTTTTACTTTTAACCACTTCAGTTGAGTGATTTGTCCCCAATTTAGATGAGTGAAAAGGCCAGTGTGTTTTATATAGCAATAATAGTGATATTTAACATGAATAAAATGGGCCTGAGGTTCTCCTAACTTCAACTCTTGCTTAAATGGATGGGCAAACTCTTCCAGGTTGAAGGAAACTACAGAAATGCAACTTCTATGTAGAGCTTAGCCTGCAGCAAGACCCAAAGGCTCCAGCATGGCCATTTAAAAACATCTGTCATGTAGGACAAACATCATGTCAAGTAGGACAAGTCTTACTTTTCAGATGCTTTTTCTGGCCTTTAGGGATTTTTCTTATTGGGACTGCCTCCTGTTTTCTGCAAGCTACCAGTTTAAATCCAGCAGGGATGAGAACAGGCTATATCCTCCTTTTAAGGAAGCAATTTAGTTGTAAGCCAAGTAGGGATTTATGCAATTTCAAACCTTTCTTTAAGTTCAGTACTGTAGCCTCCACCTTGGGTTATGTGTTCTGACATAAATCTTATGTTTGCAGGCAACTTTCTACAGAGCAAGCTGTTTTACAGGAGTCGCTAGAGAAGGAATCAAAAGTAAACAAACGCTTGTCAATGGAAAATGAAGAACTTCTGTGGAAGTTGCACAATGGTGACCTATGCAGCCCAAGAAAACTGTCTCCCAGTTCTCCATCCGTGCCTCTGCAGTCCCCAAGAAATTCTGGTAACTTCTCGAGTCCTGCAGTATCACCGAGATGACATCTCTTGAGAGAAAGAGGGGATTGCATTTCATTTGCAATCTGCAGAACCAATCCTAACTTAATCACAGGAGCAAGAGCTATATTAGCCGAGTATGACAGCTAAACATAACTGGAAACTATTTGGTGCAAAAATGGTGATAAAGAGACTGAGAATATGGGAGTAAGACAATTGCGTTGCTCCTTGCAAAAGGACTTGTTTATGACCTCTATGGACATTGTTGCACAAAGCACTTACAGAGCAAGGAAAGACTTGTTCGTTGCCTTTTCACCTAACTATAAGACAAAGCTCAGGGGCTTAGAGATAAAGATCACAACCTTTATAATATGTTCCTTATCACAGACACTTTTTTTTAAGGCTGTGTGTATGCGTGTGTGCGTGCGTGTGCTGTGGATGGAATGGATGTAACACACAGTGCGTGTGTCTAATGCTGCCTTCTTTGCTGTGTACATAATAAAGGATAAAAGCTGAAGACTATATATTGACATGTACTTCCTTAATAAAGTTGTCAGTACGCATGCTTTTAGCAAAGAGTACACTCACCTGGGAATGAGGATAAACTGCCGCTAGTACTATAGGTTAGTTTCCTTCATCTTTCTGGCTTCAGTTCAGTAAAAAAAAGGCAGGAAAAGCTTTGTCAACTGACTCGCTAGTGTCTTGGCTGACCTGAGTATGCAACTTAACTTTGAATTAATTTTAAAAACAAACTGAATTGCAGCCATATTTTGCATGGATTCCTGGTTTAGTATCCCTGCACTGCACAACTCTGCCATTTATGAGATGTTTTTTGCAGGATACAGTGGATTTTGGCTTTTGAGTCAGCAGGGTTGCAGTCAGAACCACAGCAGCCCTCAAGGTCAGAAGTTATTAGCTGAGCTGCAGGTTTAGAAACCTAGACCTGTCCTCTTACCTGCTGAAAAGGAATCACTGATTTCCCCAAAACAGCATGTCCGTTGCTGAGATTGTCTGCCAAGTATAAACTAGATGTAGATTTGAAAGCCAAAGAGAAAAATGCAATAGTCATTAGGTGCATTCTTAACTCAGTTCTCAAGAAGAATCTTAAGTAATTTGTGAATTCTGGTGTATCTGGTGACACACTTTGCCTTTTTAAGCATTAACATTTGTATTAACATTTGTATTGACATTCTTCAGGGTTGGCTAAATTCACCTGAGGGGGAATGTGGTAGCTGTGTATTTATCTTGCTAATTGTGCCATACCTTCCCTCTTAGACTGCAGGATATCAGTGTTCTGCCAGTTCATTTGGCAAAAGATCCCTTACAAGAGATTCTGTAGAGTAGGGAAAAAAAAAAAATTGTCCTGGCTGCTGGAACTGGAGGCTGAGGGTGTCAGTGTTTCTGGAAATGTCATATGCTGAGCTTCAGCTTCAACAAGGTAATTGGGTAGCCTTGCTACACCCCTGGTCAGACCTGTTTAAGGTGTCTACATTGTCCCTACTAAACACAGGTTCAACTTCCAACTATTATTACAAAACACTACCTATGCTTGCAATAGCTTGGGTTTTACAGTACCACTTCCAGGACCATTGTTACACTACTGTTCAGCTAATGCTGTTAGCTATACTGGTAACTGTTATGGTAAATTGTGTCTGCTGAGTTTCCCTGTGTGTTTCAGTAGCTTGGGGACAGGAATCAAAGGGATGGAAAGTGTTTCGGGAACTCAACTGGAGAACCATTTCAAACCATATTATCCCAAACTTGAAAAATCTTGGCTAGTAATGAGGAACACAGACATAAAAACAAGACTGTTAACAGTGCTTATACAGTAAGTAAACTTGTAATATACTTACACTTGTGATTGACTATTTCATTAAATTTACTTAATTTTCCATAAGTGTACAGGTTAAGGGTGCCATTTCTATGGAACATTATGCTCTCTCTTAATCCTCTTTAGGGTACTGTATATACCACTTGTTTGTGGTGTCAGTACTTAAAGTGTTTTCTAGGGGTTTCAAATTTAGCTATGAAAATCCTCTGTGGGCTAAAACTTGGATTAAAGTATATCTTGGAACATTCTTATTTTCTATGGTCAAAGAGATTTGATCACATGTATTTGACCTGAATGCTTAAAAAATAAATTTTTTGTACTGATTGAAGGTTTTTTCTCCTGCTTGTATTAGTCAAATGATCTTTAATCTAAGGAGGAACATTCCTCCAAATACTAAAAACTTAGTACTTGCTCAGCACAGCAGAGCAGCAATAGTGAAGCTTCACTGCACAAATTATTAATGTTCAGCTAACCCTTGGAAAATTTTAAATCTACCCTTACTACTCTAATGTAGGTAGAAGCTACACAGAGCTTGCTTGTGATTAATAGTGATTCAGTTTGAGTTGGCTGTTTGTTAAAAAAAAAAAAAAAAAAAAGAGAGAGACTGCAGATAACATACAGAACTAGCAATAATAAAATACTTGAGTGCAGTTGGCTTAATATAGGGACCCAATGTACATATGCCTGGTAAAGGCATCCTACAGGACTCCTCTTATTAAAATGCTCACCTTAGGAAATTTTGTGTGAGAAAAGCCACCTCGAGTTTAGCAATCTAACAGATCATGTCACAAGAACAGTTGCAATGTTAATGCCTCAAATAAAATGTGCAAGAAGAGTACCTACAAATGTTTGAAGATCAAATATAATGTACCCCTTCTTCATGTAACAGAGAAGGGGAAAGCTTTTCCAGGCTACCAGTACAGAGAAGTAAGTATGGTATAGTAAATAATACAATGACTGTTAATTTGTCAATAGTTTTCCCTCCACAATACAGGAGACTCCTCGCCTCTAAACTTCTCTAAAGTAGGATCTATTTTCTTATGAAGAAATGAAGAATCCTTGTATATAGAAATCAGACTATAGAAATACCTGTTTAGTGTTTGTCCTATTGGTCTGAAAGAAATAATTCTGTTGATCTGGAAGCATGGTTTCAATACTTTTCTCTGAGTATTGATATTTCAAGCTTTAACTTAAATACCATGTGTTAGCAAAGGCTTTGTTCAATCCAGTAACCTTCACATATTTTTTTGGTGATTTCTTTAGTATAAAGTTTCCTTCAGGAAAAGCTAGAAGCCTGCTCACCATAAATATAGGCCAAAGGTCTAGTGCTAGTCAAGCAATTAAACAAGTGATTTTCTTCAAATACTCAACCTTAACTAGTAGTTCCAACTTTAATGATGTGCTTCAGAGGAAGTTAGTGACATTTATATTTGTACCAAATAGTTTGTTGCCATTCAAACTATTAATAAGGTGGTTCACCTCCATTCAACACTTTTCTCTAAAGGTCTTTGTACAAGTTGCACTGTATTTCCTGTAAAGTTTGAGGTGAATCATTTCCTTATGCTAACTGAAGACTTGAAGTTTCTCATTACAAACACCGAAGACACTTGCATGTGGACGGGTATCATGCAATTCATGCAGGAAATTCCTTCTAGACAGTGAGTAACCACTGATCTTTAAAATTGTAGTTACCTGACAGCCAGGAAATCTTTTAGGGCTGAGCTGGAGTTAAAAAGGTCATCAGAAGGTTGGGATAATCATTGAACCCTTAAGAAACAAATACCTTCTGTCCATTGCTAAGGCAAGGCAGCAGCAGAGTGGTGACTGAGGTACGGAAATAAAAATAACAATACTGGCAGGTTTAAGCAGGTGACTTTGACAAGTCACTTAAATTTAATTTCCCAAGCTTCATTCTCTTACCCTGTGTCACTGTTCATTTATGTGGAAATGTGTAACTGCATCAATGTAAAAAGAATCAGGCATGCCCAGGAGGCTTTTGGTAAAATAAGAACTATGTAAAATAATTCTCATAGTTTATAATGATGAGAATTATTTTGATGGGGGGGAAACACCACCAAAAATTCTTCCTTAAAGGCACTACTTTTGTAGTTATAATTAATCTCAAGAAACTGCATGTGATTGGTACACATAACCATTAAACCTGAGGGAGACTACTTGAGCAATGATGCAGCAATGGATTTACATCATCTTTTCCTCTCCTGCCAAACTCACCAAGGAAGTGATGCTACCATGTGAACTGCTGCACTGTTGAATAAGTCTGAACAGGTGACACTGTCTCCCACTTGCTAGATATTTTAAAAGAAATCAATTGTCAAATTAAAGGCTCAAAAGCGCTTCGAAATTTAAGAAGTTGGCACAGCTCCTGTAGTTCAAAGGGAAATACATTGTTCTGATAAATGAAAACACTAAAAAGGGATGAACACATTGCACAGCCTCATCCAGAAGCTCAGGGATTGTAAAAGTTACTTTGGTCAGATTGAAGCCTTGCCTAAAAACCAACAAAAAAACCAACTAAAAAAAAAAAACAAAAAACCCAAAAAAACCCCACACCACAAAAAAACCAAGATACAAAGACCTCTTTTAGGTATTACTATGAAGTTGTGTAACAACTATTTAGTCATTACAACAGTGTAACATTCTTGATGCCTGTTAATAGCAATGAGAAAGAAGATTAACAAGGGACTGCCTCTTACGCCTTCAAAGTTGGTCCTATTGCTTGCTGTATTTAACTTTTATTTGGTTTTTAGTGACCTTGTTTCCGGAGGCCAGCACTATTACAGGCATCTGGGGGGTGTTCTCCATGAAGCCTATTTCATCAAACATGCATAGAGCCATTTCAGTCTTTACCATGGATATTTATCATATCAGTTACATTGTTTCAGGTTCCTGCATGCTGAAGAAAAAACTTTGAGCAAGCTTATTTAATGTTTTCTTTAGCTATACTAATAATCAGGTTAATAACATGATTGAGGAGCTGCCCTTTTTCCATTAGTACTTAGTAGCTATCACTACTCAAAGCAGTACTGTACACATCTGCTCAAAGGTTTGAATTATCTAGAGTAAAGGGCCTACTTCAAGCCTTCACCAGAAGAAAGCTTTAGGAAGCATTGTCAAACACAGGCTGAGACACACTGAAGCATGCAAGCAAGGGACCGGTTCCTCATATGCTCAGAATAAGTTGTTTTTCACATGCCTTGTAAATCAAATGGCTTGCATTAAGACTTTTTTTGTCACACAATTACACCACTGAGTAGATTTGTATTGGAAGTTCTAGCTTACATGGATTCTGTGCTTGAGGCTTGAAAAACATTGCCAAAAAGTTCAACAACGTTGTTATCAAGTTCTTACCTTTTCTCTGGAAACTCTCTTTCCTTGTACTGGTAACTAAACCCAGGGTGAAAGAAGCGGTTGCTTATTTATCCAGATATAGTTCTGTGTAAATGAAACATCTTTCCTTTTCTCCTAAGTAAATTAAAATCACATTGAACTTGTTATTAACCTGGGAAGATATTCTGCTGTATAATCAAACATTATTCTAATATTACATTTGGGGTTTTTTTCTTCTGTAAATGATACTACATAAATAAATGCAAGTTTTACCTTCAGCAAACATAATTTGCTACATAATTTAGTAAACATAACACCTTACATCTATTGAGGAGTGAACTCTAGATAAGCTACATACTATAAGAAGGTTGTAAGAATGCTACAACATAAGGTAAATCCAACATATCCAACCAGTTAAAAGTCTCTGGAGATACCCTCTAGCACATTAATATATATTTAGTATTCATCTTCCCCAGGAGTGAGAATTTTGTGTATTTATGTCTTTATACATATATGAAATGAACACACACACATATATAGGTGCACACACACATTGAAGGTTTCATAATGTTCAAAAATTTAATTATTCTTGCAAAATAAACATTTGCTATTGGCTAATTCTGTAACAAGTTGGGGGTTTTGTTGTTTTAAACATGTACAGTACTCTAAATTGCACAGCACCAGAAGAGATACACCTGCTTGGTGGATTTTTGAGGATATTTAATATCCTCTCCATTCTCACATACACAAATAAGGCACAAACCATACAGTGGGTTAACCTTACAAAAGAGTTTGAGGAAAAAGAACATATGCAAAGGAAAGCCCAAGAGCACCTATTCCTAAATATATGCAGCCGTATGCATGTTCAGGCTTAAACTTTAATGCTTCATAGTAGTTTTATTAACTCACAACTGACTACTGCTAGGCATAGGGAACTCTGTTTTGGCCTGTCAAGCTAGTGAATATGGAATGCATTGACATATGAAAAGAGTCATTTAAACATTAATAAAGAAAATAAATGGCTATAATGTCAAGTAACATACAGTTCATTCTATGTCAAGAAGCCTTTCCTATCAATTTAGTTCAACTTTAGTAGCTACTGTTGTTTCTCCTTGTAGGTTCTGAGCTATACAAATGTAGTTTCCAGCATCTCTGGCTTCAAAATCCTCAACAAGAAGAACGCTTTTCGAGATTCTTGTGGTATGTCCAGTTCCTCTGTTTATCAGTCTCCAGAAGTTTTGGATAATCACAGGCCTCTCAGACTGTTTAAAAGAAAAAAAAAAAAAAAAAAAACAACACACCCACCCATAAGAAAATACGTGATTCTGCAAAATGTATTTAGTGACACTACCCTATCAAACCCTGAAGGAAGAGGTCAGAGAGCCGGAGCCTATATCCAAAAGTCAGCCTTAAGTGAGGTAACTGAAGGTGTCTGGCAGTTGCAGCAACATTCTTGCATTAAATACTGACATACCAATAAGTTATGCCAAATAAGGATAATACAATGGCTCTTCCACTCCAGGTGCAGGTACTGTGTATCTTCCATTAGTGATGGGCTGCCAGAGCTCTGCCTGCAGTATATGCATGAACTCAGTTGTAGTTGCGGGCTACTTACTAAGGTTGCATTTAGGTACTTGATCAAACAGGTGAGGTATCTTGGGGGAGATGTGTGAACTTAGTTCCAGACTTTCAGCATGTCTCAAAGAGGCAAGGCAGCAGTGGCACAAGTTAGTTGACCAAGCTTTACCTGGTTCTCTTATAGCACAGATAATAGCTTTAAATCATGTGTTGCAAACTAATTCCTCCCCCTCTAGTTTCAGAAACTGTATCAGATAACATACAAGCAAACAGTAGCAATTCAGAAATGTTTCTAAATTAATCTTCACATTATGCTTTCCAAAACATGTATGTAACTTCAGAGCTAAAAATACAAACAAGGATGCTTAGAAAGATGCTTTTTAGATTTTGTTTGTTGTTATATGTATAGCAGGCATTTTTTTTCCCCTCTTCTATAAGAGAATTCTCTGATGGACTGTTTATGAGGTCACTTCCTGGCACCTCAGAAGTTTGCAAAGGACTGGATAAGAGAAACTGGCCCAAAGATAGACTAAGGCCGTCTCTTTCCTTCCAAAATCCATCATGCTAGCCAGCAGCTTTGATCACATTGGCTTGTGCTATACCAATAACCTGGATAAAACCGGCAAAAGAGAGATTTCTGCTTGGAAACCGTCTCCTCCTGCTTCACTAAATAGATGGATAATCCAGTTACCAATATGAATGCTACAAGGCTTAAGTTAATAGTAGCAAAAGGATAAGTTAAACACTTAACTAGAGCCAAAGCTACAATCTCGCACTTGCAAAATGACCAGTACAGAAGATGCCAGTCTTCTTGAAGCTCAGGGATGAGTCACAGTGCAGTCAGGGAATGCCTAGGAAGTGGCAGGCATTTACAACTAGCAAGAACTTTTTTGAAAAACTGGTAATCTCATCTAGAAATTCTTAAGCCTTTAGAAGGAATCAAGCCACTTAGCAGAGCTGTACCTAGCAGAGCACCGAAAATCAAGTGCTACCTGCAATCAAGTACTACCACACACTTAATTCAAGTCTAAGTTAGTCCTTAAATACAGCAAGTGGAACTTCCCTGACCATACTGAAAGTGAAGGTAAAGGCCATGTAAGGCAGATACTATTTGCCTGGTTGGGCTCCTGCTAGCCCAGTTTTTCTCAAACTAATTGCCTTCTGCTTTGAAGTTAGTTTCAGGGAATCATATTAAGGAGTGGATCAGTATGCATTCACAGCAGGTGAATGAGCAAATGCAATTGTCAGGGAGTGGCAAGGGAAAAAAACCAACCAAGTGAAAAAAAGTAAGAGGGAGAGGTTACTGACTACAGAGATGAGATGAGGGTCTCTAATGCAGTGTACCTAGGAGCAAGCAGGAATTAAAGTGCTGCTTCTGCTCAGGGATCAAGTGGTAGGTGACAGCCCAGGTGCCAGGTGGGGTGGTGGCAGGGAACAAAAACCATCACTGATCTCCCTGCACTGAAAGCAGCAGCAACGAATGGAAACATCCAGTGAATCTTAGAACTTCCAGTCCTTTTTCTTGCACAAAAGAAGGTGTATCTGACCAGCACCACTGATGGTCCACTCTCTTCTCCCTCCACCCCCACCTTTTTCCTTTGCAGTATGTGAGTACTTCCTTAATAAATGTTAAGTCTCCAACAAGCATACAGTGCTTCTACTCTGACATTTACTTAATCATTTTGTTGGGGCAGAAACCCAAACACAACTCTTCCCTCCCCTATCCCCAGGCACAGCTGGAGCTGAGACTGTTTACTCCAGTGGATAAGCACATCAGCCCTTTCCAGGGCAGATGCAGGCCACAGGCCAAAGTCTCTCTCTCAACCCTGTAGGCGGGTGCAGTGAGAGGGTGTAGTCCTCTGCTGATCGTGCATGTGCCCTGCACTGCAGCATCCACAGCCAAAAAGGGACATAATTTGCATGTGTTTAGCTGTTGATATTCAATCAGTGCTAGAGAGGCATAACTGCAGTGCACATGCCAGCACTGCATCAGATGCTGTAAGACCACTGGAAGCAACTGCGCCAAGAACAGCCAGCAACCAGGCTTGGGCAGCCATTCAGCTGTGAAAGATGTAAAAGTAGCAAGGGGTGGTCACTAATAAGATACAGAGTTCTTGGAAGGCCAAGCTGAGACTAGAATTTAATTCCTTCAATTGTTTGTTCTTAGTAATCACAGTTAGTTAACAAAAAAGACATAAAATTGGGGTTTGTATAGCCAGTTACTACAGTCCAATACACAGATATCGAGGGAAGCTAAAAAAACCAACCACACAAAAAAACCCAGAAAACCGTATCAATCAACAAAGCTAATTCTCTTAACCACCCAAGAGAGTGAATCGTTTTAAGACTGTCAGAGCCCCACCTTGAAGGATAGAGACACTGCCATTTGTTGATGCATCTCAAAGTAACGCTAAGAGCTAAATTCAGAGGAAGACATTGGGCATTTAACTCAAAAAACACTATTGCTCTGCAGCTCCCCAAACTTGGACACACTTCAGTTTTCCCTAGCATTTTACTTTTTACTTCACTGACAGCTGCAAGTTTCTCTGCTCATTTAGACACCTGCCCCTTTCCTTCCTAACTTCAAATGGACACCAGAAACAGGAATTCTGCCAAACTCTTCCAGTGTTCCATCCAGTAGTTGCTCTTCAAATCACCTAATTCATGCTATCAGTACCAAGCTCCTCACCAAATGCAGTTGAGGCTACCCTTGTTTAACAGCCAGGACAGCACAGGGAGGGTAAGTTGGTAATTGCTCAAAAACTCTCAGACTTCAATAATCTCAGCCGGAAAACTTCAGACAAGCAGCAAGGGGGGGGCGGAGGGGAGGGGTGAAGAAGAAGAGGTGGAGGGGAGAGGGGGAAGTGAAAGAACAAACTAACATCTAAGCAAGGACTAGAAACCTGGTTTTACATGCCCAGTGCCCTCACCAGCAGTTCAAATCCCTTTTGTGCTCGCTTGCTCTCTCACTATTTTTTCCCCTGAAAAGGCACACACCTTCCTATGACAGCAGAGTGCTACAGTCTCTATCTTAATGGCTACAGCAAAATTCTGGGGCTTTAGATTTTAATTTTCTCAAGCCTAGTAAGCACTCAACTCCAATCACTCACTTAAGCAATTACTTCTGCCATTAAATTACTTAATTCTATGCTTGCTCAGGGAGACCAATGCTGATACAAGTACCTTATCAGCAAGCTCTGCATCGTCCTTTGACAACCCAGCACCAGGAGGGCTGGCAAATGGAATACAACGCAAACCCTCAGGTTCTAGAGGACCCCTTTCTTCTGGTGAAGCACTCCATCTTCCAGCAGTCCTCCTTTTGCTCCTAGCCTGCTTCAGATAAACAGCAGCAGAGATGAGGCCGGTTAAGAAACAAGTCCCTACCATAACTGGTCGAGGTGGGTAGAGGGAGAAGAGAGGGGACCATCATGATGCTAGTCAGATACATCTTATTTTGTGCAAGAAAAAGGACCAACAAAGTTCTCAAATTCACTGGACGTTTCTGGTGGATTCTTTCAGATGAGGCTGGGCAGAAACAGATTTCTGTGCTTCTGGATGTGGGCAACAATTAAGCTTAAAGATTCTGTGCTGTGATGATTCATGTGCCTGAGCCATGGAGATGGAAGGGATATCAAACGCAGAGGTATCAGTGAGGATTTGTGGCTTGCCCTAGAATAGCTTCCTGACGCTGGCTGGCTTTGACCCTGTCTGAGGCTTTTCTTTGTAAATGCTGCCCAGAGGCCAAGTGTCTCTGGAATGGAAACCTGAGGGAGGAGTGAGCTTTGCTGAGCTTGATTTTTGCTAAGATGGGTAGAGCATTTCAGCTTCATTCCTGTGCTTCTAGGCTCTCAGGGTGAGATGGACTGAAGTTCAAAAGGGTTGTGCTGCCTCCTCCTGCCAGCATGCCTGAGCTAGCAAAAGGCAGACCACCACAATCTGAAAGAATCTTTACTCCGAGTCTACACACTGACTGGCATTCAAAGCATTGCCTTTATGAAGAACAAACCATTTCAGCCAGGGCATACATCTCTTACCTCTTGCCCTGGGTACTGCCACCTGAAGTTCACATCTACATCTGGCTCCCCAAGGACTGTGCAGATTACATGAACGCTGTCACCGACTTCTGCTCTATTGGATGATGCTGCAATTGTGGTTGAGGGCGGGCCCTTGGGAACTGATAGACAGCGTTTGGAAGCAGAAAATTAGTTTCTAAAGTTAAATATACTAGTAAACTTAGGAGTCAATTTTTGCCTCAGTTTGCTTAACGCAACAGGTAAGTGATGTACATCTGCAAATTTCCCCTCTACACTGGGAAATTGCTGGAATTTAGACCAACAAAGTTTTATCACATATACTTTTGATCAAGATTTTAAAACTCTGATTACATGACTAATTTTATTTTTTTTTAAAATTGTGTTCTAAACAATGCCTACAGAATAAACAAGAGTCAATGTGAGCATACAGTAAACTGCACCTTACCTTCCACGTACAGCAGGTGATACTTGATGGAAATCTGAGGTGCTCCCTGAGACTCTGCTTTGCAGTAGACAATACCTTTATGATCAGAAGTAGGGTGCTGGTAGACAAAACCCTTCTTCACATCATAAATAATATCAGTTCCATCTGTTTCAATTTCTTCTGCTGGAAATTCCCTGTGTAGAGTTACTTTTGCTGAAGGAGTAGTAACACGGCAGGGGATGACTGCAGGTTTATCTGGGTTCAGGTAGACAATCTCAAAATAACTGGGGGTAGGTACAAAAAGTTCCTCTTTATCTGTGCAGAAGAGTTGATATAGTTAGAATAATATATTTACATCTTTGTTTAACAGAAAGAAGAGAAAGTACATACGACAAGAGAAAATAGCTATGAGCAACGTTATAAGTTAACCCAAAGCTTTTTGCTTTAAATACGCACACAAAAGAAAAAAAAAACAAAAACCAAAAACCAAAAAACTTTTCTAACCTGCGAGTACATATTTACACAGCTTGCATTAAAAACATTAAATCAAAAAGAAAAACAAAGTATTCTTCACTGTAATCAGATTTTTTTAATCTTAAGAAAAACTTTGGAATTCCTTTTTAATAAGTTTCCAAATACTCATCTGGATCTAATTCTGTTCACTCACCCACTTTTAAATGTTAACACATATTTTCAAAGCATTAAATGCTTTTTTTATTCATTTTGTAGAAGATCCTTAGAATGTGTGTTACTGTTTTCAAAGATATTTACTTTCCATTGCATTATGCATTGTTTTGGATACACATTTAGCATAATCCATAGGGAAAATGGACTCATAAATCACCCTAAGCAAGTAATTTTCTGCCCACCAGCACTGTCTTCCTTAACATCCACTAAAAAGATGAAAATTGTGGAAAAATCTTGATGGTAAAATCGCTGATGTAGCTTTATTCCTGTCTTACTAGCAAATATATTTCCATTAATAATCCCCCAGTGAGTTAATTACCTGTGAAAAAGATGTACGTTGAACCCATTTTAGTCTCATCCTTCCTGCATTTGTTACCATTGCACAGCTGAAGCCAGCAGCTATATTCACCAGTGTCTGCTGCAGTAGAGTTTGCGAGGATCAGCTGACCATACCTGTCAAGCTGCTTTATACTGGGGAGAAGAAAAACAAAAGGCACAGACAAGCACAGATGTATTTCCTCATACATTTCTGTCAGCTTGCTTCTACTTTTGATTTTTTTTATTCCTACTCTGCAGCTGACCCACCTTTTGCTTTCAGAGCTATGTTGCAAGTTCCCCTTTTGCTCCAGCAAAGGCCTGCTTACATGAGTAGCTTTATTGATTTCAGCTACACAGGAGCACTTGCAAGCATTTGTCTTGTTCACTTCATTCTTGGATTCCTTTCAGTCCTCATTTTGAAACTGGGCTGTGACTGCTGCTGACAATATGTTCATCTATGTTTTGTCTCAGTTTGTCCATGTATATTCCGTATTTTCACGCTCCAAGTCAACCTGCATGCATCTCAGTCCTTTTCTGATACCATTAACTGTAGCACTGCTTCAATAGTATGTAACAAAGATAATTCAGGAGTACTAAGCAGCAGGTATTTTAATAAGGGTTTGTTTGATGAGTTATGCCTGCTTTCAGTGTGAATGTTTTCCTATCTTTAACATACTGGCCCAAGTTTCCACTTGCAAACACCATCATAAAGAGCTATCTCCACTTGGATTTGTTCTGCAAGTAAGTAATTTTGCACTGCCTACTCTGCCCTAAGCTACCTCACTGGCATCCTCTCATTGGAGTTTCCTTCCTCATCACCCCTCAACTATTTCAGAGCATGACCCTGAGAACTGCTGGAGGTATACTGGCAGTGTCATCACTTAACTACACAAAATTCAGCCTGTGTGATTATTTCAGACCTGATCTGCTTTTTTCTCCTTCTGCTGAATTTCCCAGATACATCTCTCAGTGGACTGACATTTGTAAATGTGCAAATATTTATAAATATGTAGATATATATGTAGATACTGACAATGTTTCTAAGGGTCAAAGGCCCTACCTACAAAATTCAGCAGCTACAATCTCATCTTTTTCTTTTTTTTATTTTAAGGTATGCTTTCCTGGCTCTTTCTTCCAGACAGATGGTGTTATAGTTGGCAGTCTGCTGTGTTGCCTTTTGATGGATTGCAAAAGCAATGATCCAACAGTACCAGTTCTTGGGAAACTGTCAGGACAGCCATGTGGCAGTACTGATGCACTCCACTGCTGCTCTGACCCTTAAAAATCCTCTGACCGCCTGCCTTTTACATGATACCTGTCCTGGTTTCAGCTGAGATAGAGTTAATTTTCTTCTTAGTAGCTGGTACAGTGTGTTTTGGATTTAGCATGAGAATAATGTTTGTATCACACTGATGGTTTAGCTGTTGCTAAGTAGTGCTTACCCTAAGTTAAGGATTTTTCAACTTCTCATGCTCTGCCAGCAAGCAGGTGTACAAGAAGCTGGGAAGGAGCAGAGCCAGGACAGCTGACCTGAACTAGCCAAAGGGATATTCCATACCGTAGAACATCTTGGTAAGTATATAAACTGGAGGGAGCTGGCCAGGAGGAGGGATTGCTACTCGGGCATCGGTCAGCCGGTGGTGAGCAATTGTATTGTGCGTTACTTGTCTTTTCTTGGTTCCTCACACCGCCGCCTTTTTTAAAATTTCATTTTATTGTATTCCTTTTCATTATAATTATTATTATATTTTATTATTATTATTGTTAGTATTACATTCTTTTTTACTTTAGTTATTACATTGTTCTTATCTCAACCCACTAATTTTACTTCCCCCCCCCAAGCCCACTGGGTGTGGGGCAGGGGGCACGGAGAGAGCAGCTGCATGGTGCCTAGTTGCTGGCTGGCCTTAAACCACGACAGTAGCACATCCAGAACACAAAGGTTTCCTGCTTTCCTTTGCAAGACAACGAGTTACAAAGTCATTTCTGTTCTAACCAAGTCAGAAGAGATTTTTCCTGATTTAGGCATTTGATAGCAAACTTCCTTCCAGTGTTTCAAATGAGCTCTGGACAAATACACAGCTTGCATGAAGTCTGAATAGCTCCCATACTCTTATGCAACTGTGGGTTCTCTGAATATTTACTATCCTCCTATTTCTTATTAATGAGGCAGTTATTCTGTAAGGCAGATGCCTGACTGAATCATTTATTTCAGGGATGCTTTGAAGAAATGCTTATCCTCTAAAACACCTTGTCACTGCGTAACAGTAGTACTATAGACATGCCTGACTGTACTGTGCTCTAAATGCTCTGTTTTGCTTACGTCTCCACTGCAGGCAGAATAACTGCTTAAACAGAGAGGCCACTACTTCCAGCTACACGCATACCTTCTGACTCCCTACATGTTCTGCTAGCAGTCTGCACTACTACCACCAATCATAAGCAATGGTTCATGTAACCCAACATTCAGCCTCCAGCCAAGGCCAGTAGCTTAGAAATTAAAAAAAAAAAAAAAAACAAAAACAAAAAAAAATAAAACACACCACCAAATACGCAACACAAACAGGGCTAACTGAGAATTATCTTTCCCATTAAAGCCCTCAGACACCATTAGTACACTCATCCACCACAGGACAGTTTTGAGGCCTGCCTAAGGCAACAGGCAAATCATGTTTCCTATCCGCTAATGCACTTTTCCTACACGACCTTCTCCGATTCCACTTTTTGGAATCATATGGAGTAGTAACATTTTCATTTTTAATATATACACTACCTTACATTATAAATTATCTTCAGTTTTTAGATAAGCTTTGAGAGATTCCTATTCGTGCAAGAGATCCTGTTGTATATCATACCCAACAGGAAGAAAAGAGAAATCCAAAACACGTCTTAGTCTGTATTATTATTATTATTTAGTTTCACAGTTCACATTTCATAGGCTACATGACTACATCAGCATAAAATGTTTTGCAAGTATCCAGTACTAAATGTCAACATTACTGAGAAACCATTATGCCAGAACATTTTTGCCTCCAACCATTAATGCAGACACTGAACTATAGCTTGAAATCCCAACAGACAGAAAAATAAGGTCAGAGTTAATTAATTATTGTACAGTGTGTTCTACTTAACTAAGAACAAGCTATCCAGTAATCAATGGAAATAGCCTAGTGAGGTAGTCGTCCACAAACATGCACTAACAAAACCTGGCAACTGACAGTGGAAGTGTTGAAACTTGTGACATGACCATGTTAAGCAGACAAAACAGGCCATATAAAGTAAATCATAAATGGTAAACCCTGCAGCTGACCAATATTTCCAGGATAACTTTTATTTCATTAGTATTTTAGATGCTGGGAAATCTGACTCAAAAGCCTAAACTTTGCTGTGCTCTACATATCACTAAGTAAAAATGTAGTATATACAAACATTTCAAGACTGTTTAAAAAAAAAAACTAGAAAACTACTCCAAAATCTTATTCCATACATTCATCTTATTAAGCTTTAGTTAATTGAAGTTCAAAATATCTTTGTCAGAAAAACTATGCCAAGTGTAGAAGCTAAAAAGATATAAAAAGACAAAAAGACAGTGTATATAGCATCACTCAAAGGGCATCTAGCAAACTCCTCTCAAGCAGCTGCATTCATACTGACAAAAGAGAGCTTATCTCAAATACAAGCTCACTAGGAGAGGAAGATAACATCTTACTGTTTAACACAAGAAAAAAATCCCCAGCTTTCAGACTTCAGAGCACATGGAACAAAATGAAATTCAGTTATGCACATGAGCACAACCAACATCCCACTAAGCCAGCAGGAACCTGCATTCACTGAAGGCAGTCTAATTTTGCCCTCTACAACTTAGTTTCCTCAAAACTTGTTAGAGTGCTCCTGTCCATACACCCCCCTGCCAAACACAAATGTGTATGTGATCCATGTCCAGCTCTTTGCCACACCTTCTTCCACTAGAGCAGTTCCATTCCACATGAGTTTATTTATCAGATAAAGTTCTGTGATAAATACAGCCAGTCTTTGGCAAGTGAGGGACCGATGTTCCAAGTCAGGCAGAGCAGAGACTACGTGAAGTTAGACTGCCTTCATCTAGAGCAGCTTTTTGCTATAAAGCTTAAGAAAGGGAAAATGTGCTTGCCCTTACTCTTCTTTCATCCCTCTCAGCTGTTGATCCTTCTCATACATTGTAGATCCAGTTTCTGAGTAAGCCTACAGTCATTAATTTGTTATGCACAGTCTTACAAAACAGCATTCCAGCCCTTCTGTTCTGGAGGTACACAAGCTACTTTTGACCGTTAACACCACCAAGATTTTTGGTCAGTTCAGCCAGTACACAAAATTTGCAGACAAAAAGTTATCTGAAAGGTATATTTATGCTGCACAAGGCAAGAGAGCATTACAGATAAGCTAGTCCTGAAGCAAGCTGGTGTGTGTCCTTAACTTGGGAGCCAAGTTTGCATGATTCTAGCTTTCTCCCCAGAGTTGCATTGCATCCTACAGTCTCTAAAGTTAAGTAAATCATTTCAGCATGTACTGTTATTTACTCCAGTTAGGATAGCAGAAAAAGAGGATATCTCCTCTGGCTCAACAAGAAACAGCCAGAGTCCTCATCCTCCTTTCACTCAACAGCTTTCCCTCCTCCCAGACGATAATTTTAGCATATGTTAACAGCTACAGACCTATTAAAAACTGAGACGGTCTAGTACACCAAGCAAAAATATTTTATTTACCAGGTCATAAAGTATACCTACAAAGACAAACTCAAAGAAAGCATAGCCACTAATACTAAAGAAACGGGTTTTCTAATTATAATCTCTTCCTTAGAAAAGTCATATTGTCCTCCAGGCTGCTGTATTCTCCTTACCATATGGGTGAGTTAAAAACGTGATAAGCATGGCATGGAGACAAAACATCTGGCTTTCATCACTACTTCTTTTTGCAGCCACCCATAGGAAATACATTACATGGATGCTAAATTTAACTAGTTGCAAACCAAAACACCTTCTTCTCCCAGAACTACAGACAGGCAACAGAACACAGTAAGCATCTTCAGCGTCAGCTCCTGCCCTGGACCTCTGCTGTTAACAAATCCTCTGACCAACTAACTGAGCTACAAACGCCCCCGCCACCCTCAACCATAAAGTCTCTTTTGCCTCCCATAATTGCAATTCTGTTAGATGCCAGGGTCCTTAAAGCCTCCTCTTGTAGCAGCTAGAGTTAGAGGATGTTAACAGTTCCCAGGAGATGTAAAACACCTTGCTTGTTGTTAAAATTTCCACCAGACCAGTTGAATTTGTACATCCCTCCTATTATTTACAGAAAAAACAGGAATTGGATGCCTAATCATCTGTTGCTGTAGGGACATACAAATGAACAAAAGAATGGTAGTCATTAGTCCCCAGCAATCGCATGGACTTCACCACTGCTGCCTCTCCTCCGCACCTATCCTCCAGGCCCAGCGACCTGCTCTTTCTTCACTATCCATTACCTCCTCAGGCCCCAATCACTTCATCCCTGCTGCTGCCACCCACTCTGGTTTGCACCAGTGCCCTAACTCCAGCAACACCAGCATGGAAATCCGAGGTAAAAAAGCCCAGCCCTCTTAATTAGCTTGGGTTTCACTCCACACCTCACTAATTTGGTAATGAAAGGATTACCGTATACTTCATCTTTATGCACTCAAAAAATGTTAGAAGCTACTGGACATATATCTATCTAGATGATTGAACAATTTTTTCTGTAGGTTATTTGCTAATAATTCTTCAGATTCTCCCCTTTGCCTTACATTTAGCATTTTGTTTTAAAATAATAGTGTAATATATTTGTAAAATTTTAAAATTTGCCTATTGTAGTATTGGTACATGGTCTTTTGTACACAGCGAGGAAGATCTAAGCTCCTCTTGAAAGATAACATTGTTAATAACCTTTTCTGCTGCCAGTTCACTTACAAACACCACCAACTGAGCTAACTAAACAACATACTATCTTTATGGTATTTCCAGCTAAAGTCAATCAAAGCTTTCTAGAACCATGGAATAAAGTGTCATATTTCACATTCTATAAAGCAGACTTTGTTTCATATGCATCCATTAACACTACAGCAAAGATCTTGAGATAATTACCAAAGTCATGCTAAAAATGTGATGAAAATATAACTGCACAAGATTCTGTGGTCAGTGTCTCCAGAAATTATTACTATTCTGTGACTCTGAAGCATGCTACTAACCTGTTTTCAATTTCTCTAGTTAATTACAGGATATTCTGCTTACATTTAAAATTGTTTAGTCTAACTCAGCCTTACTGCTTCAATAACTTATTTCAAAGTAATTTTTCTAAAGTGAAGATCATATTTCAGTATAGACCCTTAAACATAAGCCTAACATACTTCTAAAAGAAAATACTTAGGCAAGTCATATCCACCCAGCCTAAAATGTTTTACAGCATTTCTCTTGTGTGACATTATTAACTTTTGTTATATGGTTAAAATATTACAAATTCTGTGAACTTGAGTGAGAACAGAAGGGTAAATTGCTGAGACAACAGAATCCCAAGCTACTTCAATACTACAAAATGCCAAATGACTCAATTAGGAAATGTGTATCTTTTTTCCACAAACTACCTTAAATTATTGTATTTTGTCCCATGTGCATCACTAGAAAAGTACTTAATTTTGCAAGAGAGGAATAGTCAGTCAAACAAATAATGAAGAAGCATTCAGATTCCTCTCTGAAAACTGTGAATACTTGTCGTACCCTCTTCGATGTCAGATGCTAATACTCAGATAACATGACCTGGAGGTCTAAAGGACCAAATCATGCCAGCAACCTATTTGCAAATGCACAAAACGTAAGATACACTTGAAAACGACAACGACCACCGCACATACACGTGCTCCCTGTTGATACTACTTCGAACGTTCAGCTTTGGCTTGCTGGAAGGCCAGGTCTGTACTGCAGCTGATAAACGCCACCTACTGGAATAAATCCAGATAAAACATTATTTCTTGCAAAAGAAAAGGCAGTAGTTGTTTAAATCGGCCACAAGATCTTTTGAGAGATATTGCTGCGATAAGCCCTCAGCAAAAATAGGCTTGCTGCTCTAACTTACTCTGACAGAAGCCTTGCACTAGCTACAGAGATTTATTTAGCCACTGTAATTCTTGAACTCCTCAGCCATCAAGGTACAAGCAAATCAACACTCACGAGAAGAACTGGCTCACAAATTTCAGAAGGATATGCTAGACATCACAGTGTCTATACTGCCAATCTTCAACACTCCTCTTTGAAAAGAGAAGTGGGAAGGAGAAGAATATATCTGAAAAATTAATTAACTGGGAGTGATTTTAAGGTAGCATCATACCTGTAAGTAAGTGAAATGCATCACAGAGATTCAGATGACCTCAGTTACTTACAGAGAGCATACACACTTGTACTTAATTTAGGAACAAAAGGACAACAGGAATGGATACCTTTGCTCATACCTCTGTGTCCCTCTCACCTAATAATCCAAGAAAAGCTCCTTACAGCTCTTTCTTAGGGCATTGTTCTCGGTGCTCTACAGTCTGCTCACTACTGATCTTTCATAGACACATAGGTCTCCCTCCATAAAACAGCTAGTGAAAACAAACACTACTCATGGCAAAAAAATGCCTGTGGAAGACATCCTTAAGCTCCTTATATGCCCCTCCTCTTTCAAATACAGAACTAAATTACTACATTTAAACTACATTTAGCTACGTGTACTATACCCAAAAACTGGGAAGGCAAATAAATGTATGGGGGTTTGGAGATGATATTTAATATTTAGAGCAACAGGACACTCACCTGGTGGGGCAGAGAAAGGGAAAGTCCTCAGTTCCTCTTCCTGCTCTAACAACTATTTATGCGGTTTCCATTAAGATGTCACTAGATGAAAGAAAAAGCCTTCCTAAAGCCAAAGTGACTATCCTCAGCATTAAACTCTGCCACATCACAAACCTTGCAATTCCCTTTTGCACACAAAGGTACCTTTGACTGAAAACGTGAAGACTACTCTTACTTGCTCCTTAGTATGGCAGTTGGTGTATTTTTTTTGCTAGTTGAGAGATGTGGATTTGAGCCTCTTCAGGAAATCAATCTCAGTGTCTCAGGTAGTAGCTACATTAGCAACCGGAACAGCCCACCAGGAGCAGGTCTCTAGAGCAACAGTTGGTAGTGAGTACCTGACATCCACACTCACACATTTTGAGAGTTTTACTTTGGACTGGCTCTAATGTGGTTCCCTGTTAGTGGCTGGAGCACACTGGTGTCCCGCTGGACCACATCTTCTATTTTAGATTAATCTGAAGGAAATCCAGTTCACATGCTACAAGACTATTCCACAGTGCAAATCACAGGGCAGCAATTGGTGACAACTGAAAGATGCTCATCTGTTTTTGCTGACAATAAAAACCACTAGGTGGAACATCTTGATTGTAAAAACCTAAACAACAAAAAAACCCCAATGGTGTTTAAAGTGGTAAGAAAAAAAAGTTCTGGATTCTTTTTCCCCCCAAAATGAAAAATAGCTTACCTGAGCCTGGAGTCTTTAAAGGTGTCTAAGTATGAAGGATAGTTCCAAGTAACATTACTCCCCTTACATCGCAGTTCTATGCTTTGTCCTGCAGACAGGCTTAAAGTGGCAGCTAGTTTCTGGAAACGACCTTTATCCATCACTTGTGTCAGTATGGACTGGGACTTCAAAGAGGAGTCAGCGGATTCCCTCTCCTTCATTTTGGGGGTTTTAGGTTTTACTTTTTTGTTAACAGGCTTAATTTTGTTTTCCCCAGGTTCTTTTGGACGCTTACTCCTCGCAGGCTGTCCAATAACTAGTGAAATAAAGAAGGCAATGTTACTGATTAGAAAACGGTTATATAGTCTTTCTGAAAAAAAAAAACAAAACAAAAAAACAAAAACAAAAACAAAAACTTCCTTATTATCACAGAGAATAAATAAAGTTTCATTCTTCCCATAAAGGATTCATAAAAATGACTAAGAGTTAATTTCCATAAGTTTTTGAAGTCTCTGGCATGACCCATTTTCCTGGGGAAAAAGGAAAAAGAGAGCTTTCAACAACATGTGGAAAATCTATACTTAGAGTTCACATACACAGACAAATATGTAAGGTATGAGAACTTTACAAACGGGAAGGGAAAGAAATACAGCATTTCTATCACCAGTTACTTTTGTCATTTCTACCTCATGTCATTGCCATTTAGTACACAATGCTACAAGAGTTCTCTGTCTTCATAAGGATTTCGCACACCCATCGATTCTGCATAACATTTTCACACATCATGTTACTGTAAGACACACAAAGAAAAACTGGCAAGTGTGGATCTTCATGACAATCTATAAAATACTGATAGTGATGCAGTTGTTTTCTTTTACAATAAGTACTGTGAAAATACAAATAGCACTTAAGTCACTTGAAGGCAGTATTTAATTCATCGCTTCTCTGTAACAGCCATTTATTTTGACAGTCCAGATGAAAACAGAACCTTATTTAGAGGCAAACGATAAGAGATTTCATTACCTGCTAGAGACAACAGGGACGCCCAGCTGCCTTTAAAAACAAAGCAAAGGAAATGGAAAGTAAAAGTGAAGAGTCTCAAATTTAAAAAAAATTAAAAAAAAAAAATCAAGATATTCCCACTTTAACTGACAGCAGGAAGCACAGATCTTTTGTGAGATGAGCCTAAAACTGCTGCCCCCAGACACCAAAAACTCCACTAACTGTGCCTGACAGCTAATTAACATTGAACACTGCTTTTCCACATGAAAACGCTCAGGTATTTTTATTGTACAAATCAATCAACAAGCTCCTTTTGGAATTAAAAATAGCCCTGCTGTATACTGAGTTAGCATGAATTAAAACTGGTACTGGCTGCAGTATGAGCAGCAGCACTTCCAGACTCCCGCCATTGATGGCTCCTGTGACATTCCTCATATCCCGGCTGGACACCTTGCGCTGCTTCAGCCTTCCACGTGTCTCAGTCCAGGCTGATGTACACCACACCTCTTTTAAATGGCACAGAGCCTTGTGAGCACAAATTTAAAAACAGGAAATTCAACTCGAACATAAGAAAATTCTTTTTACTGTGATGATAGTCAAGCACTGCCACGGGTTGCCCAGAGAGGCTGTGGAGTCTCCAACCACGTTGATATTCAAAACCTGACTGGACATGGTCCGAGGCAACCTGCTCTACATGGCCCTGCTTGAGCATGGGGTTGGACTGGATGATCCCAAGAGGTCTCTTCCAACCTCAGCCATTCTGTGACTCCGTGACCTCAGCACGCAGAGTAAGGCTGCCTGTGTAGGAGCATTTGCCTTCTGGTCTCTCACCAACTGGAAAATAAACTGGAAGACAGCAATGCTGCAGTCGTCTTAGTTTGCCCAATGCATTTTGAACTCTTGTGGACTCTTATGTAATGAGAATAATTTTTTTGAGAGGCACACATCCAGTTACTAAGGTACATCCCTCCCCCACCACAAAGACAAACATTTTTCCCGGTTCTACATTATGAGCATTGGTGAAGTTCATTGCAAAGATGCCTCACCACCTTAAAATAAGCCACAAACTTTAGAGATCAAATAGAAATGGCTTCCAAAGATCATGACATTTTAAGACAAAGAGTAACATTTTATAGTTTCTGGAAGGGAGAGTGAAACAAATACCTATGCTTCTGTCGGAGTGTGTCCAGAGAAGGGCAACCAAGTTGATGAGGAGCCTGGAGCACAAGTCTTATGAGGAGCGGCTGAGGGAATTGGGGTTGTTTAGTCTGGAGAAAAGGAGGCTGAGGAGACACCTTATCACTCTCTACAACTACCTGAAGAGAAGCTGTAGTGAGGTGGGTGCTGGTCTCTTCTGTCAGGTGGCTGGAGATAAGACGAGAGGAAATGGCCTCAAGTTGCACCAGGGGAGGTTTAGGTTGGATATTAGGAAAAATTTCTTTACTGAAAGGGTTGTCAGGTATTGGAACAGGCTGCCCAGGGAAGTGGTTGAGACACCATCCCTGGAGGTATTCAAAAAGCGCATAGACAAGGCACTTCAGGACATGGTTTAGTGGGCATGGTTGATGGTTGGACTCGATGATCTTGAAGGTCTTTTCCAACCTAAATAATTCTATGATTCTTCCAATTTTTCTTCGCACCTGTGATGCCACTGGCCATGCAAAATTGACAAACTTGGGGGAATGATAATAACAAAGGAGAAATTCAGAGAAGTGGTTGCTGCCTCCCATGGAAGACCATGAAGTAGGGCTTTTCTAGTTACTCAGAGCACATTACTCTAGCAAGTGACACAATGCATATATTACAGGGGCAAGCAGTTGGTGCAGGAGCACTTTTTCCCTCCATTGCATTAGAAAGGCTACAGTGGGTCAGGCCAAATGCCTACCTAGCCAACATCTTCACACTGACACCACCCAGTGTCAAATGTCAACCAGAGAACAGGGCAACCATCTCTGCTCCTTTGATACCAGTCTCCTAGCTTCCAAGAACCTTTAGCTCAAGGGATCTGTGAACCACAGTTGCCATTGTTTTATTGCCCTTGGTGGATTTTTCCTTCATTAATTTGTCTAGTCAATTTTCAAAACTACACAAATTATACATAAATATTAGATGCCTCCTAGTTTCTGCATTAAGTGAATAAATATCCATTGTTTCTCCAACAACTCTCTCTGCAGCACCTGTACTTTTACAGAACTTAAGCATCCTTCAAACATATCCTTTCCAGACTGACAAGTCCTACTCTATTTAATTGTTCCTTGTAAAGAATATGCATCTTAAAACAGTCCAGTTACATCATGTTTGGATAATGGAAAGAAGACAGAAGCAGACTGTACACCAGGTTCAAGATATGGTTAAATCACAGTTGTACGTGTTAGCAGTGTCTTCTTTTCTGTCTAAATAGCTCATTACTTTTCAAGAAAGCAGTATTAGGAGTTGACTTTCTCTAGAATAATCAAGTGTAACTCTAAGATCACTTTCATAAGTAGGAATTATCGGTTAGAAATTTTTAAGTAGAAATCCATCAATGTGCATACAAAGTTAGAATCATTTGTTACTTTGCATCTACCAACACTAAATTTCAAGTTCTATTTTCACTGCCCAGTCTTTCAAAATGGAGAGATCCTTCTGCAACTCTTTACTGACAGTTTTCTTTTCTTTTAGCAGGTTCATAAATATGCTGAAAAGCATGTGTCTTACAAGATCCCTGTGAAATTGAACTGGATAAAAACAATTCTATGCCCAGATTGCAAAAACTGAAGATTAACTCCTACTCTTTGTTTTCTATTAGTTATTACCCCATGAGAGGTATTCCCTTGTCTCACAGCACCTTGGTTCCCATGGAGACTTTAACAACAGACTTATCAAAAGCCTTTAGGTATCCAAGTACATCAATCAACTCATCCATGGCCACACTTATAAAGTCCTTCAAAGAACTTCAGCAGATCTGCAAAACAAAACACACTTCAGGGGGGGTGGGGGGGAGGCATCCATACAAAGCCATACTGACTCTTCTGCAATTCATGCCTATTTATTCATTAGTTCAATTTACAGAATACAGAGATCTGGCTTTGTGCCTGTACCTCCCTCAAAAATCTTAAAACACTGGCATGTTTCTATTTCCCTGATAAGGAGCAGTTACATGATAGGTTATGCACGTGAGTTAAGACTTCAGCCATTTCAGATTCAAATTTCTCTTAAGTCTCAGGTGTATATCATCAAATCATAGCACTTAACACTGTTCATGTTGTTGATTTTCTCTAAAGCCAACTCTTTTGGCATATTAATGAGACATGTCCTCCAATGATTCTCCCCATAGAGAAAGATTCTGTCTTGGAGCCTGCTATTACAGTGTTCAGTAGCATACTGCACTCAAAAGTTTCTGATATGCTTATGTCACCATTTTCCATTAAAACCTTCCTAAGCACCTCCATAGTAAACATGAGAGCACACAAATAATTGTTTAATTTAAGTTTTACTTTCTGTAGGTGTTCTTTCTTATCCCCTGTTCCTACCAGCTTTACAAAGTTTGCAGCCATGCCTCCCTGCCCCACCCCAGCACATCAGAAGAAAAGGATTTATGGCTGGTATCCCTTTTGCAAGCTGTTTCTCAAACTTTTTGTCTGCCTTATTCTGGTTTTTATATTTAACCCATATGTGAGTTAATGAGCCTCCTCATCTTATGTAATTCCCCCTTCCGAAATTAAATGCATCGGTCGTTTCTTTGGCTTTTATTATTCCTGCAAGAATATTAAAACTACAGTCTGGCTGTTCTAAAGCAACATCTGAATCCAATTACCTGAGTACTGCTCTGGATCAAGTTAAGAACTGCTGCTTTTCTTGAGGGTTCTCCAAGTAGCGGCTCTAAGAAGTCATCATTTGTGGCATCTAAACAATTACACTTGGCGTCACACCCCGACGTGTGTGATCCAACCTACGCAAGGGTAAGTAATTCTTCCTTTTCCTTTTCTATCCAGTCCTTGCTGCCCCTCTGATTTTCCCTAACAGAGCGGTCATTCCCTCCATCATGTTGGGTGGTCAGTAACCAGGTGGTTTGTTCTCCACAGGGCTGGTATTTCAGTCTAGATGACTTTTACTGACAAAACCCACTAGGAATCAGATTTAACACTAAAGTTTTCTTCAATACATACTGCCACTTCTCCCTTGGGTTGAGCTATTCCATCTTTCCTGTGTAATTTGTGCCCTAGTATTAGAAGGTCGCATTGACAGGCCCGATAAGCCTTTTGGATAAGCATTCCCATTTCAAACCAGCCATTCCAGTTCCCTGTTGTACTTTCCAGATTTGTCTGTAGAAACACACAAGCTTTGGTCCAGCCACCCTTTTCTTCCCCCAAAAAACTCTATTGAAATAGGACTATTTGTTCAAACTACTCTTTGCCATTTCCACTACGTTCTGCCAACCTCAATCCTGACACTTGTTCAAAGGCACACAGATCTTCTAACCTCACCTCAAGAAAATGCACCATCCTAAACTGTGTGCTCTTCCACACCTGACACTCTGCCTTTAAGAAACTGTTAAAGATTCACCTATGAAAGCTTTTCAATTTTAAGTGCCAGAAGCCTGGTTTTGATTTTTTCTAGATGAAGTTTTTCCTCTTCGCACAAGCTCCCTCTGTTCCATGTTTCTGTAGCTCCCAGTGAGTCTGAACACTCTCCTCCTATACCACACTACCAGCTACACAGTGAGACCCTTGTCTGTCTGACCTTGTATTTCCCTGCAGGTGACAGCAGGGGCATTTCAGGAAACACCATCAGAGGAGCTTTTATCTTCCTACACTGAAAACCTAGTTCTGCCTCCCTGCCGCGCCTCCCCAAGAGTTGAGTTTCCAAGCAAACCATGACCACACTCCTCCCCAACACTCCCTGTAAGTCTGTCCAGTTATCTACTGACAGCACTCCTGCACCTCACAATCCTGCCTTCTCTCATTGCTGAATCCAGTATCTGTACGCCCAATAAATAATTAACTGGTACAGTAGTCTATCACCCAAGATAAAAAGGACACACAACCAAACCCCTCCAGGAACACAGAACCTACCACACAGATTCCTCCAGTCCCTTACCCAAACTGCAAGACTTTCCCAGGGAAGGGAACAAAGTCAACTAGCCCCTTTACGCAAGTACACAAATATGCCGTATTTGGGATACCTTACCATCTCACTAGATTTATGCGCAAAGCCCTCATTGTTTTAAACCAGCAATAGCACTTCTTACTAAAAAAATAATAAAATTAAGACTTAGTAGAAAAATATTCATTGAGAAAACTCCTCCTTTCTACCTCTGATCAGCTCCTAATGTCAGTTCCAAGACCCATTGTACTCATTTCCTCTGCAGCAGTACATTCAGGGTCCCTACTAACTCGTCACGCCGAGGTAGAAGGCTACGCATCGATACATCACAGAAATACACCACATAGTACTTTTGCTCCTGGTTCACAGTATTTGTCTCATCCTATCCTTCAATGTTTGTCTTCCCCTTGTTCTCACAGATGTTACAAACACAACAATCCCCAAATGAGCATTAGTCACATAATGCTAAAAAGCATCCAGTTTTGACATGAGACATCCCCTATATCCACATGCACATTCCACTGGTTTCACAGCTGCACAGGTTATAACTCCAGAAGGCCCCTGATCTTCTTCAAGTGTCCACCTAGAGAACTTCAGAAGCAAAGAGCGAGCAAGGTCTCCCACAAGGACAGAGGAATCGTGTTCACTGTCCACCAGATGTACCCATTCCATGAGGCAGGCCCCATGCTACATCTTGGCAGCATCAGAGACCTTTCAACTCTCATTAATACTGACGAATTCTTCCTTGAAAAAAAATAAATCACATGTGAGGTTACCATAAAGAATAATTCTTAACCACCAGGATTAAGATGAGAGGGAATAGTCTTTGTGATCACAACTAATGTAACAAAACAGGTTGGACACATCTCTACTTGTGGTACTTCAAAGTTAATCATCTGAACACTCATACAGACAATACAGGGTGACAAATCAACACTCATATGGACAATCTGGAGGGACATATTTCACCGTTCATAAACTAATATAAGCTAAATTAGGAAGGCTGTTTTGAAATCACAATGTCTACATTAGGACTTAAACCTCTAGCTTTAGATAAGGAACTGTAATTAAATATGCCAGACTACTTTCTCCCATAGCTGAGCTCCTGGACATGCTTCATGCTGTCACAGTCAAACCTCTGTATGAACTAGACAAACTAAGAAAAAGATAGGCCTGGGAAATCTTTTGCCCAAGTTACAACTTATTTCTCATTCTGTGCTTTTATTGCCTCTTTCTCAAATAGAAAACACTCTTCTTGATGTGGTAGTGCACACCCACAGACCGGATCTTTCAGCAGAAATCCTCTCCCACACCACACTGGTCCAGAGTGCAATTCCTTTGCACATAGTCATAAGAAAAATTGGGCTGGAAAGGACTTCTGGAAGTCCCTTCCCACTGCCACTCAGCTGCTCAGAGCCTTGTCCGGTTGAGTTCCAACTATCCCAAAGGCTGGAGACTCTACAGCCTCCCCTGACAACTTCTTTCAGTACTTAACAGCTCTCAAGGTGAAGGATTCTTAGAAGAATTTTTTCCTTATGGCCTCCCGGGCCACTCGCGGTAATCCTCTTTGCCTTTCACCGTGCACCTCAAAGCCTGCCTCCGATTTCTCTAGCAATCTTTCCATGGGCTACACAGGCCTCGTTCTCCAAGCCCTGTGAAAAACAAAGGATTTTTTCTTGTTGTTTCTTCTGAAGAAGTTCAGTAAGTTTATTTGCTTTTTGCAAGAGGGAAACAGCCTCTCTTTTGCCTAGTTAAAGTCTATAGAAGTCAAGGATTGGTTATAAATGTCCCTTCCCAGCCAAAAACTTGCCTCTTTCCCCACCAAGACTTCATCACAACCTGAAACTGAGTTATGAGTAAAGTCTGGTCCTCTCTATAAACGAACAACCGTGCACACACACCGCACCACCACCACCCCCTTTTTTTTCCCCTCTTTAACCACGTCCAGCACCGACCCTCCTCCGGCCGCCGCAGGGAGATTTCAGCCGCGGACTTAAACGTCGACCCTGAAGAGCAACGGCGGCGGGGGGCAGCCGGCGTTGCCGCAATCGCCTCTCCCCAAAACCCCAGCACGGGCTGAAGCCGCGTTTTCGGTCCCCGACGGAAAGTCTCGGCGACTTGCTGGCCGCAGACCAAGGGAGCAACCCGCCTCCCCTCCGCCTCTGCCCCGCAGGACGGGAGCCCCGCCGCCCCCGAGATGGCTCCCGGCCCTGCCCCGGGGGCAGTCACGGCGCGGGGGCGGCGGCCACGGGCACCCGCCGCCGGCTTCGCGGGGCAGGGGCGGCCGCGCCGAGGGCGAGACAGGCGGCCCGGAGGTGAGGAAAGCCCGAGGCGGCTCGCAAAGCGGGGGGAACCCGGCGGGGGTCGCGGCTCACCGTGCGGCAGCGTTTCCTGCAGCAGCAGCAGGCTGAGGAGCACCCAGAGCCGCATGGCGGGAGCGGCCGGGGCGCTGGGCTGAGGCGGGGCGGGCGCGGCGGCGGGGGGGGAGCGGCCCCGTGGCGCCTCGGCGGGCCGCGGCGCGGGGAGGAGCCGGCCGGCGCCGGGGCTCCCTGCCCGGGGCTCCCCGCCGGCAGGAGGCGCGTCGCGGCTGTGCTGCCCCGGGGGCCGCGCCCGCCGCCGCCCGCGCTTCTTCGCTGAGGGAGGGAAGAGCCGCGACGCCCCACAGGCGGGCCCGGCCGGGAGGGTGCGCTGCTGGGGGCACCTGCTGCCGCGCTTTACCGCTCAGACGGGGGAAACTTCGGCTCCTCGTGTCTGGCCTGAACTCCTCCCTCTGCGGCTCCCTCTCCTCCGCAGCTCCTCACCGGGCGGCCGAGGACGGCGACAGGGTCCCGTCCCGCCCCACCGGCCATCGCTGGCCCAACACGCTCACACAGGACTCTGCGTTCAGAGCGGGAACGGAGCTGCATCCCGAATAATCTCAACCCCAGGGCCACCTGTGGAAGTTTATTGCTTGAATTAGTTCGTGGGTGGCAGCTGCCCTTTGCCTTACGTGGCTTCGCACAGGTGCAAGCCGTTGGCTTCCTTTGGGCCTGTAGCTGGATCTGCAGAAGGGAGCAGAGTGCAAGAGCCGTACAGGTTAGTTATATCTGTTACCGGTGACCCTGCGGATAGGCCTCAGGCACAGGTCGGTCTCGGCCTAAGACAGCAAAAGTACATTTTTAAGTCAACTTATTGCACTCATTCCAGCCTGCCACAGCAAAGATATTCCCAAAAGCCTGCTCAGGAAAAGCTACCTCGAAGTGGAAAAATAGAGGAAGTATCTGTGTGTTGCTCTTTGGGGCTCCGCAGCCCATGACACAGTTTTCACGTATGATTTAATGCCTGTGTGAAGCACATCGAGAAGGTGCAGGTACCTCTTCACTGCTAAGAGATGAACATGGTAAACCTGGCGTTTGCTGCATGTATGTTTATGCCCACACTGAGCTGTCAAAAGCCGTTTCTTGAAATCTGAGGGTTTCCTTGGAGGAGAAGGGAGGTGAAAATAGGGCTGGAGGGGCCACAAAGGTAGATGCAGGGCAAGGTGAAGACACTGAACTGGGAGGAGGAAAAGTAATGGCGGTCAGAGGTCACAGGCAGACAAGACCACAGTTCAGTGTGAATCAGGATAAAGTAAATGGGGAATGGTGTCCCTGGCCACAGCTCCGGGGCCATAGTAGATGCGAGAGTAGAGTGTTTACAGATCTTAGATGAAGTCTAGGCTTTGACTGCATTTGTAAAAAAAATTAGAAAGGACATACATAATGCTCCCCAACGCTCATAAATGCATACACGTGCAGAGTTCAGACACCTTCTTGCCTGAGCCTGTTCCGAGACTTCACCCTGGGGTATCTGGTTAGCGGTAAAGGCCCAGGTGTGGAGTAAGATGATGAAATTTCATGATCTCTTTTTAATTCTACAGCCTTATTACAGTTCTGCCTAGAACTTCTTAGGGGTTTTATGCAATGACCTGAGTATACGTCAGCATATCATAAACATGTCATCCATTACCTGTAACAAATTAAGAAAAATGGTATTTTTATTGCTAGAGGGTCTTTCTCCATTTAAAGAGTTAGAATACCACCATGCATTATATTCTGAAAAGGTTATCAGTCTTTGTTTTAAGGAAGATGAATCTTGGAGGTAACTCAAAAAAGATGTGTGATATAAACTGCACATTTGCATTGGAAATATTCACAGCTCCTTCTGATGAAGAGTGGGTTTTTTTCTATCATCTGCAAAACTGCTAGTTGCAATTCTTACGTGCCTTCCTAGGTCAAATTTCCCTTTTCCTTTCATACATGGGGTAGGTCAATGATCTAATGGTGTCTGAGCTCCAAATATTATTAGTGTATTTTGGAAAACATGGTAATAGCACTTGGAAATAACACTCAGACTGCATTAATTTTAAGACATATTTAGGCTGACATATACCTTTTTACTGTATAGATATATACAATGAAGAAAGAAAGTGATTTTATTAATTTTAAGTTTCCTAGTTTTAAATGGGTGTGCATGAAAAACTATTTAAATTTTCATTTAGTTCTTCATGAGAACTAATGTAAACCTACATGTAGTGACCCCAGTTCTCCACATGAGTAAACTGATAGTTTAAATACATCTTTTCAGGTCAATGTTTTAAATGTGATACTTGCAGAATGACTCTTATCCTCATTTAAATCAGTGGCCATATTTCCACTGCTTCAAGGGACCAAGGTTTTCAAGATCAGTCTTATATTAATAATTTGAAAACTTTATAAAGAATTATATGAAAGACTTGCAGTATACGTCAGAAAAAAAACCCAAAGTTGTAGCTACTCTTCAGTCTGTGAACAAAGATGACCACCCAAATGTCTTTAAAAATAGTGACAGGTGATAAGCTTGCTCTGGCAGTGTAGTTCTCAGCGTCAAAGCTATTGTTATCCATTGTCCAGATTCATGCTTTTATTCTCCTGATATACCCATAGTACTATTCATAGTTGAGGAAGTTTGGGCGGGTTTTTTTGGTTTGGGGTTTTTTTTTCCCCAAAAGGGAAAAAGGAGACAACAGTTTATCCATCCAATTCTGAGGTTGGATGCTGCCAGGACAAGGCTTGGTGCTTCAGAAAGTTGAGCACCATGAATGCCGAGGGCTACTCACTCCCTCTGGAAATCAAACCTAACATCATCTCTGGTTTGGCACTGTAAGACAAAATGCCCAAATCAAAGGGTGGTGTTCTCTATTTCAGTGACTTCTTGAGTGCTTGGAAGCAAGTATGAAACAAACGCTGCTACTATCCCCTTCTCCAGACCACTGGAAAAATAAAAGATTTAAACATAAAACATGGTTGTTTTTTCCCCTGTATAAAATGCATACGAGTTATCATGTTATTTATTTTAAATGTGTTACGATTTGTATAATGTCATGACATTAGATATCTGACACACTAATGATTATTAAGTCACTATATTATTTTAGTGTTTACTAAAACTATAGTGGGGGTTAAAGTTAAAGCTGCTGTATGAAGTACATACAAGTGATATTCAGCTTTATTTAAAAAATACAGAACAAATGCACAATTGTTATCCTGTGAAGCACATTTTACAGTAAATGAAGAGCAATGTAATTTCCATCAGAATTTGAAACTAAGGTAACTAAAAATATCACTGATTGCAATTCTATTGTAAAAGTGAAAAAACAAGCACCATATTCTTAAATATAAGCATTTTTACATTCATAAAAATTCAAGACTTTTCATTTTGGTAGAGCACTTCAAAGAAATACAAATTTGTTGTTTAAGCTGCATCATAGTCATTCTATCTACATTTTAAATGCCTAGCAGCATATAATACAGAAATAATCACTACGATGTACATATGAACAAAAAGAAAAGTTAAAATGGATATGAACACTAATGTTTTTTAAAATGATGCACACATAACTATTTTTAAAGATATGTAACACATATTTCATGCTTTACTTTCTGGAAACACAAAAGAAAAAAGCCCTCCTAAACATTCAAATCCTTTTATCCTTTGTCCTGACTCCAACTAAACTTGTACTGGTAAAGCTGGAGTTTACCTGGCACAAGGCTCAATGAAAACATACAAAGACAACAGAATTTGTCCAACTGACAATAAAAATAATGATATATATACATAGTTCTTTGTAATGCATGTCTATGCACAGAAATCCTTCACCTTAGCTGACGTTAAGGAGTTTGTTGTCTGAAATCAAATGGAAAACAGATCAGGAGATAGTAAAGGCATTATATTTAGCTTTGGAAAGGTCCAACTATTAAAAATGCAGAGGTCCTCAAAACATATACCAGAAAGAAATACTAAAGGTACAGGAAATTAAAAACAAATACAAAGATCCTACACTATATGAAATACCACCTGCTCTTTCTGTAAAATAAATACTTGCCTAAGACTGAGTAATCTCAGTGCTTTCAATGAGCATACTGCAATTTGTGCAAACTTTCTGGCAAGTCTAGGAAGAATTAGGGCCCAAGAGCATTAAAAGGTGCTTTTATTTCTTTTTTATGTAATCAAGTAACGCACGCCAACCATCATGTGAATTAAATTCCTACTGTACAAAATGCACCTCAATGTCAAAGGCATCACACCTGATTAAAACAATTGCACAGTCCCACACAGATTTCCTGCACTGTCATGGATTTCACCCAGGTTGTTCAGCTTTCAGTATCTCAAGATGCTTATGGCACATCTGATATTGGCACTTACTAAAATCTCCATGAAAACAGTATGCCTTTTATTTCTTAAAAATATATATATCTTTGCATAAATTTTAAAGGAAAGGTGGCTGGACTTTTATCATCTAATTTATCATCTAATAAAATACAGAATATACATTTAAGCTTTACCAAGTTTTGCCTCTAAATTCATTGTATCATTTGAAGTTTCTGGATGGCATAGTTAAATTCATAAGTAAGTACCTTAGTAACCCTCTATCGCTACTACTGACATTTATTACTGATAATTCTCTAACAGCAGGTAATATAAATGGCTTTAACACATGGTGACATAAACATAATATGACAGATTTCAGGAATCTAACTGGCATTTGTTGTGCAGGAAAAAGCATACTATTATTAACAGAATAGCTTTATCCAGGATAACAGACAATGAAATCTAAGATACCTCGTAAAATTTCCTATTGCAGAATTAGGACTGGAATACCACAAGATCACTTCAGTTAACATGAACTATACAGAAATGTTTTATAACTCTTATCCCTCAGAACAAAAGGATTTACTTGTTCTCCCTTAAATATGCTTTAGCTTGCTTTCTTAAATATAACTAGATAAGAATAATTCCTCTATCTAAAGGCATATCCAGAATGTACCAATACAAATAAAGGTTTTGGAGGATTTTTTCTACAAATGAAGAAAAAACAATAAGCTACCTCCAGTAATAGATATTTGGTATTAACACCATTATTATTTGCACAGAACAATTTACAATATCAACAACTATGTTAAAAAATAACAATGATTTAATTCCACTGGACTTGTGCTTTCAGCTGCTCTCTCGGCAAATACGGACATACAGCAAATGTGAGAACAAAATCAGGATTTGTTTCATACATGGCTCCTGTGTAAGGACCATCATGGCATGTCCTTTGCTCCTGCAAAGTCCCACTATAACATCTGGAATTTCAAGACTGCATGTACAAATGCATACCAAAATTAGCATAAATATCTTTCTTCTGGCTTGTCCTGGTCTTACTCAGCCACTGACTAATAATGACTTTAACTATACACACATATAAATAAGCTTTGCGCAGTTGAAGCAGCCAAGAATACCCAATGACTTTCCTTTAATTTCATTTTATATCTCATTAGTTAAGAGGATAGTTCCTGTGCTGCTGCTGCTCCCATCTCCCTTAGCAATATTTGTACAGGCACATTCTTTGTTTTTTATATAGTTAATTTCTCTAACAAGGGGGGAGAAATATTGATACAAATGAAAGGGGAAACTGTCAATACACAAAGTGCTGACACATCCATTAGGTAAATAAGCTAGAAAATTTATTTTCTTTAATTATCTCCAGAAGCCTTAGCTAGCACTTGCTTTAGTCAGAAGTTTATTATATTGACAGTATCCCTTCAAAGGAAAATTCCAGTGCAGTACAGAAATTATTTTAACCAGTACATCAAAATCACTATGGTCCAATGTCAGACAGATGCAGATATAGACAGGCATGCACACATACATTCTATATGATGGCCTTGGGAGGGAATGGGGTCTTCCTTGCACATCACAGAACAGCAGCAGTTTGCATCTTGGGAGCCTGGCTCGCCTGCTCTGCAGCATCAGCAACCATAGGAAAAAGTAAGTCTCTGCTTCCTACACACTGAGATGTGTAAGGAATTTTAAAAGAGCTTTGTTTCACCGTAGGCTTGTAAAGACGTCACACAAAAGCTTTACCTGAGCACTGCTGACTTGCTCCCACAGCAATGGCATTTTTTGCAGCTGAGGATTTAAGAGTGCTGGGCAAGACAGGTTAAGAATGTCCTCTGAAAGTATAACCACTGAAGAAGCTGTGCTTGTGACAGAGTTGTAGCTGATGAGGAAAAGCATCAGCTTCTCTATTTCAAATACTTGTGGGGTTAAAAACAACAGAACATACATTCATTTACTCAATTTTTTGGTTACTTATAAATAAAATCTTTGTTTTGACGTATCTAAAAATTACTTCATTGGATTCCTTTCAAGAGCCTGGAAAGTCTTAAATTTCTAATATTTCAAACAAGAACATGTAGTTCTTTTGTCATTTTTGGCCAAAAAAAAGGGCCCCAGTTGAGAATTACAATAAAAACAGCAGATCCAACTGACACAGACAGCTCTTTCATTCACTGAATAGAGGTATTGAAAATTATCAATAGCTCCAAGAACTGCCCTGAGAATTCCTATCTGTTCCTATCAACCAAATATTTACTTAGCATATCATCTACTTGCATTAGTCTAAGATGAGATTTGAGTCTTTCTTTAATGGCATTTGTAAAACGATGACGAATTGTGGAAAGAAGTGGCTATAACTTATGATCAGTTCTGGATGGATTAGGATATATTAAAAAACAGTACCCAATTGCCACCTACCCTATAGTTTCTTCTCATCCTCTCTGTCCCATCCATTTTTAAGGACCACCAATCACTAGAACAACAGTCCTTAGGACAACAGCAGTTGCAGTTAGAGGATGTGTATGCTGGAACCTCAGTTAGGAGATGGGTGTTTCACCTATTGCATGCCTCTCATATTTTCAGATTGCTACTCCTAATTCTGAGTAGACAGTAGAGGCCACTGCTGCAACAGCACACATCTATCCGCTCGCTGCTGCCAGCACTGCAGGACCCCCTCCTCCCAGTTCAAGCTGAGAAGAAAGGCATCAGGCTGTAAACCTCGGACCTGCTCCGCGGTGGGATACCAGCCCATTGCAGGGTTCTCCAACAAGAAGCACTTCTCCTTCTGCCCTTCAACGTTTAGGCACGCTACTCTCATACAACAACAGAAGTCGTTTTAAGATTGAAAAGCGTGAATCTATTGCTGTGAAAAAGAACAAGAGAGAGACAGAAGAAGCTTAACTAGTTTCTTTTTCTTTTTTCTTTCTTTTTTCTTTTTTTTTCTTTTTCCTTTTCCTTTTTTTTTTTTTTTGTGAAATTCTAGCTATTATAAAAAGTAAGGTGCTTTCCACTGTCAACCAACATAGCTCTCACAGGATCTAAGGTTTTTATACCTAACAACAGAGATTAATACTAATGATTAGTACTGGCAACAGATTGCAACTCTCCATGACAAAGTCCAAGACAGTTCTTACTTTAGAGAAGTTATTTTTATAAATACATTCTTGCAAAATAACTTCATTTTGTGGAATCCTGCATGGGACTTGAGCCTACTACTTGCTGAGAGAAAGTGTTAAAATATCTGGGTGCCTTTGACAGGTAACGTGACTTTTATGTTGAAAGAAGAATAGTTTCCATTTTCAACAGCTTTAAAATAATTGTTCACCCAGCACTGCTGCAACAATTTGGTTCTTCACATAAATTAGCATTTGGACATCCTACCCACATGAATAGATTTGTGGGTGTAGGCTTGGCTCGCGAAAAACTGCTGTGCTAACGTATGTTTAAGGCTTAGCAAAGCACTGAAACACTGTTTTGATGAGGATTTTTTCCAAAGCCTGGGCCTCTGTTTTTTTAACCTCCCCTTCCATCTGAAAAGAAGGCTAGGATTTTGTGCATTAATTTGCCTGAGGAGAAGCAATGTGTAACAACTAATATCAGAAGTATCAGCTCTGGCACATGATAAAGGAGAAGAAAGTATAGGGGGAATAAGTGAGTATTAAGGAGGAAAATTTGATGACTGCTGTATGTAAGTACCAAATTATGTAGTCAGGGATAAAATCCTGGCCCTTCTGAAATCAAAAGCACAATACTTGCTAAATCACATGCGAATGTCACTGTCAATACAGGTTATTTCCCAGATGCTTTTGCAGAAAACAACATAGCTCCCCTTGGGAGTATTATTTTATACACACAGCATCTCTGAAAGGAAAGGAATTCACATAAGTAGAAATCTTGAATACTATTCAGCGGGACTAGAAGCCTTTGAAGTATCTTTACTGCTTGAGATCTTCATGACTACTGATTAGTAAAGGTAAGTAATTATTTCTTTTTACATAAATATACGATCCTCCACTTTTTGCAAAGTATCAGATCTGTACAATTACCATTCATTCTGCAAATACTTCTCAGGCCTGTCTGCAATTTATCTCCTGTGAGAGTTACTTCTGTAGAAAGAAGAGACCTATTAGATTGTGACCAAAACACGTAACGAGATAAGGAGAAGGTACAAAAGGCACTTGTGTTCACAATGCAGTGTCAAATATTCAGAACTTCTTGCAGGCAGTTCTAAAATTCTTCGTATTTTGTGATTGCCAGTGATTTTGGATGACAGTTCAAACAACGGATCCAAATTTTTGCTTGCCAAAGGGTACTTCTCTTGTTTGTTTTTTAATTTAAATACTAATGTCCATGCTGTCAGTTCTGAAATGGTGAAGATGGATTAGCAGCTTGTCCAAAATATCAGCCAGGCCTTGTAGTAAACACTTTCAAAAGGCACAATGTTGGCAGAAAGCTTTTGAAATTTCAGTCCGCAAGTAAAATGTCAATTAAAGGTTTAAAAGACTTGTATGTTTGCATAGATTAACATTCACTTGTCCTCTCATGTGCAAGAAATTGATCACTTTCATTTGCATTTTCAGGTTCATTCACTTCTTCCACAGGGTTCTTTTCTTGCAACCCACTATTTTCTGAACAAGAATCATCATCCCCATCACTACGATGACCTTCAAGACTGTGTCTGATGCCATAAGCAAAGTAAATGAGGAAGCCTTCCAAAAGGGAAAAAAAAAAAGTTAATAGGGTTTTCAGTCGAGTAGTGCCTTAAAAAGTAGTTAGTTATTAATTCCTGGCTGAACATATTTTCCAAAACAAGTCTCTTCTTCAGGTATCTGAATCAGAGCTCATGCTTTAGGTCTTCCCTGTTTCTATGGAAATTCCAGTGCATAATTTTTGCATAATTAAATGCTCTAATAGGTCATGGAAACTACTATCTCTAATTTATGTCTAGATGGAACTAATACAATTTTTCATATCTTAAAGGAGAATGACTGATATACTGGGAAGAAACCTGTTACAAACAGGTTTCTGCACAATTTTAGCTATATTTATTAGGAAAAAAAAAATTGTGGCTGATTGGAATTAGTCTTATAACTTTGATTCTTCCTATTACCTCAAAACTGTAATTACAATTTTGACTGCATATAAATACTGCTTCTGAAGCATGCTCTTGTTTTGATCAGAAATATCAGCTGACTTTTATTAAAATGCAGACTTTTTTTCAAATATTTAGGGGCAGAGAATCAAATGTTCTAAGATGGGATTCATGAATCCTAACATAAGAAGTGACTGAAATGAACAGAAGTACCTACCAAGTGCCATCCAGAAGCTAAATCTGATCCAAGTGTCTCCACTTAATTGTACCATCAAGTAAATATTTACCAGGATACTGAACGATGGCAAAAATGGCAACAGTGGAACCTAAAAGGAAATATTTAATACGTTTGTATTAAATACAGTTTCTTGCATGTCACACTTCAGTTATACAACACAAACTAGAGGTGACACATCTAATCACTAAAAAAGAATTGAAAAAAATCATTTACTGGAATATAGTCAAATTTTCTTTTTCACTGGGTTTAACCACCAGTTTCTACATATCTTAAACTTCTACAATACATTATGTTTATTCTCTAAGGCTGTGTAGAAAAACTGTTCCAGTTTGTGCTAAACATATACTCATGAATTCCTGTATCTACAGCTGAAAAATACTACATATTTATATATATCCCTTCTTTCTGAAATGCCCCCCCCCCAGCTCCACCAGATTCCTTGACCTTCATCACTATGCTTCATTATTTCCATTAAATACTCTATTAAATAACTGATCTTAGAATGTAAGTGAAAGCTCGAAATGAAAGGATTATACTCTGGGAGGTACAAACTGTATTGTGGTCCAAAGCATTTGTACACTAATCAGGTTCTGAATCATTTTCCAGTTTCTAAGTGCTTAAATTGAGGTCTAAAATTACTTGGGTCTCAGCAATGTGCACTCTGAGGATGCGCCTAACGGAATACCTAGAAGATCAGTGCTGTCAGATCCACTAGTTGTAATAGCAGCCATTCACGCCAACGTCAGTGGTACAGCCTTTTTCTGCAGCCACGCTCCTATTATGCATGTCACACATTCAGTCTGTGGGCAATAAAACCCTTTCTCTAGTCCTGAGAAGATCTGAACTGGACTGCATGTGCTGATGATTCAGCCATGACCATCCGCTATGCTTACCTTCACCAAAAAACCTGCAATAGTGGCAGTGCAGTAATGAAAGACTGCCTGAAAAAGGACCATCTCTCTCTCTCTCTGCCCCCTCCCACTTGTTAGAATCCATCCAAACCTCTCATTAGAGAATAACACAGAGAATATGTTATTCACCATAAAGGCCACTTTCTGCTGGTTCTGAGGCTGCCTTTGGATGAGGAGAATGGTAACTATGAAGGACGCCACCAACACAGCAAGAAGGCCAATACTCCAGGGCTCCAAGTTAGCAATGAAATTAATCCCGTACGTAGTGAGGACACTCAAGCCACAAACCAAGCAAGCTGTGTGAAAAACAAAATGATGGAAATAGGAAAGAAGTCACTTATTTCTGCATTGAAGAGGAAGTGACTTTTAAGAAGAATGATAGCAGGTCTTCAGTTATGATGAAAAAGTTTATTAATTAAAGGCAAATATACTAGACTACAGATTAGATGCATCAAGAATTATAAAAGCATTCTGCAGAATGACACATTAATTATGACTGAAAGGAGGCACGTTATCACTAGATTTTTAATTTTGTCTTTAATAAAATTCCATTATTTATGTTAATGCATTATATGAGTTTGGACAGCTGAATACTTACCTAAGAGACCCACTAAAAAGTTAACAGTAGTTGCAGTCTGCTCAGTAGGTAAACTGGATGGATTAATCAGGGCCTGAAGACTGAAGTGATTCTCTTGTATCATATTTATCTGTGATTCACTTACTACAGATTTCCTTTCAGATGCAGCCAAAGCTGCTTTTTCTGGAGAATATTTTGGTTGCTCATAGGTTAAACTGGGTTGGTACCTATGCATAAAACGAACAGGATAATAAAAAAATCGAGTGAAGCAATACGACTCTGGGAATGTATTCAAATACTAAATTCTTTGCAGTAGAGATTTAGAATTTCCCAATTTATAACTGCACTGCAACAGCATGTATTATTAGTCAGTATCATACATAAAAAAACTATGGCAACTCATCTTTTTTCTGGGTTTGTTTGGGGATTTTGGGGGGCAGTTTTTTAAGCTACATGAATGCACCAATGGGTCAGATAAATGAGCAGTCTCATACAAAAAGAGGGAACAGGGTCTGGTGGTCAATGGCAGGGAAAGGATAGGGGACCTTCTTTCTGACTTGCTTCCCATACTGTAAGAGGCCTACTAACTGGCATAAACTGAAATTTTACATCTGCTTTGTTAGAATTTAAGTGTATTTTTAAAAATACATATTTTAAATAAGTCACTACGGGAGAAAATAGTCTTCTCTTTTAAAGTGTAAATTATTGCAACAATGAATTTGAGCTGAATTTAAGCTGTTACACTTTTCAAAGTTAATTACTTAGCCTTAAGTAATAAAGACTGACTTCTTAAGTTAAAAAGAGCAATACATAATAAAGTGAGCTGTAGCTACCAATATAGCAGTATTATTCCACAATTTTACAAACAGAACAGATACCAGAGTTTTACTGACAGGTATTTATAATCTCACTCATTGAGAGGTAATATTTGCACTCTCTTCTAGGGCTACCACATCTTGAAACACTTGCCTGGTCTTACATTTCTGAGTAGGGTAATACAAAGAAACTATCTGAATTTGTTCATCCTGTGAACTACCTAGAACATCTACCCCTTTCACCTATAGCCCCCACAATGTAATAGGCCTGATGTACAGCACAGATTGTATTCATATCAAAATATCGTTCATTGATTCATCATACACAAGCTTACATCTAGTACCTTTGGGACTAATGCTTGGACCGATACATCTGGAAAATAAAAGATGCCTAGATTTCATATGAAGCTTTGACTTGACTAACTGCTATACTGATATGACAATATATCATTGTTTTCTTTGATGGGTCACGGCTTCTTAGTAGTCATTTATATGCATACAGCTAATTTTGAAAAATTTAGCTATCTAGCAAAAAACATACCCTGTAAATGTCACTTCTTATACCCCTTAAATGTCACTGTTTATATACTGACCAACACAAAATAAACCACAGTAGAATACAAAGGATGTTTTTGACTCACCTAAGAATGAGGACACAGGTTGCCACAAGTGAATAAGCAAGAAGTGTACCAATAGACATCATGTCCACTAAAGCCTTTAGGTCAAACAGAAATGCCATTATAGCTAAAAAAGAAAAGAAAACACAAAATTTGTATGAGGCTGACATAGAATCATAGAATTGTTTAGGTTGGAAAAGACCTTTAAGCTCATCGAGTCCAACCGTAAGTGCTAAGATCAATATTAAAAAATATTAACAAATAAGATTTTAAAATCTGTCCACAGTGTAACTTTACATTGTTTTACTGACAGCAATATGAATGAAATCATGGTAATCCTTAAAAACACATTTTTTAAGTCATCGCCAACATTCCCAAACCTAATTCCCTACAGTTGGGAATCTCATTGATATAGATATGCACTGATGAGCCATACAGTCATGCTGCATAATCAAGCGATTAGTATTGGACTTATTTGGACATAAGTATTTGCACACAGAGCTTGTTGAATTGGGGCCACATTAAAAATACATTTTTATAGATTAAGGTTCAGATCCTACAACAGAATGTCACCAAAGCTGAGAAGATGGATCCCACTGCAAAACTGGGGAAAAATTATCACACCCAGTAAGTCACGGGTATGTAAAATTTCTGCTGAGCAGAGAAAGAGCTCTATGTAAAAAGGACTTTCAGGAGTTGTCTCAAATAAAATAGTTTTGTGGGGTTTTTAAAAGTTATTATCTTACAAAAAAAAACATTAAGTGGCTTTCAGGAGAGGCCAGCAAAATCTCACAAGAATTAATATTCTTAAGATCACTGAAATCAGAGACAGAAACTTCCATAATACTGAGAGTAATTATAGCAGTCTTTGTGTTTATAAAAGCTAATGCCACATTCTTTTGGAGATTCTGGAATGTCTTTTTTTGTCTATGCTGTTTGCACACAGACACACATAGTTTAGAAAGAAATTAGCACAAGCCACCACTAAATGAAAGGCTAATGCTAACTGATGTGAAATACATGTGATCAAAGAACCTCTTAAAATATTTGTATTTTATTAACATTATTGAGATGCAGAAAGAATCTAAAAATACTTAATGTTTTGAATCATCAGTATTCTCAACAGCAAAAGAAACTATTAAACATAGCCTTTATAAACTGTATGTATATGCACACACAAATTGTTCTATATTCAGAAATACTTATATATAGTATTTATGTTACGTGCTTGTTAATATATTTGTAGGCAGGTGTATAAGTGCACAAACACACAAACACACATTTCCCTGGTATTTGATCCTGAAGGAGAAAGCAAAATGTGATTTGCTGAGAACAAGACTGCTGTGTTGCAGAAGTTTTATTTCATCTGTGAGTCTCCTTTTCCAATGAAGGAAGGAATACCATCTTGTTTTCTTTAATGACGGTGGATGTTCTGAAATCCAAGAAGTCAGTTATGGGGTAGATTTCTGAATACCTCACTGCTTTGCATGCTCAAAAGAGCATAGGTAAGCAAAGCTGAGGAAGAACAAACCTACTATAACCTCATGTACAGTAGCTGTATTTAATTTTTAATCCTAGCTTTGAAAGGCTACTTTGTAGCCCAGAATATTCTTTTACATTAGACCCAAACTGAAAAATGCCTGTAAGTTTCTGAGTAAGAGAAAAAAAGACACAGCGTCACTTTTCCACCTCCCTTCATTCTACTCCAAGAAACAACGTTAGATCGATTCATGGTGAAGCCTTGGACTGACACCAAAACATTTCGCTATGTGCAGTTTCACAATCACGATCACTACCTGTGAAAAGGTAAGTCACAGTAATAGCATGTGACAGTTGCCTCAGCTGTAGTCTTGGCCTGGTAACTTTAATTAAGGGGCAGAACATCTAATCGCCTTGACATTTCTTAAAGCTATGAAACTGTCCATGCTATGAATGAACAGAAAAGTCAGAAAATATAAGCTGTTGCATACATCCTTAACTATTCTGGCAAAACTATTCATCACCACAAGTTATCTAATATGCATCTTTTTAAAAATACCAGCTGTCTTCAGGTAAGTTGTTGACACACCAAACTCCCCAAACTGTCTAAAAGCAGTCCAAGTGACAGCTGCTGCATAGCTATAATCAGGGCTGTATACTATATCAATCAGTTTACCAGTGGGGTAATATGGTTTTCTTTCTCCTCATCATTACTGTGATTTCAGATAAAGATGTTCATTTCATCCTACATAACTGCACTTCCAAATTATTATAGGGGAATAAGTGAATGTTATAAATTCAAATAATGTAAAGTCAAAACAACAAAAGTAATTCTAAGCAATTTATTTGTACTCTATCCAAAGAAAAGGGAACTGATTAATAACTGATAATGCTTCACGTGGGAACTATCCAGACAGTGACTGTGCCTTCCCACATTATTATCAAGTACCCGGTGTGGGCAGTTCCAGTCTTGTGGCATCTGAGGATGACCCTGACTATAAATAATAATATTTTAGTCTCAGTTTGGAACCTCTTATTTGATATCAATTTTAGCCCCGGTTGCTAAATGTTATAAGGCATGTATTTCATATTTGAATTACTTTTAAGGCTTATTTATTTGCCTTTGAGTTAAATACTTCTAGAGCTTCCAGTTTTCCTGGGTAATTAGACATCCCACTGAAATGACAATTAAATTTGGGCATACCTACATGTACCTCTGCAAGAAGTATGGACAAAAGGGAAACAGTTTACCAAAATTTGGTAAGCCTATACAAAACCAGAATCATTTTCTTTAGAAGAAAATTTAAAAATCTTTGTACTTCACACAAAAGTTGATCCTGCTGCAAATGTACAATTTTTTTCTCACGTCTTATAATAAAAAACATGACAATTATTTTCCCCTCTTATAGATGTGATAAATATATAGGTGTACATCAGATAAGGAAACCTTGTAAGTAGAGCATCAGCCTAAGGGACCCAGATTAAATAACAAGCTTATTCACCATACAAGAGGCCAATATTAAAAAAAAAATTAAAAAATCATTTTGAATTCTGTGACATTAAGGACATCACCACCACCATGATTGGCATGATCTGGAGTTCTTACACCCTTTGATTACTCAGTAATTTTATTCCCATTGTACATGCAAGGGAAATTAACAAGCAGCCCTTTTCAAAAATATAAAGTACCATGCATGTGCATAGAGTGTTTAAATCTCAGTTTTAAGTAACACGGGCTTTGAGAGCTTACCAGAGATGACCCCTGCTGTCAAGGTGGCAGAAACTGGTGCCTGCCTCTTACTCACTTTGGCAAGAAAACTAAAGAGTAAACCATCGCGTGCCATGGCAAACAGAATTCGGGGCAAAGGGAACATAGAGCCGAGAAGACTAGAACAGAAAAATGTATAGTTCAAATACAGGTTATTAAAAGCACGATGCTTTACTGATAAACCCAACTACACAAAAAGAAAGCTTGGAAGAGTTAATGGGTTTAGGTATAGTTTTGGTTTAGGCTCTGTGTTGCTGCTCTTGGTTTTTTGTTTGGTTGACTGATGTTCTTGGTTTTAGGTTGTTGTTTGTTTTGACCTGGGCTTTGAAAGCACTTGAGATTAACCAACAAATACAAAATCTGTGGTAGAGAAAAGTTTTACTGGTAGCCTACTTTACCTGGCAACAATCAGATTTGATCATTTCAGTCCAAAGCAAATCAAAGCTGCACAACAGTGGTTTATTTCCATATATGCAATGTGCTTAGCAGTGCACTTTTCTTTACAAGGATCAACTCTTAGTCTCACCTGCTACTGCACCAGACGATAGAGTAGCAACTAGTGGGGTCTTCGTTTTGGAACTGATTTGAGCTAGACATTTGAAAAGCAACCCATCCTTCGCCATAGCATAGATTACACGTGGCATTGGGAAAATGGATCCAAGAAGACTGAGTAAAAAGCAAACACATGCAACATGGCAAACACAGTTCATGCAGAGTTGTATCATGGACAAGAAAAACAATGTTAATTAATGGCATGTATAGAAACAAAATTTATGATTGTAAGACAAAACCAGAAAGCCCCACAGCCCAAGATACTACAGATCAGACACAAAGAGAATTTTTTTTTCCCTGTAAAGTTGATTGCTTTTTTCTTTCTTTTAATTAAGATAGGTAATAGAATTGCTTCATCAGAGAGAATTCAGATTAGCAAAATAACTCTCGCCATCACTGTAGTTCTTGGGTATTAGTGGACCAGGAACATGTTCCAGGTCACACTAACTATGCAATTAAGCTTTAGTATTCCTGGAGAAAGTCTGTCAGTCAGCAGCAGCAAATCAATAAGCATTAGCAGCATCTCTTACACTCTACGTTTCCATGTGAGGCTGCTGATTAACGGTAATTCAAAGTAAGCACCATATAGTTATACTTGGGCACATTATTTCTTTCAATTAAAGCACCTCTAGCCAAGCTTCATTAAGATTGTTTCTTTTTTTTGGAAGAAGCAAAGCTAATTAATGTAGATTTGTTATTAGCAGAACACAGAAAGCTTTTAAACTGTTGATAAGTCGAAGCTTTTTTTTAAACATACTTCTTAAATTAGGTGGTTTCTTTCCCTCAAAGCAAAATAATTGTAATTAAGAAAACCAAAAACATTGAAAGGACAAAAGGCAAAATCATAGCCAGTATAACCTCTGCAGCAAGCACACTAGTTTTTAACCAGGTGAATGGTTGCCTTTCTTACTTTAGGGAATCAACTGTGTCACTTACAGAAGGCACAGCTATTACATACCACAGATGCTATGTACCTCCAGTAATGCTCGTGAGACACAAATGTTAAGGTTAAACACACATGAGAAGTTTCATTGCATGTGAACTGATTTTGATATATGAATGTCCCTTCCAAAAAAGAATGTTTCCTGAATAAGGGTGACAATTGATTTTTCAAATAAGGATACTGTTAAAATCCATTGCCAAATTTTTTGCTGTTGTGGCTTTGTAAAATTTATTTATCCTACCCCTCTTTAAGTACATTCACAAATAACAGAAATATTAACAAACACCTTTACCCTGAGGAAACAATTCATGACATAACATAATAAGAGGTAACTATATGGACCAAAAGCAATGATCCCAACTTTTTTTCTTAATTATACCTCTAAACTGAGGAATATGAAATATAATTTCCTTTGTTTTGATCTAAACTGACATCAGTCAATACACTGAAAGATTAACCTCTCCGTATAAGTAAATACAATCCTTCAGAACACACTGGAAAAAAGACCAACAGTTCAAATTTCTGCAAAAGTGTTTTACCATCTCAGTTAATTTTGTTTTCCAGTATTAATGTCTTTAATCTAGTTTCTGCTTATATATCACTTTTACTATTTACCAATATAGAGGAAAAATTCACTAAAACCCTCCAAACTGAGGGGACCGTGACAACTGGATAGAAAATAACTATAATCCCAGAATGAACTGTGTAACTATGACATTATTCAGTCAGCCCAACAATTCTTTTAATGTCATTCCTTTTTCCATCCCCTCCTACATCAAAGTATTCCTTTCCTTTAAACCACTGTCCACAATCAGCGTGCTCATCTTCAGGCTAATGCTTACAGGGTTATCTCGGAGTGCTGTCAGCATTAGTGCTTCAACAGACATGTCGTTTTCCTTTGTGAAAAGGCAGCCAGCATTCTTACCACTGAAGCTCATGTAAATGACTTCAGGTAGAAGATTGGCATCAGCATTTTTCTATCCCTAAATTCAAGTATCAAGCAATTTTCAGTTCTATGAAAGTGTTTATACCACATTACAACTGGGGTGTAGTACATATGAACACATATTAATATATCTCATGACCTCCCATATCTTTTTAATCAAAATAACACATTAAGGTTACATCCACAGTTTCACAAAGGGGAATAAATTATAATATTTTCACAGCTATAATCTATAGCTCAAATACCCACACAGAAACCACAGGATGATGTCAGAAGACAGACTGGCTACTGGAGGAAAACAGAGACAGGCAACGAAGATGAGGAGTGGAGCTAGTTAATCATCTCTTCAATTTTGCCTGCAAATACACAGAGCCCATAAAGCTGCTGAGTCATTGGGAGTGGACAGCAAGAAAGGACAAAATGGGTAAGGTTTATTTTATCAGTTAATAAAGATAACTTTCAGGTTGTATGTCTGAAAATACATATTTTAATAAAAAAAACTTTTGGGTAGTAAACCGAAGAGGTAGACTTCAATAACAGCATAGTTTAAAAAAGGAACTTAAATTAATGCACTTACTGTGATCAAGACCTGCTTAAGTCTAAAACATGCTTATAATAATTATTGCTAATCCTTTGCATGAACTGAGCCTTCAAAATGAATGATGAACATATATTTAAATGTCATATATTATCCATCAGCTTTTCCCAATAAAATTAGTTTTTCAATGTCTTTACCTTGTAGACAAAGCACAGAGGGATCCTACTGCTACAACATATTTCGCAGGACCCCATCCAACATATTCAAATGCTACTGGCAGAGGACTTTTCTCATCTAGTAGATAGTATGGCATCATAAGTGTCAGTGCAGCTGAAACCCCAAAATAGGCCATGAAGCAGACAAGCAGGGACACCACAATTCCTATGGGTATGGCTTTCTGAGGATTCTTGACCTCTTCTCCTGAAAAAAGGAAAAAAAAATAACCCACCAAAAATTCTTACTCATTTCTACCTTCAGCTTTAAAAGATAACATCAAAGACAAATCATTTATTAATCTAAGCTATGGGAATCATATTTGTAATAAAAGTTTTTAAAATCTGTATAAAATAAGCACAGTGACACAGAACAAAACTCAGTATCTTGTTGCCAGAAATAGCACTAAAAAAATAGAGGTAAACTACAGGACATAAAATACATTCTGTATTTAGAGTACTCAAAGCCCATCATTTCTAATTATTTACCTACAGTTTATAAGTTCAATGTACTTGTTTCCTATCAGCCATATACAAGACAGCCTTTAGAAGAGATACCTCATCTCAGAAAACTCTAAAAGTGAGCAGGTGATTAATATGATTTGGGCAGAAAAAATTGTACAGTAAGCACTTCCCAGACTTAGAAAGCAACAATTAATTTCTTTAGAACAGCAATAAAATAAGTAAAATCTCCTCCTCCCTCCCAGAACAATAGCCACATTCAGGAATGAACTCAGACTCATTCTACATGGACTGAAGGAGGTTTAGGAGAAAGCAAAGGAAGAACAACAGTAGACAGATTGTTACGTTTGTGGGTTTGGTTTCTTTTTACAAAACCCCCATGTTATACATATATACTTATATGTATATACACACACATATAGGTACTATACCAGTTGTTGCAATGCAGTCAAATCCTACAAAAGCATAAAAACAGGTTGCAGCACCAGCCAATGTTCCTGTGAAACCATATGGCATAAAGCCACCACTCCCGTATATACTTGTCACATTCTCATAGGATGAGCAATTCCTATAAAGAACAAAAATACAGCAGAAGAAAAACTCATTTATTATTGGTAGGACAAACACATGCATCTTCCTCCCCTACCACTCTTGTCAAGACAGAGTTCTGCTTTACAAAACTGCATGAGAAGACATTTTTATGTCAAAGCTCATAAGAAAGACAAAAATTACAGTAAATGGAAGAATACCAGAATCGAGTAACTATCATCTTACTCACTTCGCAGTTTGTGGCAAAACACACTAAAACACTAATGGTGTAGGCAACTCTTGCAGTCATACTGCAGTTAATAAATGGCTTAAGGACGAGAAGCCAGTAACCTCTGAAATGGCTACAGACAACAGGATTGAAATAAGATGATTTTTTAAAGGAAACTACAAACAAGAAAATAAAAAATATTTTTAAGGGAATAAAAAGTTTATCATTCCCAGCAACAGAGCTATTAGTTGCTCTGCAATACCCCTAAAGCAAGTATAACAGAAAATTGCTTGGAATATGAGCAAGGAAATTGATTTAAAAAAAAATAAAAATTACTCTGTTGCTGCAGTAAGGTTTATGAGATATTCTTCACTTATTTTCCAGTTGCCAGCATCTCCTTTCACAAAACCAGAAATCATAACGAAGAGCAGGACCAAGATGTTAATAGCAGTGAAAATTTTGTTTACCCATGCAGATTCTTTTACTCCAAAAGATAAAAGACCTATAAAAGAAAAATATTTTATAGATGTGAATGATCCCTTAAATTAATAAAATTACATTTTATAGAAGATATACATGCAAGTACTATGAATAAAACTAAAAAAACCAGTACTGTATTTTATACTTTTAAAAAGCAGTATCACAAATTTCCTAGACTCTTCGACAGCATGCCAATAGGCAAGTGTATTGGAAACCACAAACCAGAAAGCTTCTTTAAGTGTATTCTTTGAGTATTTAAAAGTATTTTGAGCAATTGTTACTTACTGCTTTTCTGAGATTCCAATTCATATCTCTATTTTATGCGACGGAGCAAAAATAGGTACAAGAATTCTATGCCTAGTAAAAACAGATTGGTTGAATCTATTCCTTACAGTACAATTACTCATTAGATTAATAAAATAAGCAAAATTATTAGATAATAATGTAATCTGTTCACTCTAAGTTTTTCAGGGCATATCCATCACAGAGTAAAAGTCCCATTTCCTAGCTCATTAATAAAACCTTGAAAAGAAATGCATGCCTCCTGTTCATAAACACTGATTCATAGAGATTCTAGAGAACAGTCTGATACAAAATACGCATGCCTGAGGTTGTAGAGTAGTACATTTAAACAATCTGAAAGTTATTCCGTCAGGATCCTACTGTGTCATTAGATTTGTAACAACTGTAAGTGTACTAACAGTTTAATGGAAGAGCAGGCAGTGAGCAGATCAGGAAAAATTAAATACAATGGGAAAGCCTCCACAGGTTCTTTGCACTCTAAGCATTTCCACTAATATCACGTACATGCTTTCCCTCATTATTTAGAGATTAAGTCTGAAAATTTTAAGCCTCTCAGGATAATGTTTAAAAGATTTCTGACTCTGTTAATGAGACATTTGCTATCTTATCACAACATAGAATTTATTATATAAGCAGCTCAAGTTTTCTTCACCAATGGCATTTTTATTGGAAATAGGTGTATGCTTTCTTTAGCTCAGTTTTTCCCAAGAAGGCAGTGTCTCAATCAGTCTAATGCAGTATGAAACATAGTATATACGTTTTTTTAAAGTCCTTTCTGTAGGAAAAAAAAATCCCCAAACCAGATTTCTGTGTACTTTCCCTTGTGCTTAGCACATAACATTTTCTGTAAAACATCATCTGCTACTCCTATGATTCAGCTTTGCGCAGCTCAGAATCCAATTACTGTATCATGCTTAGCCTACATAGTCCTGAGCCATCCCCACTGCCCCTCCTCTCAGCAGCAGTGAATTCCACCCAGTTCATTTACTGGTGGTTTGGCTGCTTACCACAGAGACCTGGAGAGATAATTTGCCGCACGAGCAGAAGAGAAGTGAAGAAGGAATGATGGTGGGGGTGAAAAGACAGGATATAAATGAAAACTCAGGAGCAGAGGTGAACCACAGGAGAAACATGTCCTCTTCTATCAAGAATCTCTATTTCTTATGTTAGGAAGCAGCAATGGCAGAGGACAAAACAAAAAAGGTGGCAGCATCTATACTAACATTTTATAGTTTGGTTTGTGGAGTTTCAGCATTCTGCTTTTCAAAATGTTATTTTTTTCCTCCTTCCTTTGGAAGAGGTGAAACTGAAAGGTCTGTTCCAGCTACATACCAAATTCATTCCCATCCCTCCTGAAGACATAAGGGTCTGAGCTGGTCCTATAAGCAACTCTGAGCCACAAACATGGCAGGATGCTGGACTAAACCTTGTCTAGCAAACTCCCTGATCTTCCTAAGTGTAGGAACTCATCTTTCTATGTCCAGAGACCTAACAAAAGCTTCAGATGCACTGGTCACTCATTCTAGCGTTAGGAGTTGAACAGAAATGTTTTCCTAAGTACTGAGTCCAAAAAAGCCACTCATAACAGAATAACGGAACAGGAGGTTATACCCATATAACTTAGTTTCACTTTCAGAGAATAAAAGCTCCTGCTTTTGTTTGATCTAAAGACAGACTGAACATGACAAATATTTGAGATATGGGTAAGACCTCTACTGAATACTGAAGTGTATTGGCTGAAAAAAACCTATACACTTTAGAAAACACTGCTTCCTTCATGCCTGGTGGCAGTAAGAACATTTCCTTGTGGAAAGCAATTGTTAAATGCAAACATGCAAATAAGTTGCAGTATTTCTGAGCTTTCTGATTCCTCAAAAAGCAGACAGTTGGTGTCAATTTTTGTGATTTAAAAACATGATACATGAGTAATGATGTAAAAGAAACAGAACGGAGTGGAGCAGACACGAAAGGTTTACTCAGGTTTCAAATTGGTCTGCTGGGGCATGCCAGTACCTTGGAGAGCCCTTTAGCTCAAACAAGTTCTAGGCTAAACAACTCTTTTGAAGACTTAAAAAGGGGAAAGTTATTTTATACCAAATAAGTTAACAATTTAGAGGGAAAAAAAACCCTTACAAATACCCACTATATGCACAGTGTGTGATTTAAGGAGACAAGTCACATCACCAAACTACAGAGTTTCAGGGTCCCTCTGAAAGCATTTACCAGTTATAAAGCCATAAAAACCACACAGAACTGTATAATTTTCCTATTATCATCAATCTGTATTATGAGTTTTATAAAAAAAGTACTGACAAGTGATTATTTCATGTCTCAGCTTCAAAAAAGTAGAGGGTACACATGAAAATTTGATTATATACATTTAATTCCCAGAGTCATTGTGTCAATACACAAATGCGCATCTAGACTTCTTAAACATTATTAAGGTATTTCTGGTAAAACACAAACTACACTTTAGCATTTTTGTCCGTAAGAAACACTCTGACATCACAACCAGCATAAATGAAGCCATATATTGTCTTACCTGATAAAAGTAATATAAGGAATACAGCAAAGAAGTCAGGATACTCTGCTAACCCAGAGTAATTCATTTTGAAGTAGGTTCTGAAGAAATGACCAATCTGTTTTCCAAGAAGTTCATCAAAGGTACCACTCCAGGCTCTTGCTACACTTGATGTACCTTCATAAAATACATGCATGTTTAGGATGTACAATGGGATACAGTCACTTCTACTGAAAAAGAAATAAAACTAACCATGTTGCTACTTGCATTTAAAGAAGCAGAGCTTGTGTTAAAACAGTGATTTTGTTTTGCTGAGGAGTTTTAACGTTTTAGAGTTTTTCTACATAGTTAATTGGTAACATATTATTCTACAACTAAAATACACAAATTGTACTTTATTTATTCCCAAAATATTGCAGAAATTATTTCTGTATCATTTATACCTGGTGTCATTCTGGAAGACACTTATTTCTAAAGTTACAATATGGTATATGTTAAACAATATAAAGCAATATAAGAAAGCACTTTAAAAAAGAACATGAAGGAAAGTTTGTCCACCTGGAAGTAAAGCAAAAAAACACTCTCAAGATTTATGTTGCTAGCATTAGTATTTAAGATTAATACTTTCCTCTGGTAAAGAGTGCACGTGGCCACAGCTAAATACAACCTTACTTTTACAGCTCTCCTATCATGAAATACACTTCAATACAATGCTTGGGCATATTGATTTTGTAGTGATTTTGGCAACAGTCCTGTAGTTAGGTATACACATAGAGTTAGGCACGCTTATACACAATATAATGGGCACTTGGAACACATACCTCTTGGAGAAAACATTTTTGAATCAAAAAGTGTCATCTCTGCTAAAGCACTGAAATAGTTATTTGAATATCTGCCATATAAGCATTGATTTTATTCAGATCTCGTCAACTTTGTATTTTATGGGATTATAAGATAGGACACTATTTAATTAGTATGAGGCTATAGTAACAAGTTAGTACTTAAACATCATGATTTTCTTGAAGTGAGGTACTATAGTGATGGGGTCCCTGTAAATGTCCTTGCTGTGTATATACAGAAAAAAAAATGTTTATTGATTTTACTGAAATTATTCTTGCTAGCCAAAACCAGCAATGAAATCCTGTTTATTCTTATGCATCATCACTGAATTGTCTGACACAATTTTCATACAAGGTACGCAGTTCATGCTGCTGAAGACACACTGTTTACAAAAGCATCTTGCAAAAAAACCTGTTTCCAATGGTGATGCACAGGAGGAAATAACCTAATCAAATTACTTTGGTTATTTCATCTCAGCAGGAGTAAAAAGCAATAGTAGCTAAGTATAGAGACAGGAAAGAAAGACAGACTCAAATCTATCTTATATCTGCTGTCTCAGAAACCCTTGAGACCTGTGTTTGTTCTTAAGCTTACCTATAACATAGGATAAAATGAGGTTCCAACCAGTGATAAAAGCCCACAGTTCACCAACAGTTACGTAAGTATACAAATATGCAGAACCAGTCTTGGGAACACGAGCACCAAACTCAGCGTAGCAGAGACCTGCCATCACAGATGCCAGCGCAGCAATGAGGAAAGAAACAACGATGCTAGGTCCAGAATCGGATTTGGCTACTTCTCCAGCAAGGACATAAACACCAGCACCAAGGGTACTTCCTACTCCCAGGGCTATAAGGTCCACCGTTGACAAGCATCGGCACAACTTGGAGTCCTCAAGACTTTCACCACTGACATTCTTCTTCCGCACCAGACACCGAACAAAGGACAAAGCTGGTCCACAGGGCAACATGGTGGATGTAGAGCTCTGAAATAAAAGAAATAATTAAGGTAAGTAAAAGGTAGCATAGACACTGGTGAAAAACAATGAAAAACCATATTTGCATAAAGAACTTCAATCACACCTACTAATTAATATATTTACACTCTTCTGTGACATTAAATTAGCTGGCATGTGCTTTTAAATAATATCTCAAAGAGGCAGCATTAATGTGCAAACTCTGTCTTTCTTTACCTATTTGTTTGAATTGTATTGCTGATGACTGAGAGTTTGGTAAGAATTAAGCGATACCATCTGCCATCTCCCCAAACTGATGTTCGTCTTTGCAACTCATACCAAAAATGTCTGTGCTCTGCTTGTGATTTAAGTGGAACCCTCCTGGGAACTGAGAACCTTTTTCATTTAGACAAGACATTTTGCTGGTAGATTCCTCCCCAGTCTGTCTCAGCTTCCTCAACCAGTAAAGGGCAGTTCTACTCACAACAGTTCAATCCACTAACAGCAATGACTTTGCATCAAGATGGATAGCTCACTTAATAGTGTTTGATCCTAGAACAGAGTCAGAAGCAAGAAAACTGCCATCCTGATACGAGATTGCTTGAAAAAAATCCCCTTAGGTATGAAAAAGAAACAGATATCTCTGTGCAGAAACATTTTCTCCCTATTCCTGTAATAGCTCCCCAAGTACACTCAGACATGCCGTTTCTGTATTCTAAGACCATTTTTAAAAAAAAAAAAAAGAGGTCTCTATTCCCTTTCAAGGAAAGGGAATTTGATAAAGGATAGTGAATAAAATTGAACAGCTCTTGGCAGTGATGCTTAATGCCCATTAGAAAGGTGATAGCTGCCCCAGGACAGTGGAAGGAGGCAAGACAGGCAAGTTTCCAAAGCTCTGCTGCAATTAGGCAGTCCTTTCAGCCCGACAGACTCCCAAAGACAAGTATCTGCCCATGGTATGTAGATTTCATTCACTGAGGAGATTCCACACATCAGCTTCAGAACTACAATGATGTGCACATCAGCAGACAGAAGAGATCCATAAGCTCTGAGGGGAATCAACATGGAACTCTTCAGGCAAAATCCCCTGCTGTAGCTCCTGAACTCTTCAGTAAGAGCAGCCTTTCTTTGGGCCTGAGGCACTCCACTCCTCCAAAGCCAGGTTTGTCTGTCCTGGGTGGTATTGACAAGTATTCCCAAGGCCACTATGTCTTTTTCCAAAGCTATAGCAATCACTTAGGATGTGATATTAATATCCTCTTTAGGCTGTAGCCCATGGCAGCAATGCTCTTGTGACTCCATGCCCTTCACCTTAGCAATTCCACTGTTGCAGAAATGTGGCATTATTTTAAGGAATTATTTCCCCCATACCCCAAATGACAGTTCATTTGGTATTTCATTAACAGGGAAAACTACTCTGGCAGATGTTGTTCTCAGAACACTAAAAAGTTTCCAAGACTTTTGTTATTCAAAGGGCATCTCAGATTGCTCTGCTCTTTGCAATTTGGGACGAGAAGTCCTGAAGGTTGTAAAGTCATCTATTGCAGTGGCCAGCTGAGTGATATTATGGTTTTCTCTGCTGAGAAGGAATCCTTGTGACAAAATAGGAGGTTTTTTTCTGCTTCTGCTTTTTCTGATTCTTGTGGAGAGGACAGGAGGCTGGTTCTTGCTAGCCACAAGCCAGTAAGATGAAACACCAGTTCTGCCTCAAACTCACCCTTTCTTTAGCCTTTAAAAACTGGAGCACAACCAAAACCAACTTCAAGATACAAACTTTGTGTCTGTAGAGAAAAAAAAATAATCTCATACGCATGAGAAACGTGTCTTTTTAGGTATACCCATCCTAACATGGACTTGATGAACACACATCCTTTTACGATGACCACTGCAATCCAGGACCACTGCAATCCAGAACGTCTTACTGCACTTACTATACTAGTTTCCTATACTTACTATGCAGATATGTATAATAATGTCTGAACACTGCTTCACAACTTCTGTTGCTGTGTACCAAGTGCAGCATTGTACCTCAGACATGGCTCCCTTTCAGATTTGGCCGAGCCATCCCAAGACTCCAGTACTGATCACTTCATGCTTGATAGGAAGGTGCAGCAGGAAGAACTGATGAGCTTGTGAGGGTATTTGGCCTCCACACAGGACCAAATAACATAGGTAAATGGTGGCAAAGTGTCTTCAGAAATCACTGACAAGTGTAACCTTTTTCTGAGGTGTCCCTTGTAAGACAGATCCTTCAACACAGACCCACTGCAAGAGAGCAACCTGGGCTCTGACTCAGTGCTGATGTGTGCTGACTCACAAGCACGGTTTATCCTAACACTGTGGCTGAGCACGTCTCACGCTCAAATACTAACCTACAGAAACAAAGAAGGTAACAGCTGGGTGTGCCTTTTGGTGGCAGCATTGTCCTAGATAAGCTTACACTGACTGCAACCACACACTTTCAAAGGGTCTTATTCCTGCACTGGTATGATTGGGGAAACCTCACAGTTTCCTTTTCTGTTGAGCTTTGGGACAGAGAGGAACATGAAGCAGGGTAAGTGAACACGGGAAAAATTGCTCTCCCCTACTTTTTGACCAGCAGGTCTCAGTATTTTCCTAATTGCTCCTTTTTACTTCCTTCTTTCCCCGCTGCAGTCTAAGCCTGCCTCACCCTAGCAGACCATTGTGGCCTCTGCTTCCTCTTCGCCTCTGCTGCTATGAGTTCCATCAGCACTGGCCCGGGCCCCTGCTGAAGGTCCTGCACAGCTGATGAGCGCTGGCTCTTCTCTGAGCCTTCCTGGGGAGGCACATTTGACAGCTTGGGAAATGGGATTTGAGGTAATATATTGGGTAAGCAATCGAGAAGCAAGTGAGCTTTCCTAATGCTCTACTGCTGACAAAGCTCACAGTACTTCTGAGGCATCTCTGAGGCACCTCTTCTACGTTTCTTAGAGCAGACTTGCATACCTGCCTTGCCTTTGAACAACAGCATTAGGCATGTAGCCCGAAAGTGCCGTCCGTCAGGGTGGGCCGAGTTGTTCATGCAGTTTAAGCAGAGTAAAGATTGAATCCTGAGCTTATGCAGAGTTTAAGCATAGGGAATTAGTGATAAGAAACCAAAAAGGAAAATGCCCTTGCACTCACTAACAGTGTGCAGTTATTTCTAATGAAGGTGAGGAGCAGACCCAACCTGTTGCTTCTCCCATGCATTCAAACCTGTGCTAGGCTCCACTTCAGTGAAATCTACTTTAGAGAGACATTTGTCACAAGCAAACACCCATGAAGTCCATTTGTCACTGACCTTGGCATGTTCCTTTGGCTGCGTACAACTGAGGTGGCAGCTCTCTGGCTCTGCATGCACTGGGTCACTGCACTTCTGAAGTCACTTTTGGACTAAGTTTTTCTTTAGCTACAGATTACTCTGTAACACAGAATATGCCTCCAACAGTCCTCCGAAAAAGGGAGGCCCCAGTTCAACTGACTTAGACTTGAGGACCAATGTTCATCCCATATTCAAGCCTCCTCCTTCCCTGAACGCATTCCTAGAAAGAATCGCAATGCCATCCACATTGCAGTTTACAGTTTTACCCCTTCAACTGCATGCAACAAAGAGACAGGCAGGACAGGAGGACTTAAATTTAGATAGGAAAGGAATTGGAGAGATCTATCTAACATAGGGGGGAAAAAAAACCCAAAAGCTTCCATGGCTGTCTAATGGGCAGTCATGGTATTTGTCAGAGTACCTGAATAAGCACAGATATTTCTCCAATCCCTTTTGTTCTTTATTGTCTTGGGTTTTTTTCTCTACAGTAGCTGCTGATAGACCCTTCTTAATTTCAGTCTTTCCTGGCCAGTTGTAAACTGGATAATTTACTGCTTGACCACCACACATCTGAACGCTAACCCAAGAAGATGAGTTCAGCTTTATCATTCATATCAGCATTTTCATTCAGATAGATATCAGCAACATTTAATCGTTGTCCATTGTTAGCCCTCTTCTAGCAGGAAAAGTTTGGTGTCAAAAAACTTGTAACTACAAACACAATGCAAGGGACAAAGTCTCCATCTGCAAAGTTTGTATTCATCTTTAAAATTGCTTTGACTGCTTCACAGTCATGTAGAATCTACCATTTTTGCAAAGTATTTTCCATGTAAAAATAATCTAACAACCTCCTACCCCAAAACAAAACACAAACAATAGGTGGGTGTTGGAGCAAAGAAGTAACTTATATCATGTATTGCCACACTCTTTCATTAAAATAACATTTTAATTTAATTACATGTAATAAGTTAGTACACATCAAACCCAGCCTACAGGTGGGAAAACCCAAAGTTTTGCTGCAGTTGCCATTCAGCTTTTCCTACAAAATTTTCTGTTAAAAGCTCTAATAAAAAAGATATAAATCTCATATGGAAAGCAACTGTTATAATGCAATATAAAGCCTCTGAAAGTTTTAATACTGTTATTGAGATGTATGTTTAAAGATTCCTGAAGCAAAGGTAACTTAAAGATATTTTACTTATAAACTATTTTGTTCATCTAATATTATGTACTATAATATACTACAAATTTTAGGTGTGGTAGTTTAACATTTTAAACAGCGTACCAATTACGGAGAAAATACTCCAATAAGCCTGTAACATATTGAAAAGGGGAAAATAAAAAAATATACTGATTAGATACAGATTAATTTAGAGTCTTCCTTCAGCCTCATTTTCCTGAAAAAAACTTTATATGTAAAAGTTTGTATTTTATATTGTCCATCTGTAGAATTTATGAGAAAATGTCTGTTTGCTCTTAAGTTCATTTAACCTTATTCAAAATTGCAGTATTGCATTGATTAGATCTAGTGCAATAATATATGAAAGTAAAAGAATTCAGAGATGAAGCAAAATGAGGTATAGTCTATGATTTTTCTGTGTGTGTACACACATGCACAGACAATACATGATTTTACTGCAAGTGTCCTAAAAGTTGATGTTGTGCCCAAGACTTTCACAAAACTCCTAATGCCTCATAATATTTAAAGTAGTGTACTTAAATAATACTTAAAGCCCTAAAATTGGAAAGCAGCACCTGTAACAGATGTCTAATATGTATAAAACAGAAAAGGAAAGCTTTGTCATCCAAAAGCAAAAACACCTTCCAGCAGTCTGGGAAGGAAAACATAAATTGCATCTTCTATATATTAACACTGTATTTTGCACTTTGTCAGAGACACAATAATACTGTAATGTAAACTAAATGTAATACCACATACCACAGCTCTTGCTACTCAAAAAGCACATATGTTAAAGGCAAAGTTTCCTATAATAAGCTACGTTGCTTTCGGGTTGCCTCTTTCAGCAGTAGACTTCATTACAAACCTGATTCAGAGCAACTTCTGCTGGGCAGACTTCTGCTCCTCTTACCCAGTCCCAAACTTCTGCCGTCTTAATGGAAGAGTAATGACTGAAAGTGATTTTATTAAAATATTTGCTTTAAAAGCCAGCTGTAGGTGGTGTGAAAGCTGTCGGTGCTGAGGGGGTGGAGGCTCAGCAGGCCGGTGATTGGAGGGCTGCTAGCCGGCCAGTTATTTGCCCAGCTAAGGCAGGGAGGGAGAGTCTTGCTGCTGTCCAGATAAATCGTATCCACTGTCTTCACAACACAAAATCCAACTGGAATTGCATTTTCTACATTTAAACACACCTATGTGCTTGCATACAAAACGCACACTGTAGTGAGGGTACCCACCACACCCCCCCCATGGACTCCTTTTACACATACTGAAGGAAAAGCAAAAATGTGGATGTCAAACTTGGTCTCCCACTGCGAAAGCGAAGTTATCCCACTGCCCTTATAAAAAATAAACTGGCTTTGAAGCGTATTTAAGGATACTTTGTAATGCTTTGAAACCTGAATGCAACAGCATAGCATGAAAACTGCTTTGCCTAAGTAAATTTCAGAAGAATATAAATAATTTGAAAAGTATTGCTGTGGCTAGAAACAACACAGAAGACAGTACATTTACAGAATCTGGTTAGATAGAGCCCATTCTCTTGAACTGGGGAAGATGCAGCATATACATGTTCTCCTTTATGTGGCTTGAAATGTAAGAATGCTGAAGACTGGAATTAGAACAGTCCAAATATTCCTGCGACACAACCAATAACTAACCCTTAGTTTCTTTAAAATTAGCTTCCAGAATAAATCAAACCTCAATGGATAAGGTACAGCTGTATTTTTCATTACTTCCAATGGCAGACAACCCCACCCCAAACATGTAGTAGCATTTCCAGTCAATATTATTCACAGCATATTGTTTCCCTTAAAACACTTGGGTTTAAATATCTCTCTTTTTGTTCAGAGAACACTGAAAATATGAGCCTTGCGGAGAAAAGCCCTATGATTCTCATCATTAAAAAGTCTTTCCTAAGACAATATGGAGGAAAACACATGTAGTGTGGCAGCCCCCTGCAACTTGCTCTCAGCTTTTAGTTTTCCCCAAGTGTAAAATCTGCCAGTGCTGCAGGAGCACAGAAGGCTCCTCTTCCTTCTCTCATGACAAGTCCTGCTTCCTGCAGCCATGCACAAACTACAAAGACAACCTTCCCTCAGCTCTCCCGGTTCCAAGGAGAAATGCCTCCAAGAAGAGTGTGCTCCACAGGGGTGGGCCGTATTTCAAGACCAGGAGTCCAGATGTAATTTCTTACATTCTCCAAAGCTGTTTTTTTCTTAAAGTGCAAAAAGGTGTGAAGAGAAAAGGTCTTGTTCATTGAAGCTCTAATGACAACAATACTCGTTCTTCCCCTCGTGCTGACCTCATGCTTGTTAAATACAAACTTTATCTCTTTCACCGTTAATACTTGGTCAAAAGACAGAAACAAGAAGCTGTGCTAGAGGTGCAAGCTGCTAAACAGGTTAGGTTTCTTCTGTGGAAATATATGGAGAGTACTTTTAAGGAGCATCACTCTCAACCATGACAATATCTAGGCATTTTTTTTCCAAACCATCTATCTCTAGCAAGTCTGTGAATGACTTGAGAATTATTCATGTGGATTTTAGTTAACATCCTCAAGACCAGTTCTGAATCATTTCCAACCACATAGATCCACTAGGAATTGTTGTTAATGCATAAATTAAGGGATTTATTGCTTAATCATGGAAAACATCCCTTCCACTTTAAAAAAACCCAACAAGTAGAAGTTGTAATTGCTTCATAATCTGCTGAATACAGAGACTCCATTTCTACTTGACTTCTAAAACAAAAAAGCAAACCTTGACAGCTACTGTCAACTACTTTCTAAATGTGGTCATAAAACTGAAGACTATGCAGGCCATATAGATGTGGTCATAACAGGGGCATGTGCCCAAATTTAAACAGCGGAATTGGAATTCTGTATTTCCAATAAGGTAGAACAAGCTTAAGAAAGTAGTTTAATTTCAAATTTGTATTTTGGTAAACATATTAATTCCCTACAATCATATTTCTTCCTATAGCACCTATAAAACACCTATAAACTATTTTATGGACATTTTCTATATATGCATGGTTTGCATTTGTATGTATACACATTTCAAAACCTTTTGCACTGTGCAGATTTAACACAGAGCCAGCTAGGACACGTTGTTATACTCACAACAAGAGCAAGACAAACAATTCTTGGTATTAAATACACAAACCTGGTCAGACTGAAGCCAACAGCAAAATTCCAAATTATATCATAGGGGTCAGGATCTGATTCAAAATGAAGACTTTGAATTAGGAAACAGGGAGAAGTAGACAGTAATGACAGAATGGGCTAACCCTTCCTCTCCCAACAATACACAACCACAATACCACAAGGATTGTTCACACTTTTCCACAATAAATGTTTTAGGGGTGTCACCTTTTTTTCTGGATCTTTTTTCACTACCCACTGCAATCCCTAGCACTCTTTCAAGTTAGTCACTGTACAATTAAGAAGAAAAAAACCCACCACTCATTATTTCACAGCAGAGCACCATCGTTACATCTTACATAGATTGACTCACCAAACAGAACAGAAATATAACTATGCCCATTATTTCTCTGGTTTAAGTTTGTCTGCAAGTGCCATAACATATATTGCAGTCACCATATTTAACTACTTTATCTAATATACAACATAAAACAATCCAGTGAATGTACCATAAGGTTTCTAGAATTTGCAAAAATCCAATTCCAGTACATCTCACTGGAAACTGGAAAATGAGCAGTTATTTACTCATCCATGTAACTGCAGCATCTCCAAAACTTTCTTTGGTACCATTTCTAACTTTGAGGCACCAGCTCCTCTGGGATTGCCTCTTCAGAAATGGATCTTCCTTTTATGGAAAATGCCAGAAACAAGATTATAGTAAGCCAGATTTAGTATTTACAGGATCCCTCTTTGCTTTCTGCCTCTCTTCATTTTTAATCTTGACCTTATTATGGTACAGATTTGTTACAGACACTAAAAGTTCAAATCCTTCAGGGGCTGTATAAATCAGTTCAAAATCTCATCCTCATTCTTTAAATTAACAGTAGAAACTCTACTGACATCCATGGGGCTGGAAAGTCACTCACAAGTGCACTTTCTGTTTCCTTCGGACCTATCACCTGGCTGTGATAACAATTCATCCCTGGTAGCACTGGTAAATTTATGGATCATTACAAAGACAGATAGGAGCTGCGCTGCTGTGGTTTGTTTGATTTTCTAAAACTTAATTCTGGGAACAGGAGCACACAGCAGCTACAAACCTAGAACGGTCCCTGGCTCCTGGCCAAGAGGCAGGGAGTACACTGGCTGGTGAAATAAAATAGCTTGCATCTGTCCCACCTAGATCTACAGCACCGTGGGGTAGATCAGTATGTCACCACTATGGACTGTTTGGTTCAGAGGCCCTATGGACACTCAGTTTTGTGTGTGTTTTTAGTCATGCATACTCAAAACTACAAGAAGACCATATTGCTACCCAGCAGAGTGGCATTTTGTAGATTCAGCTGAAAGGTGTAGTTGTGTGCCTCAGGGTGTGTGACACAGCAGCATCAGAGAGGTGTCCATGAAGGTATGGGGTCTGGTGGGGTACCAGTGAAGGATGCCAGATCTGAGGCACTTTGGACAAGACTGAGCATAAAGAGTGCTGTCTGGAGGCAGCTACCTGCAATAGCAATAGCATACCCAGCTTCTCTCTCCGAGAAAATTCTTGTTTCTCTCCAGAAAAGAGCTGTGATACATCCACTCTGTGTAGTCCACTTTTGCTATTGCAAACAAACAGTTTGTTTCCAGTTACAAATCCAACTGTGTTTTGACCAACAACATTACTTTATAGCTTAGTTTCTGGCTTTAGAGACTTCTGCTTCTTAGCAACTACATCACACTTGGATTAATCTGAAGTGGCTCATCCAACATTTCTCTGACTTGGATACTTGAAGGACTTTTGCAGCACATTCTTTCCATAAAGAAGTTGATCAGAAATTATCTTCTTGCCATGAAACAGCTGACCACATTAGAGGGAATGAACTAAAAGAGAAAACTATTTTATTTATTTTCTTTTCCTATGGAAGGCTAATGTAAGACTTTCTCTTATAGTGTCAAAAGAGTATGAACATATTTTCATAGAGTTATGCGGAAATTCATGCTCAGGGAGTTTTAAATTTAAAAAAAAAAAAAGCCCCATTAATTTGTGAAACTCTTGCACAGACCGAAGCAAAATACTGCAGAAGCCCAAATGACAAACTGATTAAAAGCTGCTCTACTGTTGACTCTGGCTTGTCTCACAGATACTGCCTCGCAGCTACGGGCCAAAAAGCTGTGGAGTTTTATATAACTAGAGGTGCTAACTTTGCAAAAACATATCCATGTGCTTGCCCATATAACTTACTCATACCACACAGAAGTTAAACATGAACAAAAGTGTTTGCAGGACTGGGGCCTTAGTGAACCATTGCAATCCCTCAATGGTGCTCTGCACAGTGCGTGCTGCTTTGCCTTGGAAGTCAGGACTTTGCAGCCAACTGTAACAAACATAACTTTTGACATGCACAAGAAAAGAACCACAACATGGTTTGTATGGTTTGTGCAGCTCTAATGAGATTTGAGAAGATGTACTAGTATTCATAAAAGGATTCATCAAGTGCCAGCAAGAATCTTTTCTGTGTCAAGATAAATAAAGTAATTAGCATTTTAGTGGTTCTGAGATGTGGTTCTGAGAATAAAAATCCAGATTACAACAAAAAAATAAAATTAGTGCAATCTATGTCCTAATCTACGTAAGATGATCACAAACATCTTAAGAGAGAAAAAGAATCTTTATAAAGCTCAGCAGTAATGTAGGCTATCTGTATAATGTTACGACAGGATCATTTCTGAAGAGAATAAATTACAATTCAACACTTTTTAAAGGGCTTCCTACTTATAAAATATAAATATGTTTATTTTAGATTGCTTCTCATGGTTTAAGCAGATTAGTGAAACTAGTTCCTACAGAATGTTGTACAGATTAAAATAAAATTACCACTTACCAATTCTTTCAACTTTTCTTTAATAATTCTCTTTCACTTTGTACTCAGGAAGAAAAATACCTCAAATCCTGACCTTCTGTAAGAGAAATGTAATACATTCTACTGAAAATAATCATACACTATTAGACCAATACAGGCATGAAGAATAAATCTGCAAACCTGCATTTCATATGTAACAAGAAGAAGGGCTACATTGGCACAAATTCCTACTAGTTATTTTGACCCAGGAATGAGTCATTTAACCTAATATTAAGCATGTCCCAAGCAGCTAGTAGCTATCATTTGTTGAATTCCAAATATTCCCAAGGGTCTAAAGAAAATGTTTGTAGTGCTGACTCACAGTACTGTCCCCAAGTCTAAAATCAGAGTTTTGGAGAAACCTTGGGGAAGGAAAGTAACTATTTAATGCCATACTGTCTAGAAAAAAAAATCCACATATTTTTTTGGCCCAAATCCACACCTTGAATACAGGAGAAATATAAATAGGAAATTTAGATAGGAAAATTTGTAATGTATACAAAGAAGAGCCAAGAAAATCAAAGTTAAAACTAACATTTGATCTGTAATTGAAATAAAGTGCTATGCCATGCTTTGCCAAGACGGAAATGAAGCGGTCTCGCATCTCCCCAGAGATCTGGGAAAGGAGCATCAGATGCAGCTCCACACTGTGGCTTGGGAAGGAGTATGAGGAAGGCACAACAGGCCAGTTGAGGCGTGAGTGCACGTCTTCATCAGAGGCACGAAGTTACAAATGGTCTTTCAATAAAAGCAAGGAGAAAGATCTACCAGAAAACAAATTATTAAGACATTGTGCATTTTTTGAGATGTAAGCTATTGGATAACATCTTATTCTGCTTTTCCATAAGGCTGATGGAACTCACAACATTTCAAACTAAAGCAAACTTTAAAAAAAGTATTCCACTTCTGACAACAGTCCATGTTTGAGCCAAATGTGTGGTAATGTAATACTGAACATATATTTTTTCTTCTAATGGCAACTTAGGTAGGTAATTAGACACATTTCATAGCAATTATCCTAGCCTATGTAAATACAACTGACATTTTAAAATAGTACTTAAATCTCAAAACCTTTAAATAAAACAACTTACCAAGCTTTTTACCCAAATAATGGGGCTCTGAGTTATTTATTATTAAACGTTGTATCATTATTTATAAAGATAATACTTTTTTAGTTGTTTTGGATGTGTTTTCTTTATAGTTTTTTAAGGTTGCCTTGTTCTAGTTATCACTTTCTTCATTGCCTGAATTAACCAACTGAAAATTTATTTCCCAATCCTATAATATAGGACTGTCATGCTTCAACTTACTCTTTTTACCACCAGCCAAATAATCTCCTTTCTCAGTTTACTTGGATTTTTTATTGTTGCAGGAATATTTGTGAGGGGGTTTTGATTTTTTTGGTTTTGTTTTTCTTTAAAAATCTTTCAATTGGAAAGGCTAAAAGTGTTCTTTTTTCCTGTATCAAAAAAAGGGAAATCTTTCCAGTTACCATCTTTAATAAACATTCAGCTTTCCTATTAAAACCAATTTTGTCCAGAAAATTTCTGTTAACTCCATTTCTACTTCCTTCCTGAGGTATGTCTTTAAGAATCATTTTCCATGCCAGAAAATGCCTGCAAAAATAATATGAAGGTTGCTGTTTTTATTTACTCTTTTTTTAGGCTGTTTTTAATCAGTAACAGGGCTTTACCTCTCACCCCATGGTTACTAAGGTTCCATGACAGCCTCTTGTGTAAGACATAAGCAAAAGCCTCTTACAAGCTAACATCAGATCAATTCCATCTATTCTGTCCTCTTCAAAACCAGATCAAATAAAAAAATAACCCCCCGACAAACTAGTAGAGAAGTATTTACAAATACAATCATGGAATATTTTTTTTCTGTGCTAATAGGAAGATACGAGCAATGACTTCAGGATCAAAATTAAATCCCAACCCTTCCACTGCTGAAAATTGTATTGATCTGCACAAAAGCTGATGATTCTCTAAAAGGGACTGAGGCACTGATTTTAAAGTAGAAATCATGAGAGCCCTTTCACATGCCTAAACTCCTGAGATGGCTTCTAAAATTTCCATAAAGTCTACATATTTTTTTTAATGTCTTTGGCTGTGTGCTCCTGTGCGCTTCCACAGGGGAGCCACAAAGGGAACAGCTCAACAGGCCAAAAAGTAGCATAATTTCATGGTGCAAGAATGGAAATTAAGCAAAGAACTAATGATTCACCTAATTTTTTTCCTCCCTTCCCAGGCTCAGCTGGCTGGTTTGATAGCAGAAGTGGTATCAGCTTCAGGGGTTCCTGCTGCCCTGAGGTTGCCCAGTCCCATCCCTAGGTCACAGCACCTCTCAGCCCATTTGACCAGTGCACCATACACTAATGGGCTCCAGTGGGTCTTTTTGTTTAAAAAAACAGAGCAATTAGTTTTCTGTATCAATTTATTGAAAATCGTTTAAAATAACTCAATTTTATATAAAAAAGTGGACTTTCCCCCCTTTTTTATGGGGGTCAAGGAAGAAAGAACAGAGAGTAGAGGAGAGAGAAAGGATGAATGTATCTAATTTAAGACTAAAAGAAATCATGGATGATACTGGAAATATCTTTGCTTACAAAAGTATCATGGAGCAAAGGAAGGGAAGGAATTCCTATTACACATCTTACTTGTTTCTATATGAATTTTTACGGCACATGGAAAAGATGCCATCTTAAAGGGATTACAGAAAAAAAAGAACTAGGTCATCTAATCAAGGTGCCACAACTTTCTCAGCATGGAATATCTAAAATTAAGTACGTATTAATTATCTGCCAATCATAACAGTTTTTAAAAGCCAAGTTTGCTTTCTCTTGCTTACAGAAATCCAAGAACTAGATTCACATATTGTTTATATTCCATATTTCATTTATCTTAAGTCAAAGGCGGTAAGAATTAATTTAAGAGATTCTTACATAAAGGTTTTGACGAATCTCCTTTGCAACCAAATATTGCTCTGAAATAATGGCAAAGTATTTAAAGTAGGATCCATCATTGGATACGTACTGGACTTTAAATATTAAATCAGAGAAGTATTTTGCTTCCATTCTGTGTGAAAACGGAACTGTGATGTGCCCAACACCACTGGCAGACATCACTCACACCAGACAGAACCAGTGCGCTAAGTGCACTGCTGTGATTTATTTTTGGCTTATATATCAGAACAATACAAAACAACATAAACAGCAATAGTTATTTCACACAGTATAAATAAGCGTCATCTGCAAGCCTTAATCCCAGAAGCGTTAAACAGCATTCTGTGTTCTGAAGTTAGTGGTGTTAAGAGAACGCCCATTTCTTGGGGGTACTTTCTGCACCCTGCAAAATCAAACACCACTTCCTTCAAATATGAAATCCCCAAAATAATAAGTCACTGCAAAGTCACTATAGCAACCCTGTTACACAGCATTACCCTTTGACATTAAATGTAGACACTCCAGCCAGACATTCTGAATACGCACTATCCATATTGAGATCATACAAATCCTAACATATAACATTGTTTATAATTGAGGCAACTAATACCAGAGAGTTCCCTTTTCATTTTGGGCTTCAAATAGCATCACTGCATTTCATGCATCAGGAACAGTGCTTGAAGAACATTATAACATACAACTGGGTAATTTTCTGAAAAGCTTTTTAATTGTCTCAGTATTTTTTAAGCAAGTCAATAAACAGCTTGACTGCGTGTAACATCTCACGGGTAAAACATGACCAAGACTTCAAAACACAGCAAAAACCAACACTGACCTTGCTAGTCACACACTGGGATCTTAATCACAGATTTCCAAGTGGCTGAGCAACAGCTATGGGAAGTGACCCTATGTTAGCCTAACCATGTGCTGCAGCTTTCCAGAGAGCTTACAATTGCACGGGCTGAAGTGCTCCATTTTGTCATGCAATAGAGCACTGCAGACAGCGAGGCTCTGTTCAGCATCTTCTGAAGACACATAGAAAACCCTTTGTGAACTTCTCTTAAGAAAGAAGTATTCTTTTCTATCTTCATCAAATCACAGTTATGCATAACAGTTGCCTAACCATGACAAAGGCTGCTGCTTCGCAGATCTATGCAGATCTGTCTTAATGCATAAAGCTTGAAACATTGGCAAGTCTGCCCGAAGAAACCAGATATCTCTTGGTATAAATCCAGAACGAGTTTAGCAATAGCAGGAGAGTCATTTCTGCAGAGCATATAAAAACATGTAAGACAGCACAAGCATAGGTTCATAAAGTGATGAATATTCTGAAAATAATAAATGACATATGGAATAATACAAGCATCCCAGACAAAACCCAACTTGTGTGTGTGCACGTGTGTATCTGTACTCCCAGCCAGACAGCATGACGGTTCTTTACTTCCAACTTAATCTTCAATATAAATTGTCTGGAGGGTATTGGAAAAGCTAGCAGCTTAGCAGTTCAGCAGTTTTTCCAGGAGGCTGTTCTGCTCATAAAAATCAAAAGTCATTTGAGCATTAAATTGCATTACCTATGAAGCTACTTCACTGGCTACCAAATGGCACAGAGGAACAAACCACATAAACTTTGCTTGTAGTAAAATACTTGCAGTACCAACCGATGCACTAGTTATAATAAATTACTCACAAATGTGTTTTCAGGATAATTTGGATCCCATAGCAACTGCAAAGTGGTTGGGACAGCCCATCACTTCCCCCACATGAAGATCGGGTGAAATCCAGTTTTCCAGTTTCACTCTGTTGTGGCAACAGAAAGCCCCATAAATTTATAACTTTTTATTCTATCTTCAGTGAATACAGAACATCTCAATAAACGTGTTATACCACTTCCTCCCCCTAGTCATTTTCTTCCCTTGCCACATCCAATGATCCTGAATGGCATGACCAACTTCTGACTGAGAAGGTCAGGGTGTGTCACAGAGGTAGTTATGAATTCTCTCAGACATCATCCTCTGATATGTTTTGGACATTAGCAACACAGAATATCAAGCACACTAAGTTACCAAATTATCTCATATTTGCTCTTCAACTACATGTTCAGATCTTTCTTCTTTTTTATCATCCACTTATTTCAGTGAAACAAGATACTTCTCCCCATAACTGTCCCTAAATCAACTGCTTTTTCTAAATCTATACAAAAATTAGCCTCGTCTCCAGGCATGCTGTAAGTTGTGGGGAAAATCCTATAAAACACTAGATCCTAATACAGCCAATTCTATTTGCTTAAAAAACCCCACCCCAAACGCACAAGCCAGGCCCCCAAAAGTCCAGCAAATAACTAGACTAGTTATCACCAAAGAGATATCCTTCCACACATTGTGTGTGTATGCGGGTTTGCGTGTGTGTGAGTGTAAATTACAGTATTTCTTGGATTGCTTGTCAGTGCCTCCTATGCAAAATGATAGCTTATTTCTGGGTGGCCCAGCCTTCATTGTTATTATGGCTGGATCACAATTTTGGAATAAAACTGTCCTCCTCCCTCACTTTCTCATGAGCTCTGGAGGCAATGGCAACTTGAGTTCCAGCTGTCTGCCTGTGCAGAGGCAGGATCTGGCCACAAACAATTCATTACTTGTCCCAGGAGAAAAAGATGGCCAGGACAGATTCACTATCTCAAGGGCCAAACCCAGAAAACAGGTTGCTAGTTGAAATGCAGTGTTCCAGGGTAAACTCATGGGAAATTACAGGCAGGAAAGACATCTCATTTTACCAAATGCTTGAAAAAAGCTTCTGATATCTGATACCTTCTTGTTTAAGAGAGTAACTAGAATACACACAGCCCCTTTTTTGTAAAATATTGAGTGGCAAAATGCCATAGAAATAACTTCTAATTCTGAAATGCCATCACTTCCCTTACTAGTACCAGATGGAATATTTCACCAACTTACTGATTTTTATTGACTCTAATATAGGTTAGTACCATTTGTAAATGATATATGTTTTCATAATGCAAGAAATTTTTGGCACAAAGAGTAATTACACATTCCTCATAGAAACACTATTAAAACATGAAGCTTTAATTCTTCTACACTAGCAGCAGATACTCATATAATGAATTTTGTTACATAAAATTAAGACAAATGGTGTAAAATCCTGCATGCCTGATCTAAAAAAAATCTTAGCAAATTTAAATGATAATCAACTTGTCAGCAAGTAAATCTTGGCTAAGATCTTTTTTCACCTACATGTTGCTTTACTGGCCTTCAGAAAATACCACTTTGGCATACAGTTGTCAAACTACTGCTCCTTTATTCCTATCCCTAGAAATGCAGCGAGCAGCGCACGTGCATTTCTCATGCAGAATGCCAATTTCCAGCAGCTGAAGAGGCTAAAGCAGAATGAAACGTTCCTTGTGCTCAGACTCCCATAGCTTCCAGCTACTTTAATTTCCCTTTAATCTTGGCCTTTTTTTCACATTTCACATACATACTAAGTTAAAATTTTCTTTCTTTTCTGCCTTCTTAAATTATCATATGCCAAGAACAGAGTTTCATCTTAAAATCTTTTATGGACCTACTAGAGTGACCTGGATGTCTTTTTATCCAAATATTCTTCCCTTTAACTATAGCCTCTCATGAAAACATAGCTCTTCCAGCACTGAAATATTATGCATTTCCATCTAAATATTAAGCTTGTTTTTCAGAATTAGTGTGCAAACAGTGTCACATGCCAATAGTAACTTTCAAACACATTATCAGTTGGTACCAGAGTCCATCTTGTAACATGAAAAGTGAATGGGATGCATTGTGAGTAATATGAGACCCAGACAAATGTCACTGTAATTTTGCAATATGTGATTTTCGACAGGTACTTAGAGATGCCAGCGAACGCATCATTATTGACTGCCCTGTTTAACTGCAATTGTGCTGATTTTGTGAGAAATCCAGAAGAGAAAGGTGGTCTGATGAGATGAGTGTTCTTCAAAAAGTAGTAGAGAGTTCCATCTGCTTCAGTAGAGATTAAAACAATCCCATGAGCGTCTTAATAAATTTGAAAATTTGCTTGAGTAAAGCAATTTTAAAATGTTAATATTTTCCTCAGTAGATTGGAATATCAAAAGCCATCACATAACACATTATATTTAAATGATCAATTGTAAGTATTAATTTCAAAAATAAAACTCACCTCAGAAGAAATTTTAAAGAGGTTTTTTGTTGTTTTTTATTTTAACCTAGAGCACTGTACTAGATGAATGAAAGTAGAGCAATTCATCAGACAGGAAACTACTGAGATATAGTATTTGCTCCACTATGAAAGTGTTCTTTAAAACATTTTAAATTGCTTCTAGTTTTATGATAAGAAGGTGTCTTATCACACAAAGGTGTCTTGGTTCAAAAAAAATCTAACAGAATTTTAAAGATCAAAAGAAAAACAATTGAGAAACACTTCAATGATAACAGAAGGAAAATCACTGTTGTACTTCAGCATTTCTCCACTGAAGTCTAGAAATGATAGGTCAAAGCACCTAAATACTTCCAGTTTCACAAAATTTATACAGCCTTCTCAAACAAAGCATCCAGAGTTTAATGTCTGGTGTTGAACTACCTAAAACATTATCTATCTGTATCTTGGTAAAGAGAGGAAAAAAAAGAGGAGAAAAATGCAGCAGTTACTAGTCCATGTTTTATCAATTAATAACAACATGATTTTTTTCAGGTTATTGGGTCTGAGGTGATAAACATCTTTGAAAAAATATCCTTCTCAAATGCTATCAATCTTATATACTTAAAATACAAATAACTACTCTAATTAAAGTAACAAAATAGCATGGAAGTTTGGAAATCCACAGCAGGAAGTCTGGGTCTTGTTAAAAGGATATGAAGGGTAAAGAGCTCCGTAGGACTTTCTGGATTAAGAGTCACTCTGTACTTACTAGCAAAGTTTCAGTGGTGCACAAATTAGACATGTTTTCTATGGTGCTAGCCAAACATAGTTTTAAAAATCTATGATTATATGCACAGCAGAATTTCCTGCTAGAACAAAAGGTAAAAATCAACCTTGAAGATATGCTATATGACCCACCTGGAATTAATTGGCATCTTCTGATTTAGGCAGGGATTTCCCTAAAGGCTAACCTCCTCTCTGTTTCCAAACTCTGCAGGTACAAAACTTTAAAATAGAAGACAAAACCAATGAAACCTGCCATAGAAGACTGCCTGTTGCGTACAAAAACATTTGCATTTACTTTACCCCCAAATGGCGGTAGAAGTTCTGCCTCCTTGTGTGTAACTCTCCAGTAGTGCTAGTAGTCATCCTAACTTACTCTGATTATCCTTAATGATGAACTGGATGGTGACAGGCTACAGTTCCTTGTTGACATGATGATGAGAGAAATCTTTGAAAACCCTGAGAGTCAAACTCTGAAAAAGAAAAGTGGTCTTCTAGCCATACAACATAAATAAGTATTCCTTCTAAAATTTTCAAGGCAACTTCTTCTATGTGTCAAATTTAGCTAGTTAATGTTCTAAGCAGGAATAAGACTTCACAGGGCTACAGCTGAACATATTTTACTTACTCTGAAATTCCCTACAGTAATAAAGAGGGGAAAAAAAGAAATCTCCAAAGCATTAGAACTGATTCATTATCTTCAAAACTGACCTTAAAAAAGAGGTTTTTTCTGATGGGAATTACAAAACCCACCACAAACTGCAGACAACTGTGCAACAGCCAGGAATACTTCTAAAAGGATGTTTAGGGCAGGCAACAGCAAATGGATGAATTGTCCAGAGCAGAAAAAATGGGTTTAGTCTTGAAGGACACCAGTGGACTGCAATGCTTCATATGAAACTGGTGATAGTTATTAAGCCAAAACATGAGAAAAGGAGAAAAATGCAGAAGAGCTACTAAGCCCAGAGATCAAACAGATCAAAACCAGCTATTTCTTCAGAATAAAGACCCATTATTTATTTTTTAAGGATAACTTTGCTCTCTGCTGTGATAGCTATGTGAGTGTGTGACATTAGAAATTTTGTCATGACCTAGACATAAATCATCCGAACAGGCAGAAAATCCCTCTGAGAAAGCAGACACAGCTACTCTACTATTTCATGCCTATCACCATAAAATACACACTGGGATCAGTGATGTGATGACAATGCCATGACTGCTTCAAAAGTTAAAGTAATTTTATATTGCCTTTCATTCTACCTGTTCCTAAAGCTCTATAATGCAGACTCTGAAAAAAACCAAACCCCACAGAAAGCTATTTCATGTAATTAAAGTTGTGTTCTGCTAACAGGTTCTCTTCAAAGAAAACATAAACAGAGCGTGGAAGTATCATTCAGCTGGGAAAATTGTTAAAACCATGAGTTTGGCTCTTCCTAAACTTAGCTTAGCTGAATTTATTCATACTACTTTTTTTTCCTCCCCTTTCTTCCACAAAGGACAAAAGAATAAACAAAATAATGTTCAGAGTCTTAACCGCCTGGAACTAAAACAAAGCACATTTGGAGAAGCTTGTGTAAAAGAGAGGAGATGGACTCCAAGTGAACACAAGTAGTGTTCAGAAGATTTCTTTGTTCAAAGTTTATCAAACCAAGTATATGGCACACAAAGAAAGCACAAGTAACAAGCACGTGCTGGATAAAAGGCTATTTGGAAAGCGCAATCAAAACCAGATGAGAAGCCATGGATATGGAGGAGTTAATTTTTGGCATTGGTATGAATTCTGAAACAGTATAAAAGATCAAAGAGAAGCTACTGACACTTTGGAGTATGACATTTCCCCCTCCCTCCAAATGAATTTAACATCTCCCTATAAATATAACTGGGTATTACATGCACTCTTAGGCTTGGCATTAGACATTAGCCACAAATTATTCCTCATGACATCTATGCTTAATACAACTTATCAATGTCCAGAAACAGCCCAAATTATTATGCAACAGAATGCCCACTCTGTTGGGAAATATATTTAGCACTCAGATGAACTGAAAATCTTCCTGTTAAAAAAAAAAAAGAAAAGAAAAATGTTGGGCTGTAGCTGATGAGCAATTTTCTTTTCATATCTGTCAGCTTTTCAGATTATGAGCAGTGGTTTGTGTTATAGCTAAGAGTAAAATGACTTGGTGACCCCATTTATTTGGATAATTCTTGAGGCTGATGTGGCTCAAATTCATGGAACTAATTTGTCTGGATAACAGCTTTACAAAGGTTCAGAAAAGTCTAGACATTTTCACTGTGGGAAAAAAAGATGCACAATCACTTTTATACAAACTTTAAAAATAATATCCTGCAGTCATCCTTTCATATTGAAAATTATACTTCTAAAGTCAACAACAGATAAACTACGGCAGTTGAAAGTAACTGTGTTTGTACAACACTGGAAGGTTCAAGGGAGATGGAAACAGCCTTTGATTCAACTATTTTGCAAGAAATGACACAGCAAAGAAAAAGATCGGTTATCTGCAGTGCTATAGGCTCCACACAATTTTTAAGGTAAGCGAAATTTTACCTAATCATAATATGATTAAAAAGAAAGCTAGTTCTTAAAGAACTAGTTGACTATGTAATTTCTTATCCACACTGACTGAGGCTCGGGCAGAAGAGCTGTAAGATTCATGAGAAGTTTGAGCACAGTTTCTAGCAGCCTAGCACAGTTTGACTAACTGGAGAAAGAAGAAAAAAGGAAATGAGGGAAGAGACAAACATTGTATTTGAGTTTTACATCACTGTCTCTCACTACAGCTACAATTTTAGCTTAAAATTAGGTTTTAAAACTTAGTTTTAACGTACTTTGGCCTTACTCCATTCTGGCCTGCCAAACTATGTTCCAAAACTGGTTTAACTGGAACCATGTTCAAATGCTGCTGCCAAGCTGTTTTAGCTCCAGAACAGGAGGGGAAGGAAGAGTCAGCATTTATTTCTTTAAAAAAGAAAAAGAAAATACTTAATTCTTTATCCTTGATCCAGAAATTCAAACAGTTATGTATAATCAAAAAGACTGAAATCCCTTCAAAATTAAGTGCTTTGTTATAAAAGCACTTGAATTTACTACAGATTGTAGCCACATGGCAAAATTCTTTCTATAAATACCCTTTGAGTCCTAGTTAGTGAAACAAAAAACTTCTCAGCTGTGCTAAGATAAAAAATATCTCTGCAATTATTCATACTGCAGTAACACGCAGCTCAGAATCAAGGCCTGTCCAAGAGCTTAATCTAAGAAAAATCAATAGTATGAGAAAAGCAGAGGTTAAACAACCAAATACAAGTGTAATGTGTGGGATGGTGGGTTCATCTGTCTTCCTGCTGATGTGCAATTTTCCTGACTCTGTCAAAACAACAAGAAGCTCCAGTGTAGCCATTGCTGCTAATACCTTCAAACAAGAATGGAAACAGTTTGCAAAGTTCATCTTTCAAACACAGTTCAGTCGATTCAGGCCAGAAATTGGGTTTTTTCCACCTCTCAATTCAAGCTTGGTAGGCTGCTTCCTGCAGAATTACTTTTTCAATAGTCAACTGTTTGCCCAAGTGGAATCCAATAGGATTGTTTCCTGTCTAAATGCTTACATCCAGGTTTCTCTCTTTGGTGCTTCTTAGGTTATGCATTCAATATTTTCCAGTACACAGCAAGTGCAACTCTTTCAAGCACTGTCTTTACATTTCCCTCTTTTTGGCAAAACGCCATCAGCTGAAGATCCACAGTCAGTCTGAATAAGAAATCCCCCTCTTTGGGTACTAAATTTCATGACAGCATATGTGCACACCAGGAACAGCCCAGTAAAAGAGTTTTTATTTGACTTAGACTTCATGGTGTCATACTTAGCTCAATTTTCACAGACTACTGCTAAGGTAGATCGAGATAGGTCATGAAATCATGCTAGAATCTTATCTCTCTTTCTGACTGTTACCACCAACACAGAGTGAATGCATCAGTCTCAGAGCTTGGAGACCAACAGTGGGACATGCTTGGTTCAGGACTAGCTGCAGAACTGTTACCGAAACAAGTTTTGAAATGGAATCTGAAAGAATGAGAGAGTTATGTACAACAAGTGAAACCCCATTGATACCACAGCCAGTGCAATGATCTGACTGCAGCATGTATAGACAGAGCCAAGCCACCCTTGGTATGTTTACATTGGCATTTTTGTTCAGATCAGATACATATTTTCAAAGCTATTCTCCCACTCATCCTGACCATTCACTGTGCTTTTGTTCACACCATGGAGCAATCCTGAACCATCCTTTTGGATGAAAGGAAATTTGAATATTTGCTCCAGAACAGCACCTAATACGCTCTAACTGGTAATGGAAATTCAGTCTGCGGGACCAGACAAAAGCTAAGTTGAAGTCCTCCCAGTTCTCCCACGCATACCAAAACCTAAGTGGTGCAGACAGTGAATCTACAGCACCAGAAGTTTTCCTCTACAGCTTCATTCCTGCAGAGCCGCACCAGTTGCTGAAGTAGACACTGCCACTGCATACAGATAACAGTGAATCCTCAACTGTGAAGGCTGCAGTCTGGTCTGCCAACCCACCTGAATGCAAAGGTGCTTACCAGACAGCTAAGCTTTGTGCTCCCACTGCTTCATCAGCAGTTACAGCATAATTTGAACTAACACCTCAAGCTGGCATTTCCACCAAAATAAGTGGTGTACCCTGACTGGATGCTTGCTCCTGCTTTCTTCCCTTGCGCCAACATAAACATTTCTGTGGCTGCAAAGTTAATTAAAACAGGGAATGGAGCCACAGTAATATTGAGTAGGTACAAACAGTCAATTTTGACCCAGTTTAGTTTTCTGATACAATTCACTACAGAGCTGCACAAGTTCTTTTACCAGCATTACTGCAGGGTATATATGGAGAAGGATAAACTGCTTTAGGCAACTGGGATTGCTTCTTTCGGTGGCCATGCTAGCTGCCACATTTGTGAAATGTCAGACTTAAAATATAACTCCTTTTGGTGCAAACACAACTCTGAGTAAGTACAAGTTTATTCTCAAGCAATGCAGAGCTGTCAGGCAAGCTAAGAACCTGTAAATGCCACAATGGTCTGAATGGCAAGATTAAAGTCTAGAATGTAACACTGCATCAGTGTTGATGGTGGATGACTCATAATAATGTGTCAAATCTGATCCCTTCACTGGCAGAAACACCTGCAAAAGACAAATCCATTTTGAGTAAACTTGGACAGGTCAGTTGTTCAGTTTGGAGCATTACTGGTACATGTTAGGGAAATAGAGATATTTAGAGAATACTGGTTATAAAAGTTACTTTAAGTCTTATTCCATTCCAAGTTCTGTGTAATGAACTGAATGAATACCGACACCACACCCTGCACCCTGTGGCATTCCCTGTCTGATGGGAATGCCAAATGAACCTCTGACTCCAAGTTACTTGATCTGAAATTCAAAAAGTACAATGAGGCTCCTACAGAAATAATATAGACACTATTAGTTCTGCTTTACTTCTAAGAAAATCCTTTCCAAGTTCTATTTCAGCATGCCTTTATTTCAGTGTGAATACTCTTATTTCAGTGTGAACTGTAGGAAAAAGCAGCTGAGAAAGACAAGGACAGCAACCTACAGAAGCTGCATTTGTATAGGAGGGGTTTATTTACTTATTTCAGTCTTCAGTTTCCACAGCTGTGTTCTCAGTTTCTGGAGGAGACTGTTACGAAAGCTCATCCCCACCATGTGCTGAGATGGTCTTAACCCATGAACTTCGAATTCAGGTAGGAGGTACTGCTGAATTCTAGGGCTCATTTATCTGAATCAATACTAAGTAGGCTTCTCCCACTTCCCTTTTCATATAAATTTCATACTGGTAACTGTCCATCTGGTTCAAAGGGCTTAGGGTATGCCTTTTAGTACATAGTATATGTCTCAGTATAGCAAACGGGCTGCAGCAGGCATCCAGGCAGTACCTTCTTCCTACCATCCAAAACCAAGCTGGTATACTGTACAAGCCTGAAGTCACACATAAAACAGTCACACACACACCCTCATACAAAAACAGTCCTTTGGTTGTTCTTTGGATCACTTAGTCTTTGGATGCTGACTTGCTTGACAAGTTTCACTACAGAAAACAAAAAAAAACCCACGCTCTGTATCAGCCAGGATCTCTTTTACTTGTAAATTTCTCCAACATTACATTGCTGAATTCCCATAGTCTAAAACACAATACAATGCTGACATATTGTCTTAACTAATGAGCAAGATCCCAGAAGTGGCTGAAGGTTCAGACATGCTTTCTTGATATAGGTCTTCAATGATACATACAAGGAATGAAGAGAACCTCTGTAAATGGTCAAATCCATACCAAAGGCCAGCAAAACAACCCACACAGGATGGGAGCAACATTTTTGTGATTTCCATTCTTCGCTGGTTAGGATGGTCAGCTGCTCCTCACTATGCAGCCCAGTGTGGGATCATATTATGAAACATCAATTTGAACACACAGTATATACTGCTTCATATTTTGCAGCCTTGAGTGGGATTTTAACACCAGTGTTTTGCTCTTCTTGGTCTGAAGCATATCCCACTTCTCCATTTCTCAAAGGCTAATACAATACCAAGCTTCACCTCTTCAGTCAAGAAAACGTGTTTCTTGCAATGGCTCCTACCTCAGAGTCCATGCTCAAAAAGTTATCTGTTCTGCCCAGTAATTTACCCAATTTACCAGCAATACTGAACCAAGCCAAATAAATTTCAGCAGAACATTATCAGTCACAAAAAATGCTAATGTCAAGGACTGCAGTATTTCTGATGGGGCAATCCAACCTTTCCCCTCCTGGGCCTCCGGAGTAGAATATGCAGCCTTACGCAAGTTCCCTGGCTGACCCAGTTCCACATCCAGGCAGACAATTTCTATAGCCTATCCAATTGTGGAGGTTTTTTTGTTGTTGTTCCTGAAATCCCGCTTGTTAAATTTGCTAAGAGAAATGCAAAAGTTCTCCACTTTCAAGCCAGCAGCCATGCTAGTTGAATGCCACTTCACAGAAGTAGCACTGTAAATAAAATTGCTATATACCGCTGTTTCAGGTCTTCCTCCAGCCTTTGGGTGAATTTTTCAAGGCATTAGTTTACATCAAAGAAGATTCTATGAACAGCCCTCACAAGCTTGTCTCCCTAGAAAGCAGATGCTCCACCAACTACTACAGCTTTCACTTTGACTCTGATGATCTGTTTTCAAGGGTTTGCAATCTCCTCCAGCAAGGTGGAGAAATTCAATGATGTGTATCTCACATGCCCTGCTGTGCGTTTCCAGAGCCCTGTTTGCCTGAACATAGCAGAAGTCAAAGTACAAGAAGTAAGCTGCTTCGCTTCGCTTACAGTTCCAGGCTTCTCTCCAGCCACCACTTTCAACTCCAAGCTGTCCGTCTGGGGAACACTACGAGCACCATTCACATCATTCTGTGTTTTTGCTGCCTTTCTGCCATTTGGAAACAGTTGCAATTAAACCAACTCACTGTTGGACTATGTGCTATCAGCAATGTTTGTTATCAAATCCTTAGAAACCATATGGAACATTGAAACCCACACTTGTGTTAGTTAGGTTACAGCCACACTAAAATACTGGATTTCATTGCTCCCTGATGTAGACTAAAGGAATACTTATCCCCCTCACCATCTTCTACCAGAGTAATTTGTACTAATCATCACACAGTTGTTTGGATAAATATACTGTAATATTGCATGTTTTCATAAACAGGCACTAGAAAATTATTTTGAAGAACTCTGATAGCTTATAATAGCCTACTAATAAACGCAAATGAGAGTTGAGAGAGTGTTTGGGGCAGGGAGGGAAGAGGAGGGATGTTTTGCAACTTCGGTAATTTCACTGGTTCCTATGGAAATATTCCCCATTTACAATGCCAAACAGAGATCAGAATGAGGTCAAATATGCAGTAATGGAACTACAGTTATAGTAAAGATGTAACAGATGCAAAGTAGGAACTATCTAAAATCCTTCATAAAAAAAAAACAGTTTCACATACAAGCCATTTACCAAGCAAGTCTAAAAGAGCATTGGCAAAAATGCACTTGGTAAGTTATATCTTCTTGATTAAAAATTTATTATTTTCTTTAGCTCCTGTCCAAAGGAATGAAACTATGGAACTGAACTCTACAGGAGGTCCTATGGTGCAGGAAAAGTATGATTCTAAGTGTTCAACCTTCAAAAGGTTGAGGGATAACACGCTCATTTGATAGTTTCTCCCAATGGTGGTACAATTTAAGCAGCTCATACTGCTTAGTCTGCTCTCTCCTCTGTGTCTATCCCTTAGTTGTGGCTGCACAGCCATGTGTGTGGCCATATGATAAACTGGAACAGGGAACTGATCCTTAATCAAAAGTATCCCAAGGAAAAAAATTAATTAGTTTCCTAATTCAGTTCATTGCACAGTACCGCAAACAGCTGTGCAGGCACAGAGGGATGGTTACTGAAGCAGGAACCAGAGATAGCAGCCTGGAGCACAAGAGCTATTTATGCTGACGGGGCTTCAGTAAGAAACACACAAACTATACATATGAGCCCATCCAGACTGGGAAAGCTACTTGTTTCACAGAGCATAGTGGATACATTTTAGTTAGTTACAATGAAATAGTGTAAACATTCACTTACATAACCAGAAAGCTGTCTTAATTTATTGTGTGTGGATAAAAATGCAACATCAACAGTATTTTACTGCAAATTCTGCTCTTTTTGCATCTGGTTCATTGAACTAAGTGCAACCCATCTGTTACCACACAAGACAGAAAAACAGTCAAATAGAAGAAAAGCCTCTTATTTAATACAAATCCAAAATTATTTGCTTAGACAACTAATGAAGTGGAGTATATAGGCAATTAAACACCATAGAAGGCTTTACAGAGTACTACAAAATTGCAGGAAGGTTTATAAAAGTTTATATCTGGGACAATTAGAAATACAAAATGGGGTTATTGAGCCTGGTGTTGAAACTAGTTGCCTCAGAATAAGGCACATGCATGTAATAAATTAAAATGGTCTAATAAAATATTTCTAATAGTTGGACATTGCATGGGAAACTGCAAACAATTCTGGACTGGATACCCAGAAGCAGTGTCCCACTAAGGAATAAATGTTGAAACAATTAGAACAGATTTCCTTCATTTAGGGAAAGTATGTTACAGGGCTGATTTTCCCCTCTCAGTTAGTTTCTTCTCTCTCTACCATGCAAAAATCAGACAGTGAATACCTTGCTGCTGTAAGATAGTCCTTCTACCAGAACACCTCATAACAAATGCTAACTTGCTACCACATAGTATTTTTCAGTATCAGGCTCTATCACCATGATGAAAGTTGCGTTTTCATGGCACGAATGAGATTTCTCCAAATGACATATGAACATCTACTTTTTAACTCCTGAAAACTTCTTCTAATTCTTCAGAGGTTGGACATTCAGAAGAAAGTAGGGAAAACTAAACAGAGGTGAAGTAATTAACAAAAAGCAAGACTGGTAAGAAAGTCATATATGAAAATCATATTGTGATTGGCAGAGCTACAATAAAACTAAGCTCTAAAATCCAAATGTATGATTTTGGGGAGTATGTGTATGTTTGGGGAGGGCAGTGGAAGATCATGGATTAGTCTTCATGATGACCTTGGCCTAAAGCATCCATGAACTCAAGTTCTGATGTGTCTATCATGCACTTCAGCAAAATTAAATTATTATTATTATTATTATTGTTGTTACTAAACAGACAAGCAATATTTAACTCTAACACTGTATTGCTTTCAGTTTAAAAAGATAATAAAATATACTTGACAAAGAAAGAAGGAGAGAACACATTAATTGTGAAGTCACAACACTTTCCATATGGGAAAACATATTTATGAACAACTCATTCCTCCAGAAGGACGTATTTAAATAATTTTGGTGTCCACTGTGGGATTGTTCTAACCTATTTATTTTATTGTCAAGGAAATTTCTGCTAGCAAGTCAGCAAGAGTAAAACCAAAGACCACAAAGTATGCTCTTCTTCCTAATGTTCTGAGAATATGCGAGCAAGCCAGCACTGAATGTTTTACTTACATCACATGTTTAGTTTTCATGGAAGCCAGAGAACGATGCAGACCTGATACAGTTCATAACCTAAGTTCTATGCAGCACAAGAATTTATGCAAGACATGACAGAAAACCTGAAGGTCTCAGGTGACCTGGATCTACCACATGCCTTAAACAAACCCATTCAAACTCTCAGGAGCGAACACTGTATGAATCACCATTGCTTCCCTATGCAGCATCTCATCTTCAGCCACCACTGCTACAGAAAACAATCTACCGCAGAGAACCTCATAATACTCTTTTTTGCCACATAAGTGGTATAATGTAAGTTTGCCACTGTTTAGCCTCCATATGACCCAAAAGGTCCTTCATACACAATGATCTCTCTCAGTTTTTTCCTAGGTGTTGTGTTGCACCAACCATGTATTTCTCTGAGCAGAAAACAGAGAGCTTGGCAATATGGGGAGCTCGCCATATCATCATAACTAAATATGATTAATGTGCTTAAATTCCACTCAGTTGTTTAGATCCCAAGAAAAGTCCTACTAGATGTGCTAGATTTGGTTTCAGGCATTTGGATACTGAAAACCAACACGGATGTTGACTTTACTTTCTGTCAGGTATTTAGATCTTTCACATAAATGGGCAAATGACAAGAATTGATTTGGCTCTGGACAAGAAGGCAGAAAAATACAAATACTGGGAGACGGCAATTAGGCACCATAGGAAAAATACTTCATCTCCGTAAGTCTATTGCCAAGCATTTTTATCTCCAGCATGGTCAGGTTATGGGGCTGTAGGCATAGTTTGTTTGTTTACACCATCACAAATCACTACCAACCATCAAGTTATTTCACATGAATGGATGTAAACATGAAGTGTAGCAGTCTCTATTGCACTGAAAAATAAGCTGGGAAATGGGAAAGACAGCACTGTGAGAATATGAGGAACAGCAACTCACCTTTGAGGCTTCCTTAAGAGTCAAAGTACTTCATGAAGTAACTTGAAAAGATATTTTAATCTTTATTTATAGTAACTATGTGGGCCAATTCAGAATGGAGCACAGAATTAAACTAACAGAAAGGATAAGATACCTTTCAAGGGATGGCAAGGATAGGTACATAGGTCACCTTCAAACAGTGAAAATCCCAGAGCAGGTTTATTAGATACAATAGTTCAGTCTCCTTACAGATGGTATTTTAAGAAGTACTAATTTCAACTTCTCTAGACTTTTCCATCTGACAGTGAATATTGTAAATGCAAATTTTATAGTATTTCTAACCAAGCACTGCATACTTCTTGGTAATTCATATCACTGAATTTTATATTGGAACTTTTTGTTGATCTAGTTCTAGATAACTGCAGTTTTTCTCTTATTAGTATGTCAGCATAACAATTTGCCTAGTGCATACTCATGCCTTATTGAAAAATAATTTTTTTGAAAAACAGATTCATAGATGTAAGATGCACCTTCTACAAACACGCCTGAAGGAACCCCAAGCTCTGGACTTCCCTCTTCACACAGAAGGAGACCTCATCACCTCTGCAGAATGGCCCCTCCTTAGCGGAAACCTCTCAGGGCCCCTCCCTGAGCCTATGTAAAGAAAGAGGGTGGACACAGTTTGGTAAGCAGTGCATAGGTGTAACATATTCAGATTTTCTAAAAACATATCACTGAGGAAAAACAACAGCAGAACATACAAATTACCATATACCATTATTGCAAAAACGTGTAAGAATTTTTGCTGGCCTACAACTTCCACACAACAAACCTGATGTTTCATGATACATACTTCTTCAGTACTACCCTTAAAAGTTCTCCCTCTCTGAATCCTTACAGAAGAACAGAGCAATTAAATTCTGTGACTGCACTCAAATACTTACTGTTAGCTTTAAACCTTAAAACAAGTTAGACTATCATTACAAGGATCAAAAATACTGCCTAGTCATCTAAACCACTGCTTCTAAAAAGCACACTGAAGTACTGCACCTTTGAAAAGAATCACACATTCATGCTAATTCTATATATCCACAAGCTTTTTCATCTAATTCACAGTGCTGAAAGTATTTCATGGCAAGTCACATCCCATTGTTTTCTCTCAACTGCATGATAGTCCAAAAACATTCAAGGGCAGAATAAAATCCATATTACACCAAATCACTTATAAACAGTGAATTCAGAGGAATTAATTTAAGTCCTCATGGGAGTAATCAGATATCTTCATGATATCCAAATGTTACATTTTCCTTAACTAATATGGAGAAGTTTCTCAGTCTAAGGAAACTGAGAAGCAGACAATAAATAATCCTTTCCAAATTCCATTTCAATTATTATTTATTACATAACCACAATGCACATGGTACTGCACAAACAAAATAAAATAAACACAATTGCTTTTCCATCTTGTCAAACAGCTTGCAATCAAACTCCAGATAAAGAATTAACTAACCTCAAACAAAATGGGCAAGGACCAGGGATTAGCTACATGAATTCACACAGCTATATAGTACAGGTTATCCACATCATTCACTGTTTTCACAGGAAAGGAAATGAAGATTTGGTTTCATTGAATCCAACTCCCTCCCCCCAAAAAGAGTCACGTAAAGAAGAATGTTCTTTAGAGCAAAAATAAATTTGTTCCATACTTTTCTCACAAAAAAAATCACTTTATACTGGAAAGCAAAAAGCACAAGTAAAGTTGTGTATAAAGCCTGGCAAAATCACTTGGTACAGTTTGTTTTTTCCTTCAGTCCAATCTCAACTGACAAATGATTCCTAGTTATGTTCTCTGCAGAAGATCTATGAAGAAAATTCATTTATTTGGATTTTGTCAGTTGACATCTTTCTACATTTTGTCACCTTTCTACAGCAGATAAACTGCTGCTCACCAAAATTCCAATAACCAGCACAATTGGATGAATCTAATCAAGTACCATCCCTTTCTGGTAGTACACCTGACAAAAATCATTTTCAGAAATGAGGTAATTTAGTGAGAACAGCCATGCAAGACTTCTAAAAACTGATGTTACTATCACAAAGCAGCAAAACCACCCTGTCATAAGTGATACAGGGGACTACAGCGTAACACTGAATCACCAACACTGACTCTGCCCATTCCGATTACTTATCAGAAACAGCAGCTGTTGTGTGCACTCCACTGCATTTCTGATGAGTTGTCATAGGGAACTGAGGGCACCAAACCTCACCTTTTTCCAGCAACTGCACGGAGGTCTTTACAGGTCACCTACATTAGCTATTGGGTGTGGTAGGAAAAGGTAATTGAAAAAGTGAGATGGAAGAAGAACCAGAGTCTGTGAACAAGCATGAGACTAATGTGATGGTTTACACATGATCATTTCCTCCATTTTTTTCCTGTGTGTCTGGTTTACTTCTACTTGTCAGATGCATGCAGCCATTCAGACAGTAGTAAGACATTCTACCCTTCCAAAATAAGTTTTGTAGAAGTCATCCTGTGGCCTGGATTCTCATGTAAACTAATTCTAGATAATGTCATGCTGTTTCTAGAAGCCATAACCCAAACACCTCTGTTATAAGAGGTGTCCTTCCCATTGCTATTCTATACCACTCAAAAGTTCATTGCTGTCTGAGCTACATTTTGAGAGGCTAGATCTTTTTTTGGGATTCTATTAACTTTATGATATGTGAATGGAGGTATACTTTATCTGTGAGGGCCTCTGTTATTAGGTTTAACCATACTAATATTCCACTCTAGTTTATCGCTTAGTTCTTCATGTGTTGGCAGTGTGTGTACATATATAGACAACCATCACACATACATGGGAGTCTATGCAGTCTAGGACAGAATCTTAATGGCCACAGTAAAGAAAACATAGATATGACAATTGTCTATGTATGCTATTCCAGTAGCACCTCTCCCCTAGTTACGTTCAATAAACACAGACCCAGCACCAGCCATTAGACTGTCAACTTTTTAGACTGTCACAACCTGCCCACCCTCATTTCTATGGGGGTTCATGGTCAAGTGAGACTGATGGAACTAAAGGATGTCCATGTACAAAGTTGCTGTAGATCGTATCTCGACGTTAAGAGATGTGCAACAATCATCTCACAAGCAGAATGCTTTATTCAAGGTAATGGTGCATTTCTTCTCCAGCTGTGTAGAACAAGATGTCCTGAGCTAACTGCTTATCCTATGGTCAAGCAAATGCACTACATTTCCCCATCAGTATCCTACATACATTCAGAAATCTCTCATTCCACACATATGCAATCCTATGCAGGAACTAGTGAAGACAATGACAACATTCAGTGCATTTCTAAATGATCTTCCCCTTGGAGTACGTCCACTCAGATAAATTACAATTTTGAGATCAGGCAAGATAATATTGAGGATCTTGGATGACTGTCAGCAATGACTAAACTTAGGAATCCCAGAAGCCACTGTTACTAGTAACCTTTATAACTCTCACTGGAGTTGTAGTGGCAGATCACTTACACAAATGCTTTTCCCAGCAGAGACGAGGACACGTTTATCGTTTTCTGAAAGCTCAACTGTTTGCTTTCAACAGGCCTGTCCTTTGATTTACCAACACTAAATTGTTTAGCTACTAAACCAGTGGCATGAAGGTGATTCTTACCACAACTGGACAACGCACAGAAGGTTGAAGAATCGACAAGACTAAGGATCAGAATTGTATTGTGACACTAAGGGATCAAAGGCGATGTGATAAATGGTAAAGGTGTCATGAAGGTGGGCGCTTTCAGATACATGAAAACTTTTAGACACAGAAACATGACTCCAAATATTTTTATATACTTTTTAATAATTTCAGCAGCATATAAAATAATTTTAATATCTTAGTATGTAAAAAGCTAATGTGAATATATGAAGTTCTGCTTTAAAGTCACAAATATGCATACAAATGACATTGCAAACTGCTTTCTACATATTTGGCTATATGGCAGTAATAGATCACTAACTGCCTGGGAAGTACCTGAGGGAAGAAGGGAAAAGAAATGGCAGAAAATTGCTCATTCTAGTATCAAAAATGAGCAATAATTCAAAGACAGGACTGGTAGCCTACAATGCATGCTATATTTTACATTAATGTCCTACCTAATATTGCCTATGTAAAAGAAAAATTCCCTAAAGGGTTCTACCCTGAGGTATGTCATCCTATGAGCTGGGGACAATTCTGGTAAAAACAGGACAGCAGGCAAACCAGGAAAGCATGCCATGTTTTGGGTGGGGTTTTTTTTGTTCTTTTTTTTTTTGGGGGGGGGGGGGGGGGGGGGGGGGGGCTTGTGTCATATGATACCTGTATCATGATGGACAGATGCCAAAATACCTATAGAACCAACACAGGTGAAGATGATCAAAAGGTATATGAGTAAAGCTGAGAGAATTTTATGATCTTATAACTGCTATGACAACTTAGGGAATGAGATTCAGCTTAAGCTCCTTTTTGATCATTTGCAGTCTTTCCCCTTCATTCGCCTCTGTCTTAAGCACTGTCAAGTCCACTGCAAAATGAACAAAAATCTGCCAAGGCACAAAAGGAGGAACTAAATCTTCACAGCACCTTTCAATACATCTCATTTTGCAATGAACACGTCACAACTTTTCTCAGTTACTCTGCAGTGCTTGCAAGCTGAAAGGTAGAAGCAATGTGCATTTTCAAGCAAGCTAAAGACCACATTGACTTAAGCTGATGTGTGGGTTTTTTCCCACAGTTGCAGAGTTAATGTCTGTCCCATTTCTGGTCCCTACACCTGTAAAATTAAGTTTCACGTCTTTTCACTTAAGATACATGGGTTTTTTGCAATTATCTCCACCTAGAGGGATCCTAAACTGCTGGATCCTTGTATCCAACATACCTGCCTGGAAGATCTGCCTAGTTTTAGTCACTGTAACAGCCATCTGCAAGCGCCGATTTACAAACAGAAGCCTCCT